>NC_140175.1:51789305-52244031 GCF_963971535.1 Notolepis coatsorum
TTATACAAAAGTTACTTCACAGTCTTTGCTGCCATGTACCGGGCGCCTGGTGGTACTAAAACCAGATTTAACTCTGGCTAATCCATGATGTATGACTTGGCCATAATAATGTAATTTATAGGTCTCGTAGTCTATATTAATATTTCATATTCCATGTGTCCAGGATGGCAAAATTCAGTACTGTATCTACAAAAATCCCTGTAAATCATCTGCCCTTTGTTCATTTGCTAATTTAATTTAATTATTTTCTCCTTTGGTTCATTACAATTTACTCAAGCATAGTAACAGACACAATATCTGCTACCCAACCTGTATCTCACAGCTGACTTGCTAGTCTGACATCCCATGATCCCCAAATCTATTAGTCAGTCTGTCTAAAGAATGTTAAAATACAATAGTATATCAGACTACCTCTGGTATGGTGTGTCTGGGGCAAGGTTTGCAACAATGTTGCTGACCAGGTAGGATGTCCTACATCTCTCCATTCAGATGAATGTGCTCTTGCATCTAACACCATTAATTGTTTTGCACTGCTGCATTACGCATGTAACGTATAATTATCCTGCAATTACTCACACAGTATTATTATTTTGAGCCATTGTTCTTTTTCCAAGAGCTAGCAAAGCAGAGTGGTGGAGAGGAGAGGCACACCACGTCCTCGCAATTAAACTCAACAACAATGCAACAATGACTGTACTTGAGACTGACTAACTGCACATATTCAATGTGAAAAAAGTTATTTTAGTTATGTTATTGATTTAGGGACTATGAGATGTCTGCCTTTTTGTCAAACATAATGTCAGATCATATGCACTGTTGGAATGATTGTGATGACAGTGGACGACTGGGACAGCAGTGGTCACTAGCTTACTTGTAAAGACTGCAGATCTTTTGACAAGTTCTACTAAAGTGAAATATCCCTTTGAGTCTAGGACCCCATTGTGTGTCCAGTACCTTGGGAGACTATAGAACTTGGTTTCTGTGTTTTATCAGACATGCCCACAGACACGGAGGTACCTTCCTTTGAAGAGCTCATCCCTGGTCTGCTGGCCTCGCCAACTGGACCTGTTGGGGACAATGCACCACAGCACACTGGTGAGAACAGAACAGCCCTCCACATGGGTTCAGTAGCTTCAAAGTACTGAATGAGATAGGGGTGGGTATACTGTAGGCCCCACGACAGTCACGATTGCAGTCACAAACTGCAAAACATATTCCACGGTTTCAATGAAGTCATATAGAATTGTTGAAAAGATACATAATATGTAATATAATGCGATCAAACTGAAAAAGAAAGGTTTAACCTTTTACTATGCATCCCCCCACCCTGTATCCCCCCCATGCTGCTTTGACACCAGAATTTCCCCAAGGGGATCAATAAAGGATTATCTTATCTTATCTTATCTTACTACCACATTACAGAAGGTTACGCTTCCACTACCACACTACAGACGGTTAACCGTGTGTAGTGTGGTGTGGTAGTGAAATGTTAACCTTCCGTATTGTAGTAGTGAAAGCGTTAACTCTTTGTAGTGTGGTAGTGAAAGGTTTAAGAACATGGACAAACTCATGTTGAGTTAAATAGCACTGTAGGAGCCTAACCTGTCTGCTGTTCCTCCTCATCGCTGCCAGCTGAGAGACCTTCATTGCTGGCCGACCTGGATCTTGGTGCCTCTCTGTTGGTTGTTCCAGACTCTTTCTGCACACTGGAGCTATCAGATACAGCAGGTAAGGGACCGTACGACTACTTATATTTTATTTTGGGATGGTTGATATTAGGGCTGCAACTAACGATTATTTTGTTATCGATTAATCTGTCGATTATTGTATCGATTAAGAGAAGTTATTTATATTTCGGATGTGATTCATTCATTCACTGTGCACTAGTTAGATGACATGTTGTGCATGTTATGACTTTGAACGTCTGCCATTTCCACTGCAAAGACGTCAACTCATTGCTTCAGCCCTAGTTGCTATTCGTTTTTCGGAGTCTCTGGGCAGATACTTTCTTTGCCAGTTTATATTCAGTTTATATTCGCTTTATATTTTCCACTCCTCCTCTATGAATTCCCTCATAACTTTTCTCTCCAAAGCAATGGCCAAATTTAAATACAAATAAATATGGTAGTCTTAAGTTGTTACTAATATTTAGATATATGTAGTTATGTAGTTGCTATCATGTTATACATGTTACCACTGGATTCATCATCCTTGTAAATGTAGGATTAGACACCAGAATCAACATCCTAGGTGGTCTAGAACCTGAGTTACTGGTAAAATAACAGCAGGTGTTGGCAATTTTGAAAAATGGTTGCCATGGTTACCAGGGGACAAATCTGCGATGGCCCTATAGCTAAAAACCTTTCTTAGGGCATATTCTAACAGTGTGCAAAAATGTAATGCTTTTTTGGGCGACACGGTGGCACCTCACAGCAAGAGGGCCTTTCTGTGTGGAGTTTGCATGTTCTCCCTGTGTTCGTGTGGGTTTCCTCCAGGTACTCTGGTTTCCTCCCACACCATAAAGACATGCACACTAATTCTGGCACATTTACATTGATGTGGAAACTGAAGATGTTGATTAATGTGCACTGTCCCTGGGTAATAAATAAATATATGATTTATCGTAATGTGCTCGATTCCCTAAAATATTGCACCTTCATCTACTGCGCTATTTTATCACTTTTGTCCGTCTTGTCTTTCCTTCCATCTTGGCTGATGAATAGAGAAGTTGATTGAAGGCCTGACGTCTCCAGACGTATCCTCCCTGATGCTGCCTGACCTCCTGTCGTTGGCCGACCCCTTTGGTGGCTCCGTGGAAGACTCGGCTAAAGGTAGCTTCCCGTTTCTCCGACAGCCTTCATCAGCCTCACATACACACCGAGCACTATATCCAGGAACATGTTCCATGCCTTTGAGCCACTGCCCCAGGCTCTGGAAATGCTTTACATTTATTCTGGGCAGTGGTTTACTATGATACATTACTTTGATATATTTATTCAAATAAATCCTGGCTGCTAAGGAACTTTGCTAAGGCAACATATTTTAGTAATTTTCAACACGTTATTTGAGTCCCCCTAAATACAGTGTCTTACGTTTTGTGCTGAGGAAATTAAGTCTAGCAGTCTAGCACCCTATATATCCCTCTGTTTCGGTCATGTTCTCAATGGGCTCTAGCAGTGGTGCACAAGCCTGTACCATCAAACTAAATTCAGATCAAACCTTCAGACTAGATATTTCAGATCCAATATAACTCGAGATCCAACAATAGCATAGCAGTCTTGCTGTTACATTTTTTGTCAGAAACCTATTTTAGATTCAACTTTAGGTAGAAAAGAGAAGACTTACGAATGAGCCACCATCATGTACATGCACATTTGAGCAAAATCTCTTCACATGCACATACTCGTGCATACAAGATATTATAAGCTACAGTGATTGTGGCTGCAATTTTGAATGGCTCGATCAAGAGGGAAGGTTCTTGTCACAGCTGAACTGCAGAAAAGGCACAATATATTGAACATTTTCTGAGGACAAACCCTCATTCTGTAAAAACAATGCAAAACACACGAAAAGGCCATTTTCAGACAGTGCTGTTCTCCTGAAGAAGGAGATTTCACAACCTCTGCATCGGTCAGTAAAACTGCCTAACGCCCGTGCCCAAGTTCATTATCCTGCTTATACAATTAGTCCATGTGCCAGAACCCAACATTTCACTTGTTGGTACCACTCAAGGTGACAAAGCTTACTCATACTTTTTGAAAAGATCTACGTATGTCTGTAGATTATATCTTGGTATGATAGCCCTTCCTGAGTGATAGATTGTGAGCCTTAAATTAGAAGAGCAGTACTAGGCTCCTAATAACTCTAAAGAACAGCCACTAGGATATTGTCACAAAGTGGTCTGTCTTTATCATATATACAGGACATAAAGGACACCACAATGAGATAAGGAACCACTTAGAGTTTTATAAACAACATATTAAACAGAACAACATTATAAACACAATTAACATTGAAAGTGAATTACCGGTATACATTTAATCCCACAGTAATAATAATAATAAACTTTATTTGTATAGCACCTTTCATACAGAAACTGCAGCTCAAAGTGCTTCACAACAGAAAAAAGACAGGCATAAAAAGAGCACATAAAGTGCAGACATATAAAAATCACAGTTTTTCACATTAGGATCTAACATCCCAACAGGCCACCTTGTTTATGGTTTGATTCAGTTTTAAATAGACAATAATAAAAAGAGTAAGATAAAATAGACAATAGTGCAGTGCAATAAAATTGTAGAATAGAATAGATTAAAAAAATTATATATATATATTTTACAGTGCAATAAAATAGTTCTGGATTACTGTTCAACAGTTCAAAGTCGTCTTTACCTTCTCTGTTTGGTATCCACATTTTAAAACTTGACAGTCTTCCCTCCTGTTTGATACCCACTTTGACCCTTTGAACCTCCCACCCAGGGCAAACCTCCCTCTCAGGGCGCAGTTTCTCATGGTGCAGTTCTAGGCCTGGGTCCTACACAGTTTTAAAGCCTGACAGTCTCTTGTTTGATACCCACACAGTTTATTACCTGACAGTTTTGAACCTGTAATAAAAAGCAATAGACAGAGTAAAATAATACAGTGCAATAAAATAGTAGAATAGAATAGATAGTAAAATTATGCAATAGAATGGACAGAGTAAAATAGTGCTACAGTACAATCAACAGCGGAGTGTATTAGAAGGCTATGGTGAAGAGGTACGTTTTTAGTAGTGCTGTCATAGTAGGGTAATATGTGGCACTTCCGTGACCGTGGAGAGCGAAGGGCCGTTTCTCAATGGATTTGTCATCTAGGAGGGTTAATAAACAAATTTAGCCAGGGTGTATTTTTTAAAAAGGCGGGGAACATTTGTGAGAGACCAAAATCCAAAATGGCTGCTGTGGAAATGAACTTTTTAATGGTTTGACCTACAATGATGCACAATACATGGTTTCAGAGCTTATTTTGTTCAATGAATACATATTTGGTGTTTACAGTATATAATGATTTTACCTATTGTTGACCTTCAAATGCAAGATGGCTGCCAATTTTGAGCTCCAAAAGGGACTTTTTTCAAAATCGTCACAGAGCCTTCATATTAGGCTCTAATGAAAGCTCTGCTCATGATGAGTTGAATAATATACAGTATAAGTACACAGAAGTAATCTCTGAGGTCAATAAAGTCAATGTTTGTGTGTAAACAACAGTTGCTGATTTGCGGGTTTCCATTAAATAGGGTAGGCTACTGAGAATATGGTGTCCAGTTCATCCCATCACATTTTCATAATGAACCAAAAATAGTTTAACATAAAATAGTATTCTGTATGCAAAGCTAGCAAGGTTAGTTGCTTGAGCTGAATTTAACCCTTGTGCGCTGCTTATTTATTTATCTTACTTTGGTGTTAACAAAAACTCTGGGTCCGAATGGACCCGTTGTGTAACTCAATACTAACCACCCCAAAAAAATAAGTATTATCCAGTTTTATTTTGTACTTCATTACTAACTTACAAACCTTATTTTATAGCCCCAAGACACAATCTACCTATTTATTCAATCGAAAATAGGATTATATTCATTCATGCTGTTTCTCATATTGAAGAAAATGGGTAAATATTTATGCAATCTGACTATAACAGGCTAATATATGAAGACACTTTATTGAGTAAACTGCTTTGTGGGTTTTAGAACTGTATTATGGAAATAAATCAATATATCAGAATGAACTTGACAGGAATCCAAACCGTGGTTATTTATTGGTGTTGCTGCGAGAAAATGTGTTATGCCACTCTCCCAGCCCCCCACAAGATGCTACAATGTATCTATGTTTGTGTGGGAATGTCTCGGTTTGTGTGGGAATATTGTATTGTACACCTGTGCTTAACACATCCACCGCCGGAAACGGCTTACGACGTGTTTCAAGTTCATGCAAATTCTGCCATTCCACGGCGTACGACGTTATTGAGATCATATTTCATTTTTTCGCCATGTTATTCATAATTCCCTCACAGAGCCTGGTTTGATGCAGTGGGAGCCTGCACAACTCTGCAACGCTTCAATACTGCCGCCTGGTGGATGATCGGCGAGTTGCAACCGGAAATGGATCTCGGTGCACCGGGGAAATGCGTCCAGCACTCACATATTGTTGCGGGACTGTAGACACACATTGTGTATATGGATCGCTGCCATAACTCAATAATCGAGATTATTTGGGCGTTTATTATTATTATACAAACCGGAAATGGATCGAGTCGATCGCCGTCAAATAAGTGGGATCTTTTTACTCTAGTCTCATCGGCTAACGGTAAGAGGACGCTGACGTCATTTTCAGCGCGTTTGTTTATTATTATTCATGCAAACTGCTATGATCAATATATCACCCATACTACAGTTCAGTTCAGAGTTTTTATTTGCCACATGGAATCATACAATCAGAGTTTCTTCATTACACAATCATACATTTCATTCCATGGACAAAAGGAAGGAAGAAGAATAAATCTTATAGTTACCTGCCCCTTATTCCTAAACTAAGTATTTACTTAATGGTCGGCGTACAACCTAATTTACACAAATAATAATTTATACCATTATACAAGAAACACACAATCCACAGTTAAACAAGACATTTTTTTATTATAATAATAATAATAATAATAATAATAATAATAATAATAATAATAATAATAATAATAATAATAATAATAATAATAAGGAATAAAGAATAAAAGAAAGAGAAAAAAAAGAAAAGAAAAGATCTCACTATTCAGATCACATTTGATTTTCATACTGACTAAATATTTTTTTTTTATAATTTATTTTGAATTGATAAACACTATTACATCCCTTAAGCTCGCTATGGAGATAATTCCACAACTTTACACCAATAACTGAAGGACACATCTGTTTAAGTGTGGTACGTGTAAACTGATGTTTAAAATTGTATTTTCTCCTACTAAACTCACTTTCTAAATGAAAAAGATTTTGTAGTTTTTTTAAACTTAACCATGTCTTCAAGTTTAATTATTCTAGATTTAATAAATAATGTATTTGTGTTCTCGATAACTCACTATGTGTGATTCTTACAGCCCTCTTCTGTAGTATATATAATGGTTTTATATTGGTCCCATAAGTATTGCCCCATACTTCAACACAATAACTGATATAAGGTGAGATGAGTGAACAGTAGAGTGTTCTCATTGCCTCATACTCTTAACACATCCTTTACTTTATTCATAACAAAAATACTCTTGGACATCTTTTTTTTAACATGTCCTATGTGCGATTTCCATGTTAATTTATCATCCATAATCACACCAAGAAAACGAAATTCATTAACTCTCTCTATATCAACTCCATCTATGGTCAGTGCTATATTTTCATCTAGTTTTCGATTGCCAAAAATCTTAAATTTAGTTTTTTTCATAAAGCATTTACTGACGATCACGGAATTATAAACGACCCCCCCCCCCATTCATCCGCGCATGATAAGTCATAACGTTTAGGATCATGTACAGTTGAAATTTTTAATATAGCGTGTATCGCCAACAAACGGCAGTTGATAATCTATATATGCGTTTATGCCTATAAATCACGTTCTAGGAATTACTGCAGAAAAACGATAAAAACATATTTATATTCTAGACGGTATTTTCATATGAATCTATGAATGAAAAAGTATAACGTTCCCACATCCTGAACGATAGATAATCGATGTTGAATGGGCCATAGTAATGTCAATTTAGCAATACAATTTAAAAAGTTATAGCCCTGCAAAGAAGGTAAACATCTCCATAGGCTTAGACTGGTGGCAGTGATCATACATTGATGGATATAAGCGTGGCAGGGAATGTGTTAAGCAAGCCAGGCGACGCAAAGACAACAAAAGTAAAAATGCTCAGTGTTCAAGATCTGAAATGCCTTCTCAGAGTGCTTTATGTGATGAAGAGGCAGAGGGACCATCACCAAAGCACCTTCGTTTGTCAGTGGGTGGGCCTCTCCATGACAAAACAAAATGTGTGTGGTGTATGCAAGGTACGGACATGAGGCACCCGAACAGGAAACAAGGCAAGCTGTTAAGAATCAACACACCGTCAACACACCGCTCCTTCAAGCGCCACACAATCCTCATAGAAGATGAGGAGCTCAGGGATCGTCTCACACGACTAATTGAGTCAACGACAGCACTGTCAGATCCTTACGCAAATTATATAATGTACCACTATGCCTGTTGGATGAAGCATATCCACCACACAGTCTTCAAGACAGATGATGCTATGCATAGGCATAAATGTCCATGGCATGACAAGGAGTAAAGATCTAATAGACACTGCACAAGAGTGGTGTCTGCATCAGCTATGCAGATACACTGCTCCTCTATGACCACTGGGCTTTGATGGATATGGAGGCATCAGCAAACTGCCCACAGGAGATCGCAGACAGCAAGCCAGCTATCGTGATCATCGACAATGACGACTTCAAGATTGACACTATGACAGGTGACTCTACAGGAGCCCATCGAACAAATGTCATGTACGTGCAGCCAGAGAGCTATGAAAAGAAACCAGGCAAAGAGACTGCTGGAACGCTCACCAAGAAGAAGGAAATCTCTGCACAGCAAAGCAGAGTGTGCAGAAATGACAGGTTTGCCAGTACAGATGCCCCCCTGGTAGCAAGAGTGAGCCACTTGTTTGTCCCAGGGTATATCCACCAGTGGATGGGTCAGCTCCGCAGCGTGCTCGCTCTGTGATACATGCACTGTCTTGTGTAGACAATCATGGTACAAGACCACCACCTGAAGAGCAGCGAGTTCCAGGATACAGTGGTGCCCAGTCCTGCTGTCATCCACCACCCAACAAGAGCAAGCCTTACTACCACACAACATACAATGAACCTCCAAGCAAGTCAGTGGTGAATGACATCATGGTGAAACATGTGGAGGCCATGCGACTGAAGAATATTCCATTCTTTCTTGTTGGTGACCTGCCCACCTACAAGACGATCACTCAGCTCAAGGCGGAGAATCCAGAAATGTTCAAGGACATCATCCCAATCCTCTGAGCTTTCCACCAGCTGATGTCCTACATTTATGCCATCTACAAGAGATTCAAGGGCTCTGGAATGGCAGACACTCTGGTTACAGCAGGGGTAGTAGTGGAGGGGTCGGTAGACCAAGCAATAGGAGGAAAGCACTACAGACGGGGAGTGCGGTGCATCCTGCTCTTGAGAGAGGTTATTATCCAAAATCAACTGTCAAAGATGCTTGAGCACAAGAACTATCGGAAGACATCAAGGAGAACCTCAACATTCTGCGGAATGCACTGACTGAAACTCAAGAGGCTCTACTGACAGCTTACTGTGATCCACACGTCCCAAATGTTTTCCCAAAACCCGAAGACAGGTTCCCAGGTGCTGCTGAATCCAGTGAACTCATGGTCAACATGGTCACAAAAACTTGTGAAAGAACAGGTGAAAACACAAGTTGGTCAAGTGCAGGGTGATATCATATACTGTGAGGGAGAAGTGTCAACCAACCTCATCACTGGCGTGCCTAATGGAAACTATACAGTATGTCTTCAAACATCCAGAGGCAGATACAATGCTGCTCTCCGCCTATGCAAAGGTGAGGACCACCAACTACACTGGACCTGTTGTTCTAGACTGCAGAGACACAGACGTGTTTGTCCAAGCAGCTTATGTCTCGCAACAAATCAGAGGTGATCTGCTGATCAAGCGGAAGAATGCATTTATCAACTGCCGTGCAATGCTCTCTGAAGAGGTTGCAGACATCATCATACCTCTCCATGTGATCACTGGCAGTGATCACACCTCAGGCTTCTATGGCCATGGAAAGAAAAAGGTGTTTGAGAAGGTGATGGTTGTTCCTGAGGCAAGAGAGCTCCTGGGACGAGTAGGTGAGAGTCTGGAGTTGAAAGATGAAGTGAGAGCGGATATGAAAGCATTTGTCCTCTCAATTGTTTACGCTGAGAGTGCAGATGTTACGTGTGGCCAGGCCAGAGCTTCCAAGTGGCACAAATTGAAGAAGTGTACGATTCGTCTCCCACCTGATGAGGACTCCTTGGATCTTCATGTGGAAAGGACAAACTACATTACATATTGCCAGCTCCATTACAACCTTCAAGAACATCCTTCCCCCATTGGTCATGGCTGGGAACTAGTGAATGGGAAGTGCCGGCCAGTGCGTCATACCCTTCCCCTCTTGCCCCAGCAGCTCACATCTCATGACTGCTCAGATTAGAGTAGCAGTAATGATGAATGGAGCCAGTGTGGAGAATCAACAAATTCTGATGAAGAATAGTTGTTACGTTATATCGTCTGCTTAGCTTACTTTATATCCATCCCTACTCTGTATTTTGTGTTTTCTACCAGCCTTTTTTCTCCACCCTTATTTCCTTTATTTTTTTATATTGTGATGTGAACATTAGTGTGTTTTATTCTAACAATTATATTTTCAGTTTGACATTACATGGTTCAGTTGCTGTGTCAGCCAGAGGGAGATGCTGTTGCCTCCAAATCTGCCCGTAAGGCCCTTAAGCTACTAGTTATTTTGGAGTGCTATTTGTTGAAGCACCATAGTTATACAAAAGTTACAAAAATATATTAAAAAAAAGAGAGAGAAAAAACACCTCCCCTTTGACTGTTCACCTTGTTATAGTAAGGGAGCTTGAGTACCTCAGTGAACCCTGAGAGCTATGCCAGTAGGAGGAAACTCCTAGCAGGTTTTGCCAAACCGGACAGGTCTAGGGTGAGCGGTCAGACAAAGCAGTCAGACAACCTTGTGGAAACAGCATCTGGGGCCAATAACCCACCCTGCTGAAGCAAACAGGGGTGATCATGTCTCCGACTTTCACAGATGGATGGAGTATGGTGGAAGATACCCACCTATCCCCTCTGTCCATAACGCAACTCATCATGAGCAGAGCTTTCATTAGAGCCTAATATGAAGGCCCTGTGACGATTTTGAAAGAAATCCCTTTTGGAGCTCAAAATTGGCAGCCATCTTGCATTTGATGGTCAACAATAGGTAAAATCATTATATAAACACCAAATATGTATTCCTTGATCGAAATAAGCTATGAAACCATGTATTGTGCATCATTGTAGGTCAAACCATTAGAAAGTTCATTTCGACGGCAGCCATTTTGGATTTTGGTCTGTCACGAATTTTCCCTGCCTTTTAAAAAAAATACACCCCGGCTAAATTTGTTTATTAACCCTCCTAGATGACAAATCCATTGAGAAACGGACCTTCGCTCTCCACGGTCACGGAAGTGCCACAGATGACCCTACTATCACGCGATTAAAAAAATTTATCTAATTAATTACAGGATTTGTAATTAATTTATCTAATTAATCGCATTTTAATCGCATAACCATTTTAGCCCTGATATTTTATATTCTATAATCATATTTCATATAGCATGTGTCCGGATGGCAGAATTCAGTACTGTATCTACAAAACCATCATCATCTTCCCTTTATTCATTTGCTTAGATTTTTCAGGTCTGGTAAATTTTTGCATGGTGTTATTCACACAATTTCTTTTTTTAAATAATTGAATTGAATTGATATTCTCATTTGGTTCATTACAATTTACTCAAGCCTAGTAACAGACACAGTATTTCTGACACTGCAGAATACATTCCCTGAGATCCATAGATGTCCCTAGAATCAGATACCAAGAACATGCAAATGGCCCATTTAAAAAAAAAAGTTTGTAAATGTTTATTCTATGTTCTTATGGAATGAATGAGATGAAATACATTTTGAGTTAATTTTCATAACGCCATAATTTGCTGTGTAATTAATTAATCTAATTAACGCGATAAACTGACAGCCCTAGTTTTTAGCTTATTTTTGAAAATATTAAGAGATCTAGCTTCCCTAATGTCCATAGGTAGTGTGTTCCATAACTTTGGTGCATAGTTTGCAAAGGCTGCATCCCCGATTTTCCTTAGACTGTGGCTTGGAACCTTCAATAGACCAGTAGTAGATGATCGCAATGTTCTAGGAGGCACATAGTTGACTAGAGAGTATTTGCAATGTAGCTTGGTCCTGTTCCATTTAGTGCTTTGTATATAAGGAGGAGGACCTTGAAATCAATACTAAATGTTACCGGAAGCCAGTGTAGGTTAGCTAATACTGGACTGATGTGGTCTCTCCTCTTTGTTCTAGTTAGTAGCCTAGCTGCCGAGTTTTGAATGAGTTGGAGTCGTTCTGTGTTTTTTTTTGGAGGCCAGTGAGGAGTGCATTACAGTAGTCAAGTCGGCTTGAGATAAAGGCATGGATCAGTTTTTCAGCGTATTTTTGATTTATAAATGGCCGTACCTTAGCTATGTTTCTAAGGTGGAAAAATGATGTTTTTGTCACCTTGTTGATGTGTGATTTAAAGCTTAGGTCTGAATCTATTATAACACCAAGACTTGTAACTTCGGGTATGATCCAAGGAGTAAGTTGCCCCATATTGCTCTGTAACATTTCTCTTTTTGTTATAGGGCCGACTAGTAGGATTTCAGTTTTGCCCTCATTTAATTTCAGGAAGTTGTTCGTCATCCATTTGTTTATTGCTAAGAGACAGGCGGAAATCAAGTTAATAGCTGTGTGATCATTTGGTTCAGCAGAGATGTACAATTGTGTGTCATCTGCGTAACTATGGAAATATACATTGTGTTTTCTAATGATGTCTCCGAGTGGCAGCATGTATAGTGAGAATAATAATGGACCAAGGCAGCTCCCCTGTGGAACTCTGAAGTAGGTGTCATGTTTCTCAGAAGAATGATCTCCAAGCCTGACGTAATATTTTCTCCCTTTGATATATGTTCTGAACCAGAAAGACCGACGATGTATTAGGATATCATGGTTGATCGTGTCAAACGCTGCGCTTAGATCTAATAGAACGAGAATTGAGACTTTGTTTGCATCAGAGTTTATTCTGAGGTCACTAATTATTTTTGTAAGAGCAGTTACAGTATCATTATTAATGGGAATAGGCCTATGTCAAGATCTGATTATAGTCAGGCTATCATGATCTGTGTGTACTTAAGATAGAGTTCACCCCATAACGAGCTTTGTGGTGGCCCCACCCGTTGTCCAGCGTTGTAAGTTGGTAACATTGGCTGGGATGAGTCGATGCTTCTCTGCTTTGTTTTGGCAACAGTGGGCATGGGTTGGACAGGGACTGGGTTGACTGTCTTTGCTTGCACAGAAAATCCCTGTTGTAACTTCCGTTCTGGTAAACAGAGCTTTTCAGGTGATACGTGAAATCACTGCGCCCAGGCAGCAGTGGTTTGGCCCAAATCTTTTATGTATTTTTTAGTATGTAAAAAAACAAAAGAAATCTAATATAACATTTGTATTTCTCCATGTGGGAAATACACAGGTCACAACATGTTTACAGGAAAGTTTTGGCGTTGTATTTGGAGTGTATTTCGTGACTGTTGGGAACTAGGCTAGCTGGACTAACCTACTTACAGTGGATTACGCTAAGCTAGGCTAACGGTACGAGTCTTCCTGCTCCTACTGCATGCACAGAGAAGAAAAGGGTATGTATCTGCTTGTCTAACTCTGGGGTAGATGGCAAATAAGCGAATTTCCCCCAAAATTGGCGTGCTCCTTTAAAAGACTGGTTTTCTTTGGCAAGTCCATTCGTGGACAGGTTATCTGGATAGAGGAGGAGTTTTCCCTTTGCATCTGAGATGATGTGCAAGGCAAATTCACTCTCCAGCTTTGGTCTTATGTGCTTTGTGGCTGATTCTTTGACTTGGACGATTCCTTGGGACTTGAACATGAACAACCCAAGGAAGTGGGAATTACTAGTCAGAAAGTCAGATCTTTCTACACCACCCAAGTTACAGAGCTTTGACATTTAGGGGGTGTGCCAATACACAAATCTGCTTAAAGGGGAACTCCAACATTTTGGGAAATTAGCTTATTTAACATCTTCCCTGGAGTTAGACAAGAAGATACATACCTTTTTTGTCTCTGTGCGTGCATTTTAGCTTTGGGAATAGACGCTCCGTTAGCATAGCTTAGCTTCATCACTGGAAGTGAGGCAGGACAGTAGCCTTACAGTGCCTTACAGTGTATTGCAAGGTCTGACATTGACCAAACTTGATATGCATGACCTTGATGGGCTCTAGGTCAACTCCTGAAAAGGGGGTCAATGTCAGACTTTGCAATCAAAAGTTAGGGGCCTAATAACCCTTGCCATAATTTCAGTGCGCCCCCTAACTTTTGATTGCAAGGTCTGACATTGACCCCCTTTTCAGGAGTTGACCTAGAGCCCACCAAGGTCATGCATATCAAATTTGGTCAATGTCAGACCTTGCAATACACTGTAAGGCACTGTAAGGCTACTGTCCTGCCTCACTTCCAGTGATGAAGCTAAGCTATGCTAACGGAGCGTCTATTCCCAAAGCTAAAATGCACGCACAGAGACAAAAAAGGTATGTATCTTCTTGTCTAACTCCAGGGAAGATGTTAAATAAGCTAATTTCCCAAAATGTTGGAGTTCCCCTTTAAAGTCTACAGCTAACATACTCCTGTGTTCTGCTGCCTTCCTCCTCCAGACCCACTGACAGGAGAGGACTCCCTGCTGGGCTGCTCCCTCCTCTCAGGACCCTCAGCACCTCTGGCAGGGAGCAGCGCTGCCTCCTCTCTCTCCTCTGCTCCCACCTCTGCTGCCTCTATCTTGGATGACTTCAGTCTTCTGTCTGGGGGAGAGCCCACACAGCCTGTTGCAGGTACTGTATTAGCTGAGCATGTATGCTGTTTGTCAGCAACTTATATAGTTTAACACATTCACACCTGGGAGCTGCCCAGTATAACCACAATCTGACACGGTTGGGTAATTAGCGGCTCTACTGGAGCAATTGATGGTTTAGTGCCTTGCTCAAAGGCACTTCAGAAGTAGAGAGGGGGTTAAAGATGCTTTATATGGTAGGGCATTTTAAAGTCAACCCGATATCTGACAGGGAGCCAGTGAAGGGACACCAGAGGGACACCAGGGGTAATGTGGTCCCACTTTTAGTTTAAGTCAGGTGCCTTGCTGCAGCATTCTGCACAAGCTGCAGCACACATTGGCCTAGGGCTGGAGGCACTGTCTTATACTATATGGCTGGGGGCACTGTGTTCAAAGGCTGGAGACACTGGCCTATTAGGCTGGAGGTGGGAGAGAGAAGCATTACAGCTTGCAAAAGGTCCTTGAGATGGGAGGTCCTTGAGATGGGACTGGGAGGATATGACAGCATGAATTACTGTCTCCAGGTCAGTAATAAAGGACAGAAAAGTCTGATCTTAAAATAATTTTAAGTGGATATAATCTAATTTCAAACCTTTATTCATACTCTAAAGGCAACGGCGGTTTCACTCATTCACAGTCACGTCGCGTGTACACACAGAGGCATATCCCCCCCCCCCAAAAAGGCATATCCACTCATTCTGATAGAACCAGGATTTCATGTGTTTTTCAAACCTGAAGAATTGGTTGAAAATCTGATTTTTGAGATTAGTCTCTGAGATTAGTCGGGCTGCTCTGCTTTGGCTTTAACACTTTGAATGCCCAGCAGGGGGCGCACATTTAGTGCTTGAGTGCCCAGCACCACTTCAATGTTAACGTTAATATCGCCTAATCTATGTTTTAAATTATGGCTATGTGTCTAATCTGCCCGTCGCATTATCAATGACCCATTTCCAGTCAACATTGTCGAAGCACATTGTTTTTTTATCGGTTCTTTTTCCGTTTTATATCATTTTGAAAAGCCCTCGTTTTCAAGAAGAAAAAAAAAAATCCCTGCTAAACGCTGATGTACTGTAATATTCTAGAACGTTGTCATTGTTCGGCCTATTTATGAATCGTTTTCAAATAAACGCTAGATTATCGATAGTATATGTGTACATATGCACGCTGGTGCCGCAAGCTGTAAATCGATTATCTTATTTCCTGATCACTCGCACAGTCAAAACAGCCATATCACATATAGGGGAAAGCTTATATCTCTGTGAAAAAAGGTCTGATTATCCTAATACTGGTCAAATAGATTCCTTACCCGAGATCAGATGGTATCCAAATGGATGATTCCAATTCCTGATCGACCATTCCAAAAATCTATCCTTTTATTGATCCACGTGTATACAGTAAAACACATAATCCCCGCTGCTCTGATGGTCCAGCATGAAGCTGATCGGCCCCGGTTGCTTGCGTGAGAAGTAAAATGTGGAGTCCGGGTCTTTTTTCCCCATGCATTTTCATTGAATCCAATCCAAAAGGGTGAATTACCATCTGGGAGACGATAGGGGGCGCTTTTTTCACATCTGAGCGCCGGGGGTGGCTGATTTACCAACGGTAGACTCGGTTGATGAAATATTAATTCAGATCGCTAATAAAAATAAAATAAACTAGAAAAAACGAATATTCTCGTTATGGGCATTCAACCCGCGGGAGGTAAACCAGAGAAAACTTGGTTTGGGCATTCAAAGGGTTAATGGGAGATACTGTACAGGTGTGTCATATGCGTAACAATAACATTTGATATTATATCATTATTCAGCCAAGCACAGGGTGTCCGCGGATCCTTAAAAAGTCTTAAAAGGTCTTAAATTTGTTTATCAATAATTAAGGCCTTAGTTTGTCTTAAAATGTCTTAAATCCATTTTCAGAGGTCTTAAAAATGCCATAGAAAGGAAAGATAAAATGCCATGTCATCTTATGTTTTATTATGAAATCTGGAGGAAAACGGTTAACGGGAGATAAAGTTTGACTTTTCATTGACCGTGTTGTAGAATCACGCAGACCGGAATGGGGCGGAACCAACACAACTCCTTGTGTAATGTGTTGGCCGGGGAACCAACGGAGTATAGCTAACGTTAGCAAGGCGAAGCGATAACGCTAACGTTACGTTTAGTTTAGTTTAGTTTAGCATTTGCACTCGTTAATATGGGAAAGTGCCAATTTAACGAGAACTGCTCTACAATCCACTGTTTGCGCGATGGTTGGTCCCAGTCAAATACCATCACAAGCCCCGCTGCAAAAAAAAAAGAGCAGTCGCGTCGCACATGCTGAGCGTTCTGCAAAAACCGCCTGCAAACTACTATTTCGCATTTATTTTCGGCCCCTGCCTCCACACCAGCTGCGCCATCTCAGGTAGGACTATATTAACATCTGCACCAACAGAAGTCCGGATAACATTCGGCTCCACGCCAAAGCTTGAAGCTGAGGTCTTAACTTGAAAATAATCTATTCACGGATGTAAACAAGGACACGTTTGTGTTTATGTTCGATCGATGAGAGCTTCACCCACTATGTATTTCTTCCTCCCACCCACCCCCTCCTAATGACGTACAGTATCCTCCCATGTATGTTAGGATCTATGGGTAACAGTACTGTATATTTGCATATCGTATATGTCACAAATGTAACGGTACAGTACTATATACCTGTATGTCCCTATGCCATAAATGTCATGTATGTTGAGTATGTCATAAATGTCACTATGAATTGAAAATGGGGGACCCTGATGTAAACAAGACAAATGTCTTTCTCTGGTCTGCATCCCCTTAACAATTGTGTGTATTGAGCCGTACTGTATTGTACCCATTCTGCAATCTGTTAAATAAAGTATTCATTCATTCAACCAAAACCACAAAAACAAAACAACTGGATGAATGAATGAAAACTTTATTTAACAGATTGCAGAATGGGTACAATACAGTACGGCTCAATACACACAATTGTTAAGGGGATGCAGACCAGAGAAAGACGTGTGTCTTGTTTACATCAGGGTCCCCCATTTTCAATTATAGTGACATGACATTTATGACATACTCAACATACATGACATCATGACATTAATGGCATAGGGACATACATGACATACAGGTATACTATATAGTACTGTAGTGTTACAATTGTGACATATACGATATGCAAATATACAGTACTGTTACCCAGAGATCCTAACAGAAAATATATACATATGATGGGGAGGAGACTGTACATTAGGATGGGGGGGGGGGGGGGTTTGGACATTTACGGTGCCCAGTTTCTAATTGCAGCCTCCCGTAGGTGCTCTTTAAGAGCGGTTTTGAATGTGGGCAGGGGTAAAGTGGGTTTTAGGAGTGAGGTTAAGCAGTAGTCTGACCAGTTTGTTTTGTGATGTTTGTAATCTTGTTTTTAGGGCCTTTGAGGTGCTTTGGTACCATGAGGTGCAAGCATAGTCGTAGTACCCTTGAATGAGTGCTCCTGTTAGAGTCTTCAGGGTATTCTTGTTTACCAGAGAGGAGATCCGGCACAAGAATCTTGTTTGTTGGTTGACTTTTTTGATACCCTGGGGAGGGTGGTAATAGTTATGTGTTCTGACAGTGGCTGCTTGGCCCCTGGTATATTTTGTATAGCTATATTTGCTATTTATGTTTGGTCACCCCTTTGTTGAAATTCATCCAATCCAGTTACTCCTTTAAGTTCAAGATTTTTAAGTTTCCAAGTTATGTTTTAATAAACATCTGTGGACCAATGTGTCCCTAAACTTAAACTAATTGGTGTCGTTGCATGATTTTTGTTATTGTGAAATTGGTATTAAATTTAATTCTGAGTGGCATTAAAAAGTCTTAAAAAGCATTAAATCTGACTGGGCTAAACCTGCAGATACCCTGCAAGCAGAAGCATGTAGATTGAAAAAATAATAGGAGCTAATATAGAGCCCTGGGGAACCCCACAGGAAATTGGCATTGAGGATGACTAGGGTTGGAATATTGAAAACGTTGGGAATTGGGATTGATTAAAGTTTGATTGATAAACCTTTTACCATATCATGCGCACTAAACAGACATAATTGCCTTCTAATATAAACATTTTAAATAACAATTTACTTATGACTTGAATTTACAGAGGGACACTTAAGGGGCACTTAATTAAAACAATTAGCGCATAATCTCAAATTAACAAAATCGAATAGACACACAAGTCTCTCGGACAGATGGCTCTTAAACCATTTTCAGGCAAATGTGTCAAAACCAACATTCATTAACCTTTGCAATAGAAGAATGATCAACTGTTGGATAAATCACTCAACAAAAATGGTGGCATGATCACGGTTGGATACTATATCAATTACAACTAAAGTTGTGGCTGTGATAGTGCTATGCTTTGTTCTAAAACCGGATTGATGTCGTTATTGCATTGTGCATTTTTTGTCGTAATGTAGCATTTGTGTGTGTGACATGTGTCTGTCATCACATAGTAATATTGGCCTCAGGCTTAAGTCGGGCTAGGGCAGAGTAATTGCTTAACTTGTCAGGGTAGGGCCGGGCCTGAATGCTACAGGCTTGGGCCGGGCTAGGGCCTAAATTTCAGGCCTGTACAAACCTCTAGGGCGTATCAACGCGCATTGTCATTTCATAATAGACACAGAGCAGCGCAGACCTTCAATTTTAGAAGCTATTGCCACTTTTCCACTGCATGGTACCTACTCGACTCGACTACTCGCTTTTGGTACCTGGTACTTTGTTCGTTTTCCACTGCAATTAATACCCCCCCAGTGTACAGTAGCTGGTCGTCATAGTGAGGGCGCCATGACGTCATCTTCAACGCGACCCACAAGCTATGAAACCAGTGCCTTATTAGCTCAAATGCGCTAGCCGTAATGCTAACAGGCAGAGTAGAGTGAGAGTCGAGTAGGTACCATGCAGTGGGAAAGTGCCATATGACATCTAGCTATTCAGCCCTGCATTCGACAGCTCTGTGACAATTCCTCTCGCGAGTCACGCTGTTTAACTAGGCTATCCCTGGGAACGCTCACAGGCATCTAATAGTGAGGGAAGGGGGGCTGAGTCTCTCCCTCTCTCTCTCTCTGCTAACAATCCTGATTCCTGAACCTATTTCATTCAAAAGGAAGATATTGATGGACATTAGCTATAGTATATAGCTCAGCAGCTGTAACAGAATAATTTTATTATTTTGGATTATTTACGTTTCAACAGTGTCAAAATATTTGTATTAATTAAAGAATTGTATAAAGAATTGTCCATGTTCTGTCATCTAATAATATATTCCATTACCTTTCCTATCGGTATCAAAGTCAAAATGTTGCTATTGTGACAACACTACAACATACAAAAGCAGCTGGACAACCGATATCCTTTGCATCTAGTAGGCATGGGCCAATGTGTGATTTCGGTGGATGGAGATGGAACACTGCGAGCAAAGCAGTCTAAAACGGCGCATTTCTGCAGACTAATGTTATGTTTTGACAACAGATGTTTTGACAAATTGCTTGTATTGCCACCCATACTTGCAAATGTTTTATTGCACTTGTGGCAACGTCCGTTGTCGGCATTGACTTTCGTAAAGTGTACCCAGACTTTCGTTTTGTTCTCTCCGCCATGATGAGCGCAGAGCTCGGTCTGTGTGGCTTCAACACGGAGCCACGGACAGGCCCCTCCCTTAAGTACCCGTATGTGTGTGGCTCGCTGAGTCGCTGTGGCTCGCTTCTCGTGCAGACAGACAGACAGACAGAGAGAGGAGAGGAGGCCCAACTTTGAGAATAGATTAACGGCGTCAATTGTATTATCGCACGATAATAGTCCGGCGTTAACTTAGCCCGGTAACAGCGTTAACGGCCCAGCTCTACAATAGATACATGTGGTAAGCAGATATGTGAATAGAATAGATATATGTAGTAAGCATATTATGTGAATAGAATAGAAGCACTTAACCCAGCAATGAACTCAATGTTGACAGACCACAGACAGAAGATGGTAAGAAGCTGATCCACGGCCTCGGTGGTGCACGTAGAACAGTCACTGCAATCTTGGCTAAGACCCAGAGACATCCACCACCTTGGTCAACACTACGAGACAACCACTCAGAGAGATGGGGGGGGGGGGGGGTTAGAGAGTTCCCATGTTTGTAGTGGGCGGAGATGGAGCAATATATACATGTAGTGAGCATATGCATACATGGTGACAGTCGAATCAAAGTATATAAGACATTTATGAAATTGAGTATATACAGTATGAGATACAAGACAATAGCTCTGGGCCGTATGCCCCGGGGGGCAGGAGATACTACAAAAAATTGGTCAGGGCAGAGCAGGTAAGGTTCAGCTCTGCAGGCCAGACAGAAGGAGGTATGAAGCTGTTCCATGGGACCGGTTGAGACAGAGACGGAGGTTAAAAAGGTTCTCCCATGTTTGCAGAAAAGCAGACATGGGAGCAAATAGACATCCTAACTAAATTAGACAGATTCATCTAAGGGTCAGTCCCTGACCAGGTGAGATCAGGGTAGGTTGAAGGAGAGAGAGAAAAGATGGGTCTTAAGCAGGGATTTAAAAGCTTCGGCAGAGCAGGCGCCCCTGACGACAGCGGGTAATTTCTTCCACATGTAGGGAGCGTGGTAGACAAAGGCTCTGTGGCTGGCGGATTTATTTTGAACCCTAGGAATCGATAGAAGCCCTGCATTTTGTGAGCGCAGAGCACGAGCGGGCGAGTATCGAGAGATGAGTATCGGATAGATAGAGCGGTGCAAGCCCATTTAAAATTTTGTAGGTGAGGAGTAGCACTTTAAAGTCAGATCTGGCTTGAATAGGAAGCCAGTGTAAGGCAGACAAAACTGGTGTGATGTGATAAAATTTTCTAGTTTTAGTTAGTATCCGTGCAGCCGCATTTTGCATGAGTTGAAGATTTTTGATGCTTGAATTAGGTAGGCCTGGAAAAAAGTGCATTACAGTAGTCTAGACGTGATGAGACAAAAGCATGAATTAGGGTTTCAGCATCAGCCAGAGTTAAAATGGGGTGATTTTTTGCGATATTACGAAGATGGAAGAAGGCAATTTTGGTGAAATCTTTTATATGTGCATTAAATGAGAGGGAGGAATAAAAAATTACTCTGAGTTTTTTTATGGTGGAGCTCTGAGATACATGACAAGGATCAAAGTTGAGGGAGATATCCTCAAATAGGCCTCTGTAGTTTGGGGGGCCAACAATTAACATCTCAATTTTATCTGCATTAACCTCTTTAGCCCGTTCGGGTTAGGGTTAGCCGGCGGACCGCCAATGACATCACGTCATAAATCAAGCTCTGCAGACTGTCTGACAAAATTATATATTTTTTTGTCAAATGTATTCAAGTATAAACATCATAACCATGTCACAACAGCAGTTATAATGTATATTATCATCAATACTTTAGTTTACCAATAGGTTATTAGATAGAAGTGTTATTAGATAGATTTTAGTTTTCGTTTTTCTGTTGTGATCGCGAAAGTCCGCCATTTTGAAAAATTTACCGCCTGTAATTGTTGTTCTTTGATGCCATTTTGAAGAGGACATCCAGAGCTTTTCAGAAATACACTTCCCAGAGGCCTCTAGGTCTTACTCAGGATAATATACCACAAAACTGAACGTTATTGGCATATATTGCAGCGCAGTTAGTTTGTCTCTCCTATTTTGAGCATTTAGCAACAATCAGATTTGAAATCAGTTTAAAAATGGCGGCACTCTGGCAAGAATAATAAGCCTGCTGTACTTATGCACGCCTGGTGATACTAAATCCAAATTGAACTCTGGCATTTGAAAGATAAGATTTGGCACAATCCATGCGAATTGGCTATAATAAGGTAATTTATAAGCCTGCTATTCTATATTCTATAATAATATTTCAAATTGCATTGGTCCGGATGGGAGAATTCAGTACTGTATCTACAAAACCTTCTGTTTAATCATCTTCCCTTTATTCATTTCCTTAGATTCTTTGTACACGTGATCTCAAGAAGGTACTGAACGAGCTCAGTGGCAGCTCATGTCTGGTCATTTTTAGCATGGTGTTATTCACTGTCAAAGATTCAAAGAAAAATCATTCATATTCTCCTTTGTTTCATCACAATTTAAGCAAGCCTAGTAATAGACACAATATTTCTGACACTGGGAATACATTCACTGAGGTCCATAGATGTCCCTAGATACCAAGAACATGCAAATGGTCCTTGTAGAAGTGGAGCAATATTCCATTTACTTAGGTATGTATTTTAGGCTGATTTTCAGAAAATAGGGCTCCGGGCTTAACACTTTCTGTGCCAAAAATGCTTTACAGCAATATTGGCCACCATGCGCAATCGCATTCTGCCAATAACGCTGTCCAGCGATTTTGAGATCAATATTTAATTTTTTCGCCATGGCATTCATAATTCATATATACGCTGCAGTTGGACCCTATAGGTGACGGCAACTACGGCTCAATCCCGCCGCCTGGTGGATGGTCGGGCGAGTTACACTCGCCTACAGGATATGGCTGATGTGCGTCGATTAAACTCATCTGGCCGTCACATATCGTTGTCCGACTCCCGACAGACACAATGTACATAATGGATCGCTTTCTAAACTTAATAATCTATATGATTTCGGCGTTTATTGCGACATACAAACCGGAAATGGACCTAGGCGATCGGCGTCGTGTACTTGGGATATTTCACCGCCAGTCTCATTGACCCACGGTAAGAGGAATATAACGTTATTTTCAACCCAATTGTGAGTTTCCTTGTGAGCAAACCGATCTGATCAATATATCACCCAACCTACATAAAGCATTTACTGATGATTGGGGAATTATAAATGACCCCCCCCCCCCCCCCCCCCCCTTTCCTTCACGCATGATGAAGCATAATGTATACCGATCATATACAGTTGAATTTTTTAATATAGCGTGTATGGCAATCGATAATCTATATATGCGTTTAGGCCTATAACTCACGTTCTAGGAATTACTGCAGAAAACGATAAAAACATACGTATATTCTAGAAGGTATTTTTGTATGAATGTATGAATGAAAAAATATAACGTTCCCACATCCTGAACGATAGATAATCGATGTTGAATGGGCCATAGTAATGTCAATATAGCAATAAAATTAAAAAAGTTATAGCCCTGCAAAGAAGGTGAGCCACTCCATAGACTTATAGCGCTGGCAGACTGGGTACAATGATGGGTACAATGGCTGGCAAGGAATGTGTTAAGAGGTTAAATTAAGGAGTAGAACGTTTTGCGACATCCACTTTTTAATGGCAACCAGGCAAGCCTCAAGATTTTGTAATTGGAGGAATCGTTTGGCTTAATAGGTGTAATAATTGGGTGTCATCAGCGTAAAAATGAAAGTTTATGCCAAATTTGTGTATGATATTGCCGAGGGGTAGCATGTAAATCGAAAATAGCAAAGGGCCCAGAACAGAGCCTTGTGGGACACCGCATTGCACTGGGAGGGTCTCGGATGTTAAATCATTATAGACCACGCAGTGTGTTCCATCAGTTAAATAACATTTTAAACCAAGCGAGTGCGTGACCCCGAATGCCAACATGATTCTCGAGCCGACTTAGAAGAATCGAATGATTGACAGTGTCAAAGGCTGCACTGAGATCAAGCAATAAGAGCACAGAAGTTAGGTTTGAGTCGAGAGAGAGCAGTAAGTAATTTGTGACTTTGGTAACCGCCGTTTCGGTGGAGTGTAAGGCTCTAAAGCCAGATTGAAAAGATTCATTAAGATTATTGTTTGATAGATGGTCAGTAAGTTGCGTTTTAATATTCTAATATTCTGGATATTATAAGGTAAACAACAATAATGGCAATGACAACAACCTAAAGACCTGGGTCCAATTCCCATTTGAGTCTGTCCAGTAGGAAGGCTGGGACTTAACAGTCTGTGCCAAAAACGGCTTTTTATGTGTTTGGCCGCTGAGTGCCATAAACGTAAAAAGTAGTTTTTGGATCGTTTGATCTTTTTACTTTGATCCCCGCTCTACACACTTGCCCAGAGCGATCTGCATCATTTAGGCACGTCCCGACACATTGGAACTGATCGACTATCACCAGGTGGCAGTATCGTCCGTGTCTGAACTAGGGGTGCACCGATATATCGGTCGGGTATCGGTATCGGCCGATAAGTGCCTTGTTGACTGCTATCGGCCTGTCGGCCGATAAGCTCAAATGTGCCGATAGCAGTCGCCGATAAATAAGCATCAATTTGTGTAGCGTCAAAAGGCAAAAAAAAAAAAAAGTTCACTCGCGACCTACCTGCACAAGCCCGCTGTCCCCCACACACACACACAAGCTACTGCATCACAGTTACTACTTATGATTAACAAGGCATTCGTTTTGTGGCATTAACGCTATATAGTTAGTGTTACATGGACAATAACATCAGCATATTATTATTACCCATAGCAGCAAGGCATTACTCCGAGTCCGTTCATAGCTCAGTTCCATTCCGTTGCTCATTCCGTACCCAACTACCCACTACTAGTTAGTTAGCACCATCCAGGCATCAACGTGAGCTCCCGGTACGGTAGCTAGTTAGCACCATCCAGTCATCAATGTGAGCTCCCGGTACGGTAGCTAGTTAGTTAGCACCATCCAGGCATCAACGTGAGCTCCCGGTACGGTAGCTAGTTAGTTATCACCATCCAGGCATCAACGTGAGCTCCCGGTACGGTAGCTAGTTAGTTAGCACCATCCAGGCATCAATGTGAGCTCCCGGTACGGTAGCTAGTTAGTTAGCACCATCCAGGCATCAACGTGAGCTCCCGGTACGGTAGCTAGTTAGTTAGCACCATCCAGGCATCAACGTGAGCTCCCGGTACGGTAGCTAGTTAGTTAGCACCATCCAGGCATCAACGTGAGCTCCCGGTACGGTAGCTAGTTAGTTAGCACCATCCAGGCATCAACGTGAGCTCCCGGTACGGTAGCTAGTTAGTTAATAACGTTATATAGTTAGTGTTACACGTTCAATATAACATCAGCATATTATTTACCCGAACACAGCAAGTAAGCAAGGCATTATTCCGTTCATAGCTCCGTTGCTCATTCCGTACCAAACTACCCATTCTGCAATCTGTTAATAAAGTTTTCAACCAGACAAATGTATAGAAAGGCTTTGTTTTATTATAACATTTGTTGCAGTAAAATCATTGCGTCTCGTTTGGCCATCCTGTGGAGCACGCTGGTCGGCGGGCACTGCCGGGCAGCTAACGTATTAGCTTGTTGTGGTTCTGAGTTTGACTCGCATTCTGAGTTCTCGCAAGCAGATCAATGGCGACATGCCCCCGAAGTAGAAAATGAATAAACGCTTGCCGATTGGTGGTAAGAACAGCAGGAGGTGGGTGCTAGCGGTGTGGCGTAATTGGCCGAATCGACTGTCAATCAAAATGGTTCCATTGCATTGGTTGAAAGCTCTGGTTGAGAGAATAGTATCCCGCTGCAGGCCGCCAGAATGGTTCCATTGCATTGGTTGAAAGCTCTGGTTGAGAAAATAGTATCCCTCTGCAGGCCGCCAGACGATACTGGGAGAGAGATAGTGATACCATAAACATATTTCTTGATGTTTCCTTTTTTTAAGTAAGTAAAGAGGCCTACAAATACAAACATACACATACAAATATACAGTAGTTTCATAAAAATAAAAAAATAAATATTTTTTTTTCTTTTTTTTACAAATACTTATATACAAATATCGTTATCGGTATCGGCCGATAGTGTTAGTTGAACAATCGGTATCGGTATCGGTGGCCAATTTTCATATCGGTGCATCCCTAGTCTGAACTGCATGGGGCTCTGGGCTGATAGTCAGCTTCACTTTCAGTTTCTCTTCGTGAGTGGCCCCTCCTTCTCCTGGGACAGAAATTCACAGTCCTCGCCTCGGAATTCCGTTGCATAAGCGTATTTGGCCATCGAAAACGTGTATAGACATATACACTGGTAATTGCGATGGCGATGCGATCACTTGGAATTATTCTTTTGGAATACCTTCTGGCTAAGGTAAGGTACATGCTATGTCTATTTTACCTGAAACGTGTTTTTCTAACGATCACAGTTCTGTGTTTCACCAGACGAAAAACATGCTCGGCAAACACGATCATAGTTTTCAGTTAAAACGACAATGACAATGACTTTGACAATATAATAATAATAAATATGAATAACTCCCCCACAGCAATTAGTATAAAATGAACATAGGCATAAAATCAGCATATAATTGACAGAATAAAAAATGATGCATACATTGCAGACATAAGAGTAGGTATGAAAGACAATAAAAGAAGTGCAACGTAAACGTGCACGAATAGGCATAAAATAAGTACAATGTTGCTCGAAGGCATGTGAACCCCCCCGAAACAGCCAGTCCCCCAAACACCCCCACAGATCAATCCCCACCACATCCCCATCCAAGACACACCGCCCGATAAAGCGTGCCATGATCGAAGGAAAACACAAACAGCCCTCACGCCACTCATACTGCCATGCACGGCGACGGGAATGCCACCCCTGCGGGCTGCACCATCTCCTCCGGTCCAGAGGAATACTGCGAATCCCACGCCCCCACCCCCAAACTCCACAGAGGAAATGACAGGCCACGCACCCCAAGACCTGCAGCCACACCAAAGGAGCCACGACTCCAAACACTCAAGCAGACAGACACAACAGCGGTCAAATGAGAAGACGTGCAGCACCATGGATGGTCCTAGGGCTGACCCCTATTAATCGATTAGTCGACTAATCGGTCGAAAGGGGCCGTAGTCGACTGGCCCCAACCTCTTAGTAGAATATAAAAAAAAATAATAATAATTTAAAAAAAATTTCAAAAGAAAAGAGGCATAGAAGCGTGGCTAACACTAATGGCACGCATACCCAGAGGCTAACTGCCTACGAAAACAGGCACAGAGGCACTGAAAGAGGATTTCACCCATCTAATGAACACACTATACTAGACAAATATCAAGATGTATCCATCAGTGGACCAATTGCATGCTTTTGCAGAGGACAAGAAGCCTTCAGTCGACTCCTTCAGACATTAAGCACCCCCCACAGCCCAAATGGAATGATAAAAATAAAAAAAAATATTAAAAATATTATACTTTTTTTTTAAGTCGACTAACGGCAAATTTTGGCCAATCCTAGTCGACCATCCAAATCCTTAGTCGGGGACAGCCCTAGATGGTCCAAGACTTTTTGGGATGACACCGGGACCCCCGGGACACCCCGAAACACTGCAGAAGCCGCAAGGAATCCCCAAAACACCAGCGGACCGAGGGAGCCCAACGATGAAAACCAACCAAAATCCATCAAAGCACATGCAAGAGACCACCACCTAACTCCAGGAAAGGTCCGGGAAAGGCCGGACCGCATATGACATCATGTCATAAATCATTCTGTCTGTCTGACATAATTATATATATATTTTTTTCAAACGTATTCAAGAGTAAACATCCTAACCATGTCACAGCAGTCATAGTGTATATTTTCAGCAATATGTTTGTTTACCAATATGTTAAAGTGTTGTTAGTGAGATTTTAGTTTTTCAAATGTGTTGTATTTTTCATAGAGAACCACCATTTTGAATTAGCGCCCATTGCTGAATGATGACGATTGTAGTCATTATGAGAAGAGGACATCCAGAGCTCTCAATGAGCGTTGGAATTTCAAAAAACGACACTACCCAACGGATTCTAGCTTCCTGCAAGCAAATTACTTGTGTAATGTTGAAATGAAATGTTTTTATTTATCTGGATTATATACCACAAAACTGAACGTTATTGGCATATATTGGAGCGCAGTTAGTTTGTGTCCCCTATTGTGAACATTTAGCAACCATCCCTGTTGAAATCAGTTTCAAAATGGCGGAGCTGTCACAGGAATAAAAAACCGACTGTACATACAGTAGATTTCATTCTCTGTTCTTCATTGCACGCCTGGTGATACTAAATCCAAATTGAACTCTCCCATTTGAAAGAGAAGATTTGGCCCAATCCATAGATGTGCGAGTTGGCTATAATAAGGTCATTTATAGGCCTCATATTCTATATTCTATAATAATATTTCAAATTGCATGGGTCCGGATGGCAGAATTCAGTACTGTATCTAAAAAAACTTGTGATCTCAAGAAGGCACTGAACGAGCTCAGTGGCAGTTTTTCATGTCTGGTAATTTTTTGCATGGTGCTATTCACTGTCAAAGATTGAGTAAATTGTGATGAATCAAAGGAGAATATAAATTATGATTTTTCTTTGCATCTTTGACAGTGAATAACACCATGCAAAAAATGACCAGACATGAAATCATGAGGTCATGTGTACAAAAAATCTAAGCAAATGAATAAAGGGAAGATGATTAAACAGAATGTTGTGTAGATACAGTACTCAATTCTGCCATCCGGACACATGCAATTTGAAATATTATTATAGAATACCAGGGCCCTCATTATCAAGTTTCCTCAGAAAATGTTCTATTTCCACACGTAAGCAGAGAATTTAGAATGTGTGCACGCACAAAAAAAACGGGATTTATCACACGTGCGTACACAGGTCCTACGCACACCTGTCATGATAAATATCACCTTGCTTCTACGCTAAGGCTCGTGCACACTTCCACGTATTTGCATACCAAAACCGCCCGATTAACCATATACGGTAATGGAACACCCCCATGAAATGTGGAAAAATTTACTAAACCGAGGGAAGCGTGTTATGAGACAGGCTGACAGACGTGTACACGTACGGTGATGTCGGATATGATATCTATTAACCATTGCTGCCTGGGCAGCGCAAACACTAATAAAGACCGTGCTGGAATATGACTGCCTTTTTCTGTTTTGTTTGATTAATACCCAGGGATTAAAGTTCTCCTCAATTTTATTCCAAATCGCGACGGATTTTCCGTCAATTTTCTACCTGCTGCATATGATTTCTAGAGGCATACAATCTATTTTGATGTCAGTATTGGGTAGCCTATATAAACAATAATACGAGAGCATATACAAGAACAATGAATCTCACTGCCATGTATGATGTAGCCTGCCTATGTGATCAATACAAACTGAATTCCATCATGTTTGTGTGCGGGAGCTCACAAGGCTGTTGTCACAATGGGTGGTACAGTAATAACAGTCTACACAATATCACGATGGACCATACCATGTAGCCTATGTTCTATTATGACATGATCTGTGACAACAAATGTTCTAGAATGTTTGATTATGACACCATACTCTGACAGCATGCCTATGATCAATAAAAACGCGAACTTGAATCCCATCATCATATTTACATAGTCTGTCCACTATCTTTATTACTTTGTTATTCCCCCCCCCCCCCCCATCTATGTAAAGCGACCTTGCATGGGTCTCTTGAAAGGCGCTATGTAAAATGAAGCTATTATTATTGTTGTTGTTGTTGTTGTTGTTATTATTATTATCATGTCTGTGTGCTGAGCTCAGTGAAGTTTCAACGGAGCGAGGTAATCTATTCTAATCAACAAATTGAAGTAGAAAGCATTCCGTTGTGGCCAATCTTATTTGGAAACATGACACAAAATAATAGTATGTCGCTTTTTATTTGAAACAATATTTAATGGCGTTTGGAGGTGGGTGTTCTGCTTCTGCCCCCCGTGCCAAACAAGCAAGCCAACCTCTTGTTCCCGCATGAGCCCGTTATAATTACACTACTGTCGCTATTTTACAATGAACTATAATGAATTACGGGTCATACAGAAGTTGAACACTCCAGTGTTGGAAGTAATGCACGGAAGCTTATTTCCGTGTTGAAACTAATGCATGAACTGAGGAGCGCTTATGCCGTAGTAACGATATTCTACCACTGGGCGTCAGCTAAGCATGCTCAGAGCTGTGCGTAGACATAAGCACAAAGTCAAGCACAAGTTCAAATTGATAAATCCCACACTTTGCTTAGAAATGGTTGTACGCACGGCTTAAGCACATATCTGTGCGTACGTCACGTTGATACATGAGGGCCCAGGCCTATAAATTACCTTATTATAGCCAACTTGCACATCTATGGATCTGGCCAAATCTCCTCTTTCAAATGCCAGAGTTCAATTTGGATTTAGTATCTCCAGGCGTGCAGCAAGAACCGTGAATGAAATCTACTGTATGTACAGTCCCATTAGCGATGCAAATTCAAAATGTTGGATAGTCCGGTACCGGTCCCGAAATGACATCACGTTATAAATTAATCTCTCTAGACTGTATGACATAATGTTGCGTTTTTTTTTTTCGAATAAGGTTTGTTGTGAGACATAATTACGCAAATTACGTTGAAAACGAATTTCACGCTACAAACACGATCGCAGTTTCTAGTTAAAACGACCACCCCCCCTGATGATCTTGTGAAGACACATATGTACATGGTATATAGCTTTGATTTGGAAGTATTTGGGGTTTCAGGCGATCAACCAGAACGATTTGGGCTTATTGTATATAACGCATCATATCTCGTGATCTATGAAAAAAGACTGGATTATTTTGGAAAGGGGCGATGTTTAGCGTGTAATAGTGCACAAACTAAAGTATGTAGAAATGAACTGATTAGTCAGTGATGGACTATGAACAATGCCTGTCAAATGAGCCATACTATTATCTCCATAGCTATAATACAGAACACACGATGGGTCTGCAAACATCGCTAAAATGGTCAATAACGCTGGCGCCTTTGAGTACAAATGGGGAAAGAGTGTGGCGCCCAATGAGTTAATGGATGTTACACTTTAATTCACATGTTTTTGTTATGCCCTTGTCTGCACAAATTTTGGGGTTAAATGTTTAAATCTGAGTGAAGCCTACAACATAAATTGAACCAAATCCTCTGACCACCATTTTTACTGTAAAACCAGAGAATGCTGTCTGGTGACCTCTGGTCAAAAAATATTTATAATGTAGTCTTATCATGTTTAACTGGGAAGATCCTAAACCCCCTTCCCATGCCAGGTGGTTGAAGGAGGTCATGTTTCATCTAAAACTAGGACAGATAACATTTCCCCTGAGAGGGAAAAGGCTTTGTTCAGTAAAACATGAAGCCCATTTATATCTTACTTCACTACAGTTACTGGGATAACAAACTGCAGTGACACATAGTGCTGTCTTTATGTAGGAATGCAATAATGTGTGTATCAATATGTGCAGCTGTATGAATGACTCCATTCTGGTGGCACTGGGGGGTGGGATGGATTGGGAGAATGAGTAGGAGAGGTAGGTCTTGGCCAAGATTGCAGTTACTGTTCTACGTGCACCACCGAGGCCATGGATCCGCTTCTTATCGTCTTCTGTCCGTGGTCTGTCAATGTGGTTCAGACGTTCATTGCTGGGTTAAGTACTTCTATTCTATTCACATAATATGCTTACTACATATATCTATCCTATTCACATATAATGCTTACCACTTGTTGTCAATAATCCAATGAACAGTGTTGTTTGTACAGTTGTACAGTGTCCCCCACCCACCCCTCCTACCCAACCCCCCCCCCCCCCCCCCACTCCTACCCAACCCCCCCCCCCCCACACCCACCCAACCACCTCCAATGTACAGTCCCCCCCCACCCCCACCTACCCAATCCAATGTACAGTTTCTACGCCTAATGTATATACTCTTTTCTTTCTGGACTCTTTTTGTATCACAAACAGTACTGTAATTGCAAATCTGGTATGTCATAAATGTATAGATGTAGCAGTACTGTCTATCTGTATGTCATGTATGTCATATATGTTACGATGAATTGAAAATGGGGGACCCTGATGTAAACAAGACGAAAGTCTTTCTCTGGTCTGCATCCCCTTAACAATTGTATGTATTGAGCTGTACTGTACTGTACCCATTCTGCAATCTGTTAATAAAGTTTTCATTCATTCATTCATTCATTCATCTATTGCTATGTCCGCCCATCACAATCACGCGAACTGTCTAATGCCTGTCCCGTCTCCCTGTCTCCCTGTGAGTGGCTGTCTGTGTCGCCCCTTCGCCTCAAATAGATCCGCTATCAGCTCTATCTTTAATCTTTCAAACATTTTCAGTTGCTATCGCTATCAGCTCCATCTTTAATCTTAATCTTTCAAAATGTTCAGTTGCTATTGCTATCGGCTCTATCTTTAATCTTTCAAAATGTTCAGTTGGTATTGCATGTACTTATCTGTGTTTCACTACACATATGAGTGCATGCCTACCAACTGTTCGCCTGTTTTATTGCAACACTACTATCACCGACATCTAAGAAGGGAGATCCCCCCTTGAATGGCCCTTCTAAGGTTTCTCTCCTCCACATTGCCTGTGGTGCATTTTTTCCTATTGCTAGGTTTTAGTGAGTTTTACCTTACCTTCGCGTGGGGTATGTCTGGGAGTGTTGCATTTATTTATTTTGCATTTATTTAAAACATTTTGGACTTTATGGTGCTCTTGTTTTGTTCTTGACTTATTGTGATGTTTCTTCTTGAGAAAGAAAGACGTGTCCGGCCCATGGGGACATTAACGTGTGTTGTCGGGCCTTACAAATAAGTTTCATTTGATTTGAGAGAGAGACCAGAGGGTTGGGAAAGGGAGGGTGGTTTTATACTCTGTATATTATATGGTGATATTTTATTATGTATGCCAGAACATTTAGAAAATCCAATCGATTTTCACCTCCATTCCTCCTCGTCTCTCCTCCAATCATATTATCTCCCATCTGCTCCTCTTGTCTCCTCGCCTCTCCTCTTTCTTCTCCTCTCCTCTTGTAGATTCCTCTCTTCTTCTGATCTCAGACTTTGAGTGTCTACAGTTTGGCGGTGAGGAGAGCACTGAGGATGAGTTTGACCCCATCCCCGTTACTGGTCGGAAGAACTCTCAAGTCTCTCAAGGTAAGTCTGCCCACTCAATGTAAACAGGACCCCCGGGAGTTCAAATGTTCTGCCGTAATGTAATCAAATGGGAGCTCCACCCACAATGCTATTCAGAACGCAGTTTTGGCCCGTACATTTTCAGGAGACTCCCCTCACAAAAATCCAAAGTCCCAAACAATACTTTCAATTGGTAGAACAAACAACCATTCAAATTGTAGCCAACCCCTATGCGCACACAATGGCGTTTGTTGGCAGTTGAGAATTTGTTGGATAAATGCCTGTTAAAATGGCATCTGAGTTTTTCATTTAAATGGCTACTCCCCTGAAATAGGAGCCGACAACAAGGTTTTTGCACTCAAATGTTGCCCCAAGTTTCAACTACAACCTTTTGAGTTTTTAACCAAAATGCGATGGGTGCACCGTCACGTATTAGGAATTCAATGCGGCCAAAGCACCCAAGTCGAGGCACAAGCGCTGTCGCACTGCTATTTACAATCCTCTCGGAGGCCGTTTCCATGGTTGATTACAGCCAGTTTTAACAAAATTATAATTTCTTTATTTCGCCACTAAAAATGAACATTTACACCTCATAGAGGTGGAATATGCCATTTAAATAAATATTGGCTCTACCACTGCTTTAAAAGAAATATGTATATATTTTTGCCTTGGTGACGAAAAACGTTTGACCTCCCTACCCTTGCATTGGGCAACATCAGTAATTATCACTAGGGCCATGATAACAATACTAGAATATTGAGATCTGAGTTGCTTGGGAACAGCGCCCCCTATTAGTACAGCGGATAGCTAAACAATTGTGCACTTTTTCACAAAAGCATGGAACTTCTACCATAGTAAGTTTATACCATGAGGTTTATTTTCAGATGTGGAGGGAAGTCGGATTTTACCTCTGAGGCCCGGGAGAGGTCAAATCCAAGATGGCCACCCAAAATATTCAAAAATTCATAACTTTGGAACCGAACACAGTAGAAAAACACTTAAGGTATAATTTCCTACAAACTTCAGGGTGCCCATTCTGTTGGTGATACATTTGAGACCAATAGCATTCAAGAAAATGCATTTAGATCAATGTGGAGGTCAAATTATGCAGACAAAGGGAGGTAAACAGGGCAAAAAGGTAGTTTATTTCCAAAATAATAACAGTAATAATGATTATAACAAAAATAATGGCAATAATAATTATCATAAGTTATTTAAACTAATTTATTATTTAACTTTTTAATATGTTTTTATTTTTTAACTGATTTATACATAACCTTTCATTGGTCATAAGGTCGCTTTACAAAACAAAAATCATCAAGGGACGGAGAAGCAGATAACTAAAGATCTAAAATATTAACAGTCCCCAGAACAGAAACAGAGATATGTACACTTAAGTGCAGCTTTGACACAGGAGCACCGTCCAGTGCACCCTTTCTGGCAGTTGCAGCAGACCAGCTCATGGCAAGACTTTGCTGCTTCAGGGAGAGTGGTCCAGAGTGGCTGCCACCCAGTTGTTTCTTTTGTCCAGCCCCAGGCAGATGGCTCTGGCATCTCTGGATCCAGGACCAGGGACTGGTTCCAAATGTTGGCCTGATAGCAAGTCCGCTTGATGTGCTTTATGCAGGGGCGTAGCTGTAGATTCTGGGCCCCATGAAAGATTGTATTAGTAGGCCTCCATTGAATACGAGCGCGCGTAAGTGCGCGAGATAATCTTTTTTGTTGCCATTTATTTATTGATGAAAACACATATGGTTTTTACCTATACATTCGGATCAGCAGTTCAGCACCTGCACTGTTGGTGGGTGAGCCTTGTAAAGGATGTCGCATTGCGTTCATCTCCAATGAATGGACCAATGCAATAGTCTACTAAAGCCCCCCCTCTCCCTCTATATATCTCACACACACACACACACACACACACACACACACACACACACACACACACACACACACACACACACACACACACACACACTTCAGAAACAAACATAGTATCAATGAGAGCATCAATAATACACCTGAGTGATGTCTAGTAGAAATAATTTTATTTTTTTTGGGTCTGTGGATCTGTGTCAGGGATTCCACATACAGCTGGAAGTTGCCTTCACGAATGGACCTGATGTACTGCAGGACGAGAAGCTGCAATGACAGGGTCTTATGCCAGTAGTCAAAGTGAACACTGGCTTTTGCTCGCTCTATGCACCACTCCACAAATGATAGACTGTCAGGTGGCATGGCATCTGTATCATCAGATATGCACTCTTCCTTGTATGCTTGTTCCAGGAGTGTAAAGAGGCTTGCAGCCGTGACCTGGTGTGCATGGCGGGTCTTGGTGACATGTTTGGCATGTATGAAAGAATTGGCTGTTCCAGAACTTGCAATGTCAGCTTGGACCAGGGCATTGGTCCAGCCACTGTCTTCTAGCCAGTCTCCCAGCAACTTCAACATGGCCATTTCGATGTGTAGACCACTGAACATGATGACAAAGTGATCTTCTCCATGAGTGTCTGGCCAGGTCCACTGTACTTGTTTGGCGAGAGCATACAGTGGTTGGTCAGCAGCAAGGATAGGAATCTGACCAGGGTTCACATGTTGAACTGCTCTTTTGACGATTTCCATCGAGTGCAGAATCATTGCTACTGAATGTGCATTGTCAGGAAAGAGAGGCAATAGTGCGTTGATTGCTGCAGGAGGGATGGCGGCTTGGTGAGCATCAGCGTGGTAGGCAGACCATGATATCATGCCATCAATGGTAGACATTTCAACAGCTGTCTTGACTTTTCTGAGCCATGCATACTCATCCTCTGTGGTGGCTGTAGTAACCAGGAAGGTGGAAGGTCTCACAGGACCTTGTACAGGTGGCACACTGAATTCCTTTGTCCGGATGGTGGCTGGTGGCACAATTGTGTAGGCTGATGGCAGAGGTGTTACTGACTTGGAAGAAGAGCCATCTTGACTAATCACTAGTACCCCACGATCAGTTCCGCTTTGTGTGTGGGACAGATGCTGCATAAGTGAGATTCCGGTGCCGTGGAAGGAATCTTTGGCTATTGCAGAACTTGGATTATGGTCTATGTTGTCCACAGCTCCTGTTGTGAACAGTCCATGTCCATAGGTCCAACTTTGGTGGGCACACAACATCTTCCATCCTAAATCGCTGGCAGGTGGGTTATATCATGGCATGTAATTCACTTCAGATAGCCAAGGTAGACTACTGTATATAAGTAGGCTACATAACTAAAGTCTCACCAACTAAATAACGTTGTTGGGCTTGGGAATTTCAAACTGAGTGAAAATGAAGTGAAAATCTTGAAATTCTGGTTCCTCCAGGGGGTCTGTGAAAATGGTCTAGGGCAGACCTGGGCATTGTACGGCTGATACAGATGATTCTGACCGGCCCGCGAAAGATTACATGATGATGATTTTTATTTTATTTTTTAAATAAATAAAAAAAATAATAATAATATTTTTTTCTTTTTACTTTTTTTCTTTTTTCTTTTCATGTCAACGTTCACACGCACAATATACGCTTACCTAGGATTTGACTTGATTCAACAACAAAGCAGTCGGGGCAAGCCGAAAACGGTCGAAAGTGTGGTTATTTGAAGTTTGGATTTCTTTTTTCACAACTGAGGTAGGTAGATTACATTTTTAGAGACTAAAGTACAGAAAAAAGGTACCGTTGGGTACCGGTATCGATTCACAGGTACCGGTACCGTATCGGTTCAAATGTGAACGGTACCAACCCATCCCTACTGAACACACAACTGCAGGGCAAGGGCATTTTTGCTCATGAAATGCATAGCCATGTGAAAGCCTTCATGACAAAGTTGCAATTAATTTCAAGGCAACTAGGCAGCAACAATCTCAAACACATGAAAACCCTGAAAGAAGTCAAACCATCAGCTGATCACCGGCACAGGTACTCATCCATGTTGGGAGCACTGCATGATGAATTTTCAAGGCGTTTTCAAGATTTCAAAAAGGTTGAGGATGAAATGCAGCTGGTTTCCTCTCCCTTTACCTGCAGTGTTGATAGTGCACCCACTGATGTTCAGCTTGAACTCATTGACCTGCAGTCTGATTCACTACTGAAAGAGCACTTTAAGTCAGCATCACTGCTAGAGTTCTACTCTGCTCTCAAGGAGGAGAACTTTCCAAACATGAGGAGACATGCTCAGAAGATGTTGGTTCTCTTTGGATCCACCTATATGTGAACAGACATTATCAGTCATGACGTTTACCAAGTCCAGGTACAGATCCTCTCTCACTGATGAACATCTGGCAGCTGTGCTTCGCATCTTCACCTCAGACATGCAACCTGACTTTGATGGACTTGTTAAAGCTCAACAGAGACTGGATTTATCACACTGAATGAAAAAAAAAATAGCTGAAGAACACTAAAATGTGGAAATATAACAAGTGAAATGGGACACTTGATATTTTTTTTTCTTTTTTTTCACAGTTCTGAAAACATTAAATGTTTAATATAGGCATGTAAAGTAAAAAAGGCTACTGGGACACTTTTCTTTACACAGTTCAGTGACATGTCTTGTTTATTTTGGCTATAAGATGATGTGATGTCTTTAGAAAGCTAAGAAAATCCTTGTTTCAATAGTATATGAAACTCAAAATAATAACTTTGTATAGCACTTTTTCATACATGCCCTTTGTTATTAATGTTTCACATTTTGTTTATCATTTTGGAAATAAATTCTATTTGAATAAATGATATTTTTGAAAGCTAACCTCACCTTTTAATTGCCAAATAATAACATACACTCTTACCAGGGGTCAAAACAATGCCATTTACTGCTTTTTATATAGAAATAAAATGTATATTATGCATAATTGAGTTTGGAATTTTGGCCCGGCCCTCCAACATATTTTCAGTTGCTCATTCGGCCCCCCGGGAAAGATAATTGCCCACCCCTGGTCTAGGGGGTCACAGTGATAATTATGTGCTGGGAAGGAATACAATTTGTCATACATCCCAGGAAATAATAACTAATGGCTGAATAATACAAAGACTACAAATACATTTATCAAATCATGTTTTAGGGTACATAAAACATTTATATTTTGATGTGTTTTTGCCTTGACTTTAACATACATCTATTTTCTTGAATGCTATTGGTCTCAAAAGTATCACCAACAGAATGGGCACCCTAAAGTTGGTGGGAAATTACACCTTAAGTGTTTTTCTACTGTGTTCGGTTCCAAAGTTATGAATTTTTTAATATTTTGGGTGGCCATCTTGGATCTGACCTCTCCCGGGCCTCAGAGGTCAAATCTGACTTCCCTCCACATCTGAAAATAACCCTCATGGTATAAACTTACTATGGTAGAAGTTTCATGCTTTTATGAAAAAGTGCACAATTCCTTTGATTCAAAGGCTTAACCCGCTGTACTATATACCTTTCTGCCCCAGGTTTCCTTTGTTATTGTACACAACAACAAACAATGTTGACTATGTATTATTAAAATAAACAGTTATAAATGAGCCAGTACCTCCGCTGGCAGACAATTTGCCAGCAATCAAAGGTTGTTGTGACTTGAAACATAAATAATGAAATTGTTTGTTTTCCTCTGCCTAAAACCTAAGAAGGAATACTGTTGAATCTGCAGTGTGTCTCTTGCACCCGCTTGGATCTGTCTGAGCAACTACTTTGTTGAGAAAAACCTTTTGTTGGGATCTTTTTTACATTCAACCATGTTGAAAGAATACTGTTTTCTGAGGTTACCCTCATTTACAGTGACGACAAGCTTACAAAACAAAGACACAGTAATCAGCAAATTCATACATATAGGCATAACAAACAAAAAAATCTGTTAAGACAGTTACAAGTAGACACACAGTGGTTGGAGATCATACTTTTAAATGCAGCAAGAAAAAGAATACCATCGAATAGGTTCCAAGATTAAATTCCAACAGTGTTGTGGCGTAAAGGCTTTAAAAATAACTGATAGTTACGTCTTTTGACCAGAGAAGGTTTAATCTGTAGTGAAGGTCTCGTGGGTGAGTCGTCTCTGTGACAGGTTGAGGAAGGCAGGTGATGAAGGGCGATAATGACTAAAGACATGCTGATGCCATAAAGATATTGAGCAAGTGGTCCTGCAAGTGTCATTGTTCCTTATTATCTTAACCTTTAGTCAAACCACAATTAAGCCCTGGTTTCTGCAGAAAGTAACCTTTGACTTTTTTTTTTTTTTTTTTTTTTTTTTTTTTTTTACTTGGGCTGTTATTATTTGTATCAACTAACGTGAAGAGGGTATCCTTTCATCACAACAATGTTAGTTTTACCATATGGTACAATGTTAGTTTTACCATATGGTACAATGTTAGTTTTACCATATGGTACAATGTTAGTTTTACCATGGTACATTATGATAGTGACCAGAAAATTATGGAAATACCAGGAAACCTTTTCATAAAGGATGTGTTGATGAGATTTATATCCATAGGGCTCTTAATCAGACTCTTAATCATCACAGTACACAACAAATGCTGTTTATACCCATAAGTCCCTACTTTTAAGCCTCCACAGATCGCCCAGAAGATCACAAGTCCTAAACCACAGAACTTTCTCCCCACTTTAGTGTTCAATCTGTACTATTAGGTACTGTGAGCACATTACGAGCATTATACTAACATCAGAACATGCTATTATGTATTATAATACACTATATTCAGACCTGGGCGTTCAGGACGGTTATAACCCACTTATAATGACGTTTCACCATGCTCACACAGTGCCAGTCAAGTCAAGTTTATTTTATGTAGCCCATTATCACAGTTACATGTCTCAATGGGTTTCACAGGTCCTCATTACAGTGAAATAACACCCACAACATTAATGAAGAAGAAAGATCTCCGGCTGCTACAGTCTTTTTATTGGATTCCAGACAGCGCTACACTAGTGGATGTTAATCCTACATTCTAATTGTGTGTATTTCCATGCACACCTGCTCTATTATCAAGTCATTATTCAGAACACTGAAATATCCTGCTTTTTAGTTGCCGTGAGTAAACATCATATTCCGTTCATCATAACCGTAATGACCTCTTGTCCCAGTTGTGAGAAACCCTTATAGCTTGGACTTTGCAGCAGAAGGCATGTTGTGATCTGCATGCGCTCAGTTTCCATGATAATGTTGACTCACTGATTATTTAACGCTATGGATAGTATAGCCAATTGACATGCTACAGACAGACAGGATCAGACACCTGCAGCACTACCATTCTAACATCGAACTAATGTCAAGAACAGTAGAGGTAAACCTTCTCTCTCTCTCTATCCCCTCCCTCTCTGTCTCTCTACCTTTCCTCCCTGGACTGCTTTTGTTTGCCTATTGTGACTCCTGCACTATTTGCTTTTTCCCTCTTTGCTTTTAACTGTTCTATACCTGTCCTGTACTTTATCTGTCCTGTCCCCTTATCTGTTCTGTCACCTTATCTGTTCTGTCTCCTTATCTGTTCTGTCCCCTGACCGTCATGTCCCCTTATCTGTCCTGTCCCCGTATCTGTTATGTCCCCTTATCTGTTCTGTCACCTTATCTGTTCTGTCTCCTTATCTGTTCTGTCCCCTGACCGTCATGTCCCCTTATCTGTCCTGTCCCCGTATCTGTTATGTCCCCTTATCTGTTCTGTCACCTTATCTGTTCTGTCTCCTTATCTGTTCTGTCCCCTGACCGTCATGTCCCCTTATCTGTCCTGTCCCCGTATCTATCCTGTGTCTCTCCTGTCCCCTTACTGTATCTGTCCTGTCTCTTTCCTGTCCCCTGCCTCCTGTCTGTCTGTCTGTCCCGTCCAGTTCCAGGAGGCCACTCTCGCAGTAACAGCGGTGGCTCTGAGACCAGCCTGCCCAGCCTGTCCCGCTCCCTGCTGCTGGTGGACCAGCTGATCGACCTGTAGAAGCTATTAACAGCCTATTAGTAACCAACGCTGTTCTCTCCCTCCTCACTACGTCCTCATCCTCTCTACATCATCCTTCTCTTTACGTCCTCCTCCTCTTTACGTCCTCCTCCTCTTTATGTCCTCCTCTTTACGTCCTCCTCCTCTACATCCTCGTCTGCCTACATCCTCGTCCTCACTACATCCTCCTCTTTACATCCTCCTCGCTACATCCTCCTCGCTACATCCTCCTCGCTACATCCTCCTCTTTACGTCCTCCTCGCTACATCCTCCTCGCTACATCCTCCTCTTTACGTCCTCCTCCTCTACATCCTCGTCTGCCTACATCCTCGTCCTCACTACATCCTCCTCTTTACATCCTCCTCTTTACATCCTCCTCGCTACATCCTCCTCACTACATCCTCCTCTTTACATCCTCCTCGCTACATCCTCCTCGCTACATCCTCATCCTCGCTTCATCCTCCTCTTTACGTCCTCATCCTCGCTACATCCTCCTCTTTACGTCCTCATCCTCACTACATCCTCCTCTTTACGTCCTCCTCCTCGCTACATCCTCCCATCTCCTGGCTGCCACTGTATCATCTGTAGAAATGCTAGGTGCACTGGAAAAAGTTACAAGCTTAGCGGTTTTACTTTATATTCAGACAACTCGCATTGTCACAGTATGATCACTTTATGATAATGACTTTAAGCTTGTAATTGTTTTGTAGTGTATCCCACCAGTCCTTAAAAGTAGAAATGTTGTTGTCTTCTCTCCAGTATTGATTGCATGGTATTGACTTGTCTCCTGCTGCCTCTCTTCACCACTCATCTATCCTCTCTTTCACACTCATAGCTCTGTTCAATAATACTGTTTTCCTGTGATACTAACATGTCCTCCATAAAGACTAGCCCTTCCATCTCCAACAAAAACCCTGGGGACATTATGTCTCCATCCAGTCTCATCACCCAGATCAGTGCCGTTTCAGTGGCTCTGCGTTGCGTCTAACAGAGGAACTCCTTGTTCTTGTATTATAGGCCTAATGTGGTAGTGTTTGTTATCGTGCGCCAGTCAACGTGTTGTCTTTTGCCTTTCTGAGTTTGGTTCTCCCTGCCTTGGGTTATTTGCACATTATGGGGTCAAACCTTAGAAAAAAGAGAACTTTTATCTTTGCATATACGTGAATAAATTAGATCCATTTATTATTTATTTAGAGAGGAAATGTGCTCTTAGAAAATATCTGCCAATTGTACTATATGGCCAACTTTGCATGGTAGCATAGGTGTTGTCTCAGTAGAGGCTGTAGTTTGTGTCCTGGCATATACTGTATCACTGATAATGATAAAGTACTTCTCTGGTTCAAGAAGTATTTTGCTCTTTGGCTGCAGCCTCTGGCAAAAATATTTATTAGTCAGAATAATGTTGCTATGCAACATAGATAAACCCTTAATTGGTTCCCTGAGATTGTAAGAGAGTAGAGCTATGAGAAGAGGATGGGTCAGTGTCATCATATAAATGTACAAAAATGGCTTCCCTGTTGCTACTGGGAGACAAATCACATGTATAAGCCGTATTCGGACCGGACTTTTTCATAGTTCTATTGGTAGAAGCACCCCTTTTTGTTGTGTTCACACTGCAGGAACTGAGGATGATCGTAGTTCCTGAACCCTGTTTTTCTGGGGTGGTTTTAGCTCTCATCTCAGGGCAGGTCCACTCCCAGCAAAGAGGAACCATGAGAGAAGCAAGTGTACAGTGACCTAAGTGCTCAGCTGTGTTCTGCTGCACGCACAGTGTGCAGGGCTGAAGAGACATGCCAAGTCAACCTCGTATTGTAGTTGAAATACCTATAGTATTAAAAACATCTTCTCCAGCACATTTCTTAGTTACATCAATATTGTGCTGTCAGAACAGTCTCATATTTGTAGGTTAAGTATTTAAATTTGCTATTGGTCATTTGAGCACTCTCAACTTGTTATCAAACAGGAAATGCTTAGTGGTAAGTGGATCAATCCAGTGTGATCTATGCACGCTCTCTCCGGGAGAGAAGGCAGAAGCAGGGTCGACGTACAGCACTTCAGGGTTCCTTTTGGCAATGCAAATGCGAACAGAAAAAAAGCCCTGAAACTATGTAGCTCCCCATTGGGTAGTTTCTCTCAGGGAGACCCCTGAACTGTTTGAAAACACCTGTAAGAAGTAACGTTGTCTCCCAGTGCTCAATAATGTCTGTGAAAATGGTGGGGCTGTGACCCATCCTCTTATTCTAGGTTGAAACCAGGAAGGAAAGAGAAATAAAAACGGTCACTATATACATTTTATATTAAACATATGGAACTGTTTTATGATCTTAGTGAACTGTGGGTTTATATGTTGTAGTACAACTGGGATTAGAGAGACACTGCAGGGCTCTAATATAATGAAAGCAGTATATTGGTGAGTTTGAAAACCAACGGTAGAATTACAGTATGTCTTTCTTAGCCAATTCAGATTTTCTTTTGTTCCAGTAACTTAGAGCTTTTTTTTGGTATTTGATAACACAAATTCTGCATCATAGACAGAAGAAATAACGGACTAAAATGTCAAGTTATGTTTTTGATGGACAGCTACTGAGTCAACACACCATGCATGCGACATAGTGAGAATACTGTGAATAGCCAACAGCCTGATGGGAAGATGTTAGATGTAGTTGTTAGATATAGATCACCTGCTCATTACACACTAAGACAGACTAAAGGGAATAGATGCAATATGAATTGGTCCAATAACAAAGAGAAAACAAGACACAACTTAAATTAAACCTTGAAGACTGGGTACTGAATCCTCAATGTAGTGCGAGTGTGGTCATTGTGTCTTCATCATGATATTATTACATTGAGCATTCAATACCCAGTTCTTTCCAATAAAAAGAACAATTTGTATCATTATTATAATAATTATTTTCATTCCTTTCCTATGACCATGCACTCTAGGTCTGGTGTTCTTACATGTGCTTGAAACACTGCATGGTACCTGGAGAGCAAAGAAAAGGCTTCATTACTGAAAACCAATCACTATAGACCAATCCTCTGTTTGATCACATCATCACACCGCTACTTCACTGGTTACAAGCTGTGTGAAGAGGTGCAATGTAAAACATCCAAAAATGCAACACTGTTCAACAGTTTGATGCAGCGGATGGCACAGTGTGTAACTCTGCACTATTTTAAAGGTTTTGCCCTCAATGGAAAATGCTCCTCTGGGTTGTGCAAGCAGTAGCATTTCTTGGCCACATGTATGGACAATAGTCTAAGATGAGGATCAGACTGGAAGCAGTCAAAAGACGGCTAACATGGTGTTCCAGAGTGCTAGCTTGTATGCAGTAAAAAGACGGCTAACAAGATGTCCCAGAGTGCTAGTTTGAAGCGGTATAAATACAGCTAACGAGGTATTCCAGAGTGCTAACTTGAAGCGGTAAAAATACAGCTAACGAGGTGTTATTGGGTACTACTGTAGCTTGAATCAGTTAAAACACAGCTAACAAGGTGTTTCTGGGTACTAGCTTTAAGCTAGGGTGACCAAACGTCCTCTTTTGCCCGGACATGTCCTCTTTTCACGCCCTGTCCGGGGCGTCCGGGGGGGGTTTATAAATTCATGAAAATGTCCGGGTTTCATTGTTTTTCAGTTTCACGGCACTTTGCGAGCGTCTGGAGGCTCGGGACTGCATTTTTCACCGAACATATAAATTACGGAATTAAATCGCTATTTGTTGCCATTCGAATGCCATCTGAATCGACAAAATCCGTGCCTCGGTTCTCGAGTTACATGCCGATATGTCAGGCGTGCAACTTTTTACGCTGGCGCATCATATTATCACCCGGACTCCCGAGGCTCCAGAAGTCAATCATCCGCCGATTGCACAAATGATTGGTCAGCGTTGTAACTTGTAGCCAACAATGAGTGTACAGTAGCTTTCCAGTGATATCCCATGTGGGGGTGTGCGAATCAGGGATCTAGGTGAAAATTGACAAGCGAAGACAGGATCAAGTGATACAAATTTCGAATGAATTTACTTGGATGAGGAGATGGAGAGCTTTTTTCTTGGCACACGGTTTACCTGGATGTCTCTATAAGACTCATTTATAAAATTTGGACCTGTGCTACATAAGACTTCAGGCTATGGATTTGCGTGTTTTTCAGCTTATATATATATATATATATATATATATATATATATATATATATATATATATATATATATATATATATATATAATTTTGGAATATTGCAATTACTACACAAAAACGTGAGTACACAAGTTCAACTCAAGTTCAGCCCTATGTTACTCATTAGCACTAAAAGTGATTTTTCTGTGTTTTATTGTGTAAGAAACTTCAGAATGTTATCTTTCAAAAGAGACCAGGCTTATGCATGTGCTATAAGCATAAAGTATAAAGATAAGCTTTGCAAAAAAAGTATGCAGTCCTCAAGTTCAAGTAAAAAAAATTACCGCTTTTCTGGGTGCATGTTAAGGCTTTGTGTCCACCGGGGACGTTTTTTTCAAGGCGGACCGCTTTGAAAAGCAAAAATATGCATGCCCAGAGCGTTTCCAGAGCGTCTTGCGGCTCCGTCACTTGCTCGATGTTGATTGGTCGGTCGAAAAAAGTTACCTTGATGAGCGGCGCTCCTCTCCAAAAGTTGAACTAGTTTCAACTTTAGGCGCTGGGAGCGCTCCTCCCAAAAACGCTAGCCGCTGAGAGTGCTAAAACGCGAGGTGCGGCGCTGGGAAAAGGAGCGTGCCTGTCGCGTCTGTAGCATAGAAATGAATGACAGAAAGGAGCTGACAACTCATAAAACGTCCCCGGTCGACACGAGGTTAAAACAAGGCATCTTTGAGTAAACTTTGAGTAGAGATTCAAGGTTCAAGAGGTTTATTCATCACATACATACACAAGACATAGTGAAATGAAGGTGGCCATGCCCGCTTCAATTGTGCAAAGTATCATTAAGTATCTCGAGGCTGGGGCCAGCATGTCCTCTTTTTTCGAAATCAAAATATGGTCACCCTACTTGAAGCAGTCAAAATACCGCTAACAGGGTGTTCCTGAATGCTAGCTTGAATCAGTAAAAAAACAAGACCATTGAAGATCCAGTAAAAAAGAAAAGTTATGCGCTGAAATGTTTCTTACTGAACTTAGCCTTTTACACTCTGGAATCCTGGAGAACAGTAGTGCTGTTAGGACACAGTAGTTATACCTCAATTACTTATCGTAGGTAACGTCTGGCTTTAGCTACATAGGTCTCAGGCTATGTACTGGGCACCGAAGAATTGCCCGCTGTACTCCCCATTTGGCTTCTTGCTACATAGGTCTTAAAACAGTTTGAGCTCATTCCACTGTTGACATTGTGAGTGACTCTGGATAAGAGCATCTGCTAATGTAAACTATAATAGTCCCGCATTGTTTCCAGTCTGATCACCACCTTATCCATTTCACCTCCATTATGCATCCTACATTCCTGTCATGCATTTACTCCTCGATATGTAAATAAATATTAACCTTACCTGCCGATCCCTGCAGGCTCTGAAAGCCAGGTACCATATGATTGGTTCCTCCTGTGTACATAATGTAGTAATTGTTTAACAGTTCTCTGTTCAATATGTCTGTCCATAAAGCTTTAACTGTGGGGGGGGATAAATATTGAAAATATATATAAATATATATATTCATAGTTTCCTGTTAATACATGTTAATATGAATAGAGTGGTAGAGAATGAATGTATGAAATAGATATTAGTATATAATAATGAAAAAAATTATATATGATTCTTAATTAACACCATTTATCATTGAAGAATATGATGTATCTTATTCCTCTTTGTGGAACTGTGTATTTAAGAGGTTTTCTTTGTTTATTTGTTTGTTCCCCATATCTACTCTGTTATGGTCAATACAGTAAAACTTCCAATCGACAATCCTGGTCTTTACCTGACGTTGAGGATTCAGTTGAAATCCATCACTTCTGACTTTGTGGGGAAAGAAGAAGAAAGAAAAAAAGGGAGTCCTTATTGATTTGTTTATTTGACGCTGCTGTCAAATTTAAACCTTGTATCTTCCAAGAGTAAAAGTAAAAACTTTGGGGGAATTGTCTGATTTACCCCCATTGATGTGTGGATAGGTGTCCTGGTCCTGGGGTGATCCAGCCCATGAAGGAGCGTGTACTTTTAACGTTTTTGAAAGGGTTTGACAGTCTGTAGACAGAAGAGTGTTTTTTTGTTTTAGAATCAAACCATCTGGCGGTTAACAGTGTGACGGGAACTCAACCCGTTGAAGCTTAAAACCGTAAAACTTCTAATAATGCCCCGCCATTTATTTGCTTCAACAACAACGAAAGCGCCTGGCTGTTTATTAGACAGGTTATCGTCTGTGACTGGGTGTTTATATTGGAGGTTTTACGGTAGGTAGTTATTGCCCTACAATGGCAGAACTACAGTGTTTGCTGAAATTGTACTCTGTAAAGCTATGCTTTCCTTTACTGGTTTTAGTGATCACAAAATCCATATCGAAAAAGCATGGCAGTGTTGTTGAATGTTTTGTTACTGTGTGTTCAGTGCAGTGTTCCGATCAGTGTGTATGTATGTATGGAGTCATTGCCAATCAAAGTCGTTGGGTGTGTTTTACAGTAGCCTTCTGTACTCGTGACGTTTCTTTGACCTCGCCGCAACTATGGCAACGGCCATGTTGACTAAATCTCTTGTGGAAAGCACAGGCCCTCGAAACTCTCTCAGGTAGTAAGGCAGCAATCAGACTAAGAGCGTTGAAAATGTAAACCGCGCAGTTAAGGAACCTGTTGTTATGATCCTCCCATAGGAAACCAGTCCAAGAGCAGCATGTTGATGTTGGACTGAGTTTAATTTCAAATGCAAGCATCATATGTCCACTGTTCACGCTCCAGAACATTAGAACATGGTGCTAGTGCTCCTGCCCTGGTCCCATCACCACTTTAGTGTCCCGCCCCTCTTCTGGAGAGTCTGATCATCATAGGCTCACTGTGCTCCAGTCTTATTGTACGTTCAAATATAACACAAAGTGTAATTCAGAGGTGGCAAGACTGCATACAAAATCAATGGAAAGATGCCAACAGAGCAAGACAGATGCAACTTCTAGGCGGCTCGTTCAGAGTTGACGTTTTTTTTTACTTGGAGTGAGAAATTCACCTGACATGATGGAGCACATGTGGGCATATCTTCACAATGAATATGCAATAGACTGCTATGGATGCTGTGTAGCCTACAGATATTAAATGGGTTACATTTAGAAATGGTCCAGTTTTTGTAAACGTCAACAACGCTACTGTTTTGCACCAGTTTTGCTAGTCGTCAACTGTCCAACCGACGCAAGTAAAGCAAGATAATGTTTCTCATTGTGGTTAATCTGAGCCATACTATTACTATCCTTTGGAAGTCTGCCCTCCGATCTTGTTCTAGCTAGTTTAGGGTCCACCTGGGAAGTCATTAGGTCAATGGGCTGAAGGAATGAAGGGCTGTGTGACATGTACGGAAATTGCTCTCAGCCCATTGTTAATCTAAGGTGCAATATAAGTCTCAGAGGAAGCAGTTTGTTATCAGGCAGAGGGTTCAGGTCAGTAACACAGGGGAAGCAGTTCCATATCCTGTGTGAGGAGGACTGCAGTGTATTATGATTCATCTGACTCATCTGCAGGACAGTGTATAAAGCAAGGCATGCAGATATTCAGTCCACTGTAGATATTCTTCTAATGAAGCCCATTTATGTTTTCCATTTACAGTTGCGTTAGGAAGTCTTCACCCCTCCCTTAACTGTCTGAACGTTCTGGTGTGCTACCAAAGGATTCCAAGAGGCATATATACTGTACTCAAAATGCTCCATTCTGAACAAAGTGAACAGGAAATCCAGCGTGGAATTGTGCAAAATGTGGAAGTGGAGGGGTGGATTTTTTCCAAAGCAACTGTTTCTCAGGCTTTTGTAGATACTGTATGTGCAGCTGAATAACTCGAGTTCCCATGCTCTCCCCTCGACTCTCCCCACTGTATAGCTCCTGTCATCTGCAGTTACCGTTTGAACCTATGCAATCCTAGAGCTTATCCCCTCGGAGACACCAATGTGCTATTGTTAATTTAGAGCGTAGAGTCATGCCCTGCAGGTAGTTGAATTAGTCCTTGATGTGTAACAAAAGATGCCTCATGTTCCTCCTGTTGTTTTGCCAAAAGTGAAAAGCTGTTCTGAGTGTTGACCCCTCCGTCCCTACAGCCGCCCCCACCCTGGCAGAGCTGTGCATTTGTGCGCTCCTCCTTATATTTTTGTGAAATAATTAAAAGAATTACAAAGGGAAAATGGCAAATAAAAATCTTAATGTGAATGTACATGTTTTGATTGTCACAAATGTTTCTACACCTTCTAACGAATCAGAAAATACCATGGCAAAGTGTGTAGTGTGTGAGCGCTTCTGGACGTAAAATACTCACTCTTGTGCAGGAAGTCATAATAGGATGTGGTCTGACAGACACTGGCTTCAGGCCACTACTCTTTAACAAGATGATTATTGTTTTCTACTGCACTCTACCAACAGTAATGTGATTATTCCCACATTTTGATTGTGACTAAACTAACCAATAGCAGTGCCAGTCAAAGGGCATTACGTCACAACTCGTGCCTCAAAACATTCCCCAACTTCTGACATTTTATCCATTTATTCAACTAGGTAGGCTGTCCACATGCTACTTCTGGGTCGGAAAACCATCTGCCCATTATAGGCTGCAAGGTCGGCTACTAACCCCCCCCCCCCCCCCCCTTTCCTGAAATGTCACAGTGAATGCTCATGCACAACCACACCCCCTGCATCATGACATTTTTAAATGACAGAAAGCTATTCCATTTTCTTGAGTCCTCCCAATCTGACTCACAATGCGACATACAGGTCACACTTGTTCAGTAGTCACTCATGGGCAGTTAGCCTCTAGCATCTTGTACTTCTGTTCATAAAAAAAACGCTCTGGTCAGTCAGCCACACATATTCCATAACAAAACACCAACTGCCTTGCTAGCTGACATTAGCTTCCTTTGTGTGACTCTAGGCTTAGAGTGGATTTGGAGGACTCAAGAAAACTGAATGATGTCACACAGGGGTGGTTCTAGCATTAGACCCTTAGGGGGCTCAGCCCCTAGAGCATAATTTCACTAAATGCCAAGGTATGGCAAGGAAGGAGGGGGGGGGGGGGGGGGATTTTTTTGGTCAAGTCAGATGTGCAATAGTCAATTTTGGTGAGTTGTTTCTATACAACTTATATTTCACTTTAGGTAACATTAATGAACAAAGGAGACAACTACAGTATGTAAGTAGTAAACCTATTATTATTTTTTTTTTTTATTCCAGTCGATCATAATGATCATGATCATATTACAGAGCGCTCACTGCGTTCGAGAGAGAGAGATTTAATTTGTTTTCAATCTTAGGAATCCTAAGATTACATTTAGGTCTAGAACCGCCACTGATGTCACAGCGGTTTAATGAATCTCCGCCGTTGAAACATCTCCATACTGCTTTCAGATTGTCTGGCATTAGACTCCTGATGTCATACAAGAGACTGTACTGTATATTAATCTTCTAACCACTGAAATAACAGCCCAGGCAGCACTCTAGCTTAGGTCATTATGTCATGTTTTTCTTTTGTTGCACAGAACAATTGGTTCATTATTATTCCAACAAAAGGAAAATGTGCATAGCAATGTTAGTTGTCCCAGTCCATCTACATCTCAAGGCTGGAATGGATTGTATATACTGTACCTGACCTAAAATGACATCACATCATAAATCAATGTCTACAGACTGTATGAATATAAGTAGTGTTTTTTCCCCCAAATGTGTCCAAGAGTAAAGACCCTAACCATGTCACAACAGCAGTCATCGTGTATATTTTCAACAATACGTTTGTTTACCAATAGTCTAAAGTGTTATTAGTGAGATTTTAGTTTATGGAATGTCTTCATAATTTAGCGAATCCGCCATTTTTTATTTGTGTCACGTCACAGAGAGGGCATCCAGAGCTCTCAATGAGCCTTGAAATTTTGAAAAACTACATTTCCTAGCCGATTCCAGTTTCCTGCAAGCAAATTACTTGTGTATGGATTTTTCTTATTTCTCTGGATTATCTATCGTTATTGGCATAGATTGGAGCACAGTTAGTGTGTCTACCTTCTGTGAACGTTTAGCAACAATCCGCGTTGCAATCCGATCCAAAATGGACTTTGCCGAACCACTGCTGCCTGGGTGCAGTGATTTCATGCATCACCTCAAAATCCCCATTGTAACTTCCATCAATAAAACCAATGTGACTAGTAGCTACAGTAGCGACAAGATGTGCTTTCATTGAGTGAAGTTGATATCATCAGATAGTAGTAGTATCTAGATAAATCACAACTTTACAATCATGTCTGTGTTTTTATTGGACATAATTTTGTATCCCATACCTGCCAACATTATGCTGTGAAAAAGAGGCTTCAAACTTGCAAGAATATTTATAAAATGTTGGTAGTTTTGTCCTCATTCCTTTTCATCTGAGGCTGACCTGTCACAGGCACTGAGGAGATGTACGTTTACTCTGGGTTGCCAGATTGTGCAGGAATAATTAAGGTACTGTATGAAGTGGAGAAAATCATCTCTGAGGAATTTGGAAACAAAAGATGTTCTAGATTTGTTTTAGATACTGCTTTCCTGATAAAGCACAAGAAAACCCTTGTCCATCCGACTGCTCTGATAAACCTGTCTATCAAGCAGGGCATTTTTCCTGATGCCTGGTCGTTTCCTGCCATTACTCCTATATTTAAATCCGGAGACCAATTGGTTGTTGACAATTTCATACCTATTAGCATCCTACCAGTTGCATCCTATGCCATTTGGGTTCAGGTCCAATCATTCGATGGATACAGCTAAGTGCTATCTGCTAAAATAGACAAAGGGTGTTGGTGCTGTCTTTTTGGACTTGACGAAGGCCTTTGATACAGTGAATCATAAGGTCCTCTTATTTAAACTGTCATACTTAAATTTCTCTACTGCCGCCATCCATTAGATTACCTCATATCTATCCAATCAGTGGCCCTCACATAGGCCTTTCACACCGGCCGGCAGTGGTGTACCCGAATGCGTTCAATGAACGCGCTCGTATTTTGGGCGAACGTGAACTGAACGTACTGTATATCCGCTAAATGAACGCAATTGAGAACGCGTTCATTCTCAGCGCTGTATAACGGCGTTCAAACGTGCGTTCATTCTCAGCACTCTATTATAACGGCGTTCAAAGATGTGCCAGATTTCATATGCATTTCAGCCGAAAACCTAGTTAAAACACACTGTAAACAGGCTTCAAATGTATGCGGAAAAACCACCCGATCTGGCAACGCGCCTGTCACCCCTGCTACGTCATCAGACTCCTCACAACAAGCAGTGGAACAGCGGAATCTGCGAGCAGTATCATATGGACGAAGCCGAGAGCTGCAGCAGCACTCGCTCAGTCAGACTCTACCTCTATACGTCGGCGTATGAGCATTTAAAAGAGTTTAACGTTAAAGTCAGTACTGACTCAGACGGAAACAATCTAACATTTGTCTGTAAACTTTGTCCACCCGGTTTGAAGAAGCAAGTCCGCACATTGACGTCGAGTCGTCGACAGCAACATTGAGAATATGCAAACGTCCTGTTTTAGTTTTCATAATAAAGACAATTCAAGCTAAGTTTTTCCTCATGTTTGTAAAAATATACTGTAGAGATGAAAGCTGCAGCTACTAGTGTGGATTGAATGGGCGGCAGCAAAGCGTTATGGAAATGTCAGTATTCCGATTGCTGTCTGTGGTTCAATAATTTTTACAAATAATAGCTCGCAGCAACGTATTGAAAAAAGAACTAACAAAATGGGCTGTTCAATATCTCCTTTATGTTCGAAATGTCAAACAGACCTGGGTACCTACAGTCTATCACTACTTTTGGGAATCTAAGTGTTTATCCAGGTTCTGGGGCCAAGTGATTGATTGATTGATTGAACACTTTATTAACAGATTGCAGAATGGGTACAATACAGTACAGCTCAGTCATATATGTTATGATGAATTGAAAATGGGGGACCCTGATGTAAACAAGACGAAAGTCTTTCTCTGGTCTGCATCCCCTTAACAATTGTATGTTTGATTGATTGAAAAGTATTTAAAAACAATTGTATATGAGCTATACTGTACTGTACCCATTCTGCAATCTGTTAATAAACTTTTCAATCAATCAAACATACAATTGTTAAGGGGATGCAGACCAGAGAAAGACTTTCGTCTTGTTTACATCAGGGTCCCCCATTTTCAATTCATCATAACATGACATACAGATAGACAGTACTGCTACATCTATACATTTATGACATACCAGATTTGCAAATACAGTACTGTTTGTGATACAAAAAGAGTCCAGAAAAGAGAGTATATACATTTGTCGTAGAAACTGTACATTGGAGGAGGTTGGGTAGGTGGGGTGGGGGGGGGACTGTACATTGGAGGTGGTTGTGGGGGGGGGGTGTAGGAGGAGTGACACCCTTTACAATTCAAACTATTTGATAAACTTCTACTTTCAGCCCGGAAATGCATTCTGATCAACTGGATTAAGGATAAGCCTCCATTTTTACAAATGTGGTATAGAGAGATCTTCGGTGTGCTACCCCATGAAAGACACTGTGCAATGCATAGAGGCAACGACGCTTCCTTTCAGGAGGTGTGGGCCCCACTATTAGACAATTTTCCTGCTGAAATTTCTCGGATCCTTCTAAAGGCCCAGTGCCCCATTGTATGGACAGATCTAGGATAGGAAAAAATAAATATATGTATGTCTACATGTGAATGGGCTCGAGGCAAGTGCAATACTGTACAGTGCCTGTCTTGGTTTGCTTTCCTTTTTGCTTGTTTTTCTTTTTGTTTTGTTTTTGCTTGCTTATGGTGTGGATGATGGCATAGAGATGAACTGGAGGACCCCCCCCCCCCCCCCCCTTGTCCCAATGTGTGTTTTTGTAATGTAAAAAAATGTACGTGAAAAATCTATATAAAAAAATAATTCAAAAAAGAACTAAAAAGAACTAAATTTGTTCATTTTTTAAACCATGAACTGCAAATTTTAAATTATGAACTATGAAATGAACTAGTTCATTTAAAAAATTGTGAACTGTGAACTGAACTAGTTCATGTAGAAAGTGAACTTTCCCAACACTGCCGGCCGGGCCGTGCCGGAGCCGTTCCCAAACGTAATCTCGAACCGGCTGGTGCATTCACACCAGGAATAATTGGTTCGGAACATGAAAAATTGGTGCTCAGTGTTTTCTTAGAGGGCTGAACTAAAGCTTCCGTCATGTTCCGAACCAATTATTCCCGGTGTGAACGCGCCGGCCGGTTGAGATTACGTTCGGGAACCGGCTCCGGCACGGCCGGTGTGAAAGGCCTAACATTGGATGCAGGTCTCCCCCCAAGGATCCATATTGGGCCCACTCCTTTTCAGCTTATACAGTATATAAATTACCTCCCATCCACATTCCCATTTGTCAGTCTCCTAATGTACGCTGATGATGCTGTTCTCTAAACTCATGGAATAAATCGACAACAGGCTGTATATAATCTCAAGCAATGGACAATGTATCGAACTGGCTGAACCAATCATGCTTGCACCTGAATATCAGAATACCGTTTGCATGTTTTTCTCAAGCAACTACAGCGGTCAATCAGACATGTGTTGTTTAATGGTAAAATACCTAAGGTGGTATCAGAATTCTGATACCTTGGCATCATTTTGGATTAAAATATCATTCAAAAACACATAAAGAAGGTTACCTATATGGTGAAGTTTGGTCTTGCTAATTTCAGATGAATTCCTTCCTATCAGTCAACTGAAGCAGCCCTGCTATATATGCACGCAATGATTGGTCAGAAGCAGGATCAACTACCATACATGAACGTGAGTCCCTCTATAAACAAGCACTGAAGATACAAAGCCTGATTTAATTCATGTCACTATACAATTTTATTAAAAACGTTTTTGGTAGACGGGAGATTGTATACTGTGACCAGATGGTTTGTTACACTGAATATTGTGATCTCCCGAATTCAGCTGCATCGCAAGGTAAGATATTATATGGGGGGGGGGGGGGGGGAAACATGTGATCTCTGAGCGAAACATAGAGTAGGACGTTGGTGTGGAAGCTTCTGCAGACTCGACTTTTTTTTATTATTGTATCTGCGCTTGTTATGCTTAACTTTTAAAAGACTTATTAATACCTGAAGCGACTTATTATTGAGTTTTCAACCTTGTAAAGGGTTTATAATGTCGAACAAAAGCGTTAAATTAAGACCGCCGAAGCCTGGCCTGCAAGCCCCGCTCTGATTCCTCCCCCCACCCCGCAGCAACTGCTGTGGACCATGCCGACTTGAAACTAGAGCTTCTCGCCGACCTCCGTAAGGATACTGCGGACATCTTCAAGTCAGAACTTAAAGCAGCGCTCTGTGAAGATTTGTATACAGTTAAATCCGAATTGCAAGCGGTGAAAACTCAACTCGCCAATGACAGAGTGGCAACACAATTGGAATCGGATGTGCTAAAAAGAACATACAGAGATACAACAAGCCCTATCGGCTTGCACTGATGACATTGTCGTGTTCCAAAAGGAGAATCAACGCTGAAATGGCCAAACTGGATGATAAGCACGAAGACCTGGAATCCAGATTGCGCCGAAATAATATCAGGATGGTGGGGGTCCCCGAAGGTTGTTCGGCACAGTTTACAACGCTACTCAAAGATTCACTCCACCTCGACAAAGCCCCCCTGCTGGACAGATGCCACAGGTCCTCTCAGCCCAAACCAAAACTCTGTGAGCGGCCGCAAGTTATAATTGCCCGCCTGCACTATCACACGGACTGCATCGTCATCCAGCGACGGGCAAGAGAAGGCGGCAAGATGACCTACAAAGATAAGCCCTTTCTCGTCTTCCCAGACTACACGTCCAAGGTAGCCCAGGCCTGTGCAACCGCTTCCCCTCCTAGGCATTTAATTACTAACTGACTTTTTTCTCTCTAAGAGACACAAATGCCTGACACTGAGTTGCTGAGTCTATAATGGATTTTTCATGATACGAAATGCATCCTAGGGGGAAGTAGGTGATCACATTATGTATATTTGTTAATAACTCTGATAACTGAGCCTTTTGAAATGTCTATGCAATCATACCCTAATATCTTTAATCTCGTTTTTGTAATAGATGGTCATGGCCTGTGGCAATTGTTGACTTGCTACAACTCAATTGTTTACATGTTCATGTTACTCGCGGTGATTGATTGAATAATTGTATTAACAGATTGCAGAATGGGTACAATACAGTACGGCTCAATACACACTTGTTAAGGGGATGCAGACCAGGGCCCCGTTCCCCGTACCTGGATAACTGAGTTAGCCGGATAACTTTCGGTTAAGTCTGACTTAAGCCGGACTTTCCGGCTCCCCGTACCTGGATTGTCCAAATCACCATGACAACAGATCCAAAAGTTTGAGCCTGGTCGAAAGCAGGGTTTAAGTTCAAGTTAGCCGGATGAAGCACAGCCACGCCCCCGCAAAGAAAGTGACAGCGCGTTTCCTGAAATTATTCCCACAGTCTAGGATCTCCTTTATACCATTCTGAATTACGTTTTTGTGCTCCATTCTTCCAGAGGGGGCTTTTGAAATGTAAAATAGACCCAAAATGCTGATACTAAATTCACTTTGTCCTAAATAATGCACGTTATATATACCGTGGCGCTCGCTCGGTGCGATGTACACATTATGTGGTTATTCTAACAACGCGCAGCATTGCAAATGTGAATCCCGCGGGGATATTTTTAATGATTGAAACCTATCGCTCGTTTGGCTCTGATTCCTTTCGTATTCTCCGCTGTGGATGTTTAATGGAGCGCCTGGATTGTGTTTCATTCAAGCATAAAATTGAAGTGTCTATGCGTGGATTGTGGATCTTGTCTCGTTCATTAATGTATAAACAATGAATTTATCCCATCTGGCACAGTGGCTCAGCGGTAGTGCTCAATCCTGGCAACCCAGCGACCGGTGTTCGAAACCCTGTGTTTCCAATATAATTTTTTGGAATATAATATTAATGATTATACGCCAAAGTAGCCTAGTTTCAAGTTAAAATATTATAAATCTACATGCATTGAGGATGTCATTCTTTATATAGCTCTCAACGTGCACCAAATTGAATTATTCCTACATCGCAAAAAGAAGGGGAAGACTAGGTTTCGAACCCCGGTCGTCTGCGTGAAAGTCAAAAGAAGAACCCGTTACACCACAGTGGAGATAAGTAAAAGATCGACTATACATCAATCAATGGGAAGAGAGCCGTATCGTTATTTTGTATAACAGTTTAACTAATTATTTTCGCTAGCAAGATCTCATTTGATTATTCAATCCAGCAGGCAAGTTTAAAGAAATATAATCTGATTGATTGAGGTAATGAGGGACTTAAAATTAGCCTATAGATAACGCATTTAACTTGTCGGCGAGGCGATTGAGCCGTACTGCAATATGTTACTAAAGTTTTAAATCAATTAATCAATCAATGCCGCTAGAGAATCAGGATCTCTGCTCTCGACACTTGCTGCCTTCTCGGCTGAGGCGGGCACGCGCACTTATCCTGGGTCTCAAGTCTGGCTTGAGTTAACGAGACTGAATCCACCTTCGAGGAACAGGAAAATCCCGGCTTCAAACATCGGGTTAACTGAATCTGGATAATGACATCTTGATCGACTTAGTTGAACCAGGTACGGGGAACGGGGCCCAGAGAAAGACTTTCGTCTTGTTTACATCAGGGTCCCCCATTTTCAATTCATAATGAATTGTAAGTAAGGGTGCAATTAGCACCGTGCAATCCATTCTTTGTGGATCTAGCCCTCATACTGGCTACAATACTAAAGCCCTGTTCTTCTGTTCGTTTGCTAAAGCTAGCCTATATTCTTTGTCTTCATGGTACTAATGGTCTTAAAGGGGACATGCATTATAAATGGCTTTTTTCTGTGTTTAGCATGGTTTTATAGTAATAGGGGTTAGTATCAGTGGGTCTGTGTCTCTAATTACCATATAGACTCAACAGTCTAGTCTCGAGTTCACAAGATCTTCCCTCATTCAACTAAGCTGTTCTGATTAGACGGTATTGCTGACGTGAATAGGGTACTGATTTGCATAACTAACGGCCCCTCTCAAGTTCTAGTTTCTTTATTAGTTGTCATACAGAAGTACAGAATACTTTTATATAAAATGCTTCTTTCTGTTTCTGTTTTGCTCCAGAGATTCTATGGTTGACAGCGACAGCAGAGCGAGTGGAAATATCTTCATTCCTCAAACAGAGCGAGGCAGAGAGCGCATAGTGTAACCCTACACTTCCTCAAACGGGTTTTGACTGCGAGCAGGGAGCGGACGAGCGAGAGAGAGGGACCCGTCTTCTCTCACACATACGCAGCGTTTACACAGTGATCCGTGCCTCTGTGTCCCTCTCTCCCTCTATCTCTCTCTTTCCCTTGCAGTCGAGCACCAGCATATCACTGTAATATCTTTGCGCATGCTCCCACGCGCACACCCATATTCCAATCCGTACAATAATAATCACAGGGGTATATATTGTCATTTGAAACAAGTTACCAATGCATTGTCCCGTGGGATTATGCCCCCCTCTGTGAAATTAATTAGTATCCCCCTCAGTCTCTCTCTATCTCTCTCTGTGCCAGTCGCAGACTGTGTGGATGACTGTCACTCAAAGTGCTTATGGGCAGAGCCAGGCCAACACAGCCTGAAATCCAAAGTGAGAAAAATTTGGCTTTTGAGTACTTGATTAGTATATATAAAATATAATACATAAAACAATGCATTTTCTTTTATAAAAGCTTACAGATGTGTTCAATAGACTCACATGAATTGTGTAAAGTTGCCCAAATAGTGCTAGGAATAGCAATGCGTGTCCCCTTTAAGACTATAGGCCCCAGTCTATAGGCTGAATTGGGTTTTATAGTTCTAACTTGAATTCTTATCTACAGTTCTCTGCGCTGAAGAAGCGCTTTTTCATGATTTTTATTCAGCACCTTGTATCAGGATTAGGGATTGAATCCGTTTGGGATAAAACATTTTGCACATAACTATTAAATTTTATATGTAATGTTTTTGTTTTCATAAAATGTTTAACCCAATATCAGTCTTGATTGCTTGTTTCTGCTCAGGCCCTGCTCACGTGCATTACTCTTCTTTAATTTTTTATTTTTTTTAAACAGTTTGCAGGACTCCACTAGCTCAACTTAGTCACCTACAGTAGCCATTTGCTTTGTAGTTTGCGAACGACTTCCTAGGGAAATTATACACTGCAGTCTTCACTGCTAGGTCAGGGAGACTTCAGATGTGGGGGTGGTTAGCTATGGGGGAGATGTTAGTGAACCATGGTTAGGGGTGGGTCGGGGGAATGTGTGTGAATGTGTATGTATGTGGCTGGGGTTAGATCTGCAAAACCTTATTTTTGTCTTAGATATTTTCTGTCACTACAATTTGATAATGGGTGATGGCAGGTCTTAGCACATGTCATAGGTCTTCAGGTACAGGTGCTTCTGTTTAGGTTTAATCCAATTAAGAGATACAAGTTTTTACACATCTTAAGCGATTAAACGCTGACATGGTTTTTTCGACAGGAGACGCACCTAAGGAACAAAGATCATCACAGGTTACACAGTCCTCAGTTTTTAATCAGGTTTTCCACTCTGACTTCAATTCAAAGGCCAGAGGTGTGGCGGTTCTGATAAAAATGGCCGGTATAGTGTTGTATTACCAAAGACCAGTGTTGCTGGTCAATGTGTATGCCCCCAATTTCGACAACGTCAGTTTTGTTCACACATTACTTGGTAATCTTCCTTTTCTAAATTCCCATTCTCCTATTTTTTGGAGGAGATTTTAACTGTGCTATTAACCTCTTCCACCTGTGCGGTCCATCGGCGGACCGCAAATGACATCACGTCATAAATCAATTATCAACAGACTGTTTGACAAGTATGGTTTAATTTTTCAAACGTATTGATGTATAAACATAACCATCTCACAACAGCATTTATAATTTATATTATCATCAATACGTTAGTTTACCAATAGGTTAAAGTGTTATTAGTAGAGCTGTCAGTTTATCGCGTTAATTAGATTAATTAATTACTGTCATGTACGAAGGTCTGATAATAACAACTGGAGGGCGGCACATGAGCAAAAGCAGCCTCTCTCAGTAAATACGTTCAAAATCAAGGTCCCAGGTGTAGGTGAAAAAAGACACAACACAAGACGTTTTCCAAATAGTAAATTATATATTTATGGTGGTAGGAATTCAAACCTCCACCATAAGGCAAAAAGGGGAAAGGGTAAGGGAGGACAAACAATACATACAGGTACACAAACAAACACTTAGTAGTCACAATACAACCTTGGGCCCATCATAGGACACCACAGCTATGGAGGTTAACCCACACTCCATGTGATAGATGGCACCCAGCCACACAGTGCTGCTTTAGCCACAGATAGGCGAGACGGCAGCTTCCTCACTCCACCATAAGGTAGTGACTTCCAGTAATGAGAGCACTGAAAAATGACACCATGACGCGCCCCGACGTGTGTGTGCTGTCAGCTACTTGTGCACCCGCCCCTCTTGATGTGATTGCCATCAGCTGTCCCTCATTAGGCAATCAGCACCCTTCAGTATAGGGACGGGCAGCACCTGACAGGAAGAGAAGAAGAGATATCATTAGCTCTCATGTTCACACACACACACACACATACAAACGATACTAATCTGATGTTCACATGGTCTTCCAAATACAGTAATAATGATAATGACCAACCCACGTACGTCACAATTACACAGCAAATTATCGCGTTATGAAAATTAACTAAAAATGTATTACAAAAAAAAAGTTTTATTTTTTTTATATATTTTTTTTTATAATTTCTTTTTGTATCTCATTCATTCCATGATAATGTAGAATACACATTTACAGACCTTTTTTTAATATGGTCCATTTGCATGTTCTTGGTATCTGATTCTAGGGACATCTATGAATCTCAGGGAATGTATTCCCAGTGTCAGAAATACTGTGGGCTAGATCCACAAAGAATGGATTGCATGGAGCAAGTTGCACCCTTACTTACAATTCATTATGAATTGAAAATGGGGGACCCTGATGTAAACAAGACGAAAGTCTTTCTCTGGTCTGCATGCCCTTAACAATTGTGTGTATTGAGCCGTACTGTATTGTACCCATTCTGCAATCTGTTAATAACATTTTCATTCAATCAATCAATCAATCTGCGCGGTGATTGATTGAATGAAAATCTTATTTTGAGTAAATTGTAATGAACCAAATGAGAATATCAATAAATTTTTTTTAATCTTTGACTGTGAATAACACCATGCTCAAATTGACCAGACCTGAAAAATCTAAGCAAATTAATAGATGGAAGATGATTAAACAGAAGGTTTTGTAGATACAGTACTGAATTCTGCCATCTGGACACATGCAATTTGAAATATGATTATAGAATATAGAATATCAGGCATAAAATGGTTATGCGATTAATTAGATTAATTAATTACAAATCCTGTAATTAATTAGATAACATTTTTCAATCGCCTGACAGCACTAGTTATTAGATAGATTTTCGTTTTGGTCTTATTTAGTTCGCGAAAGTCGCCATTTTGGAAAATTTGAACGTCGGGAATTGACAGCGAGAGCGTTGGGATTTTTCAGAACGACACTTCCCAAGGGCCTCTATGGGGTTTCAAGCTCATTACCTCTGTATGAATTTTTTTAATATCTCTTATTATTCTGGATAATAAACCACACAACTTAACGTTATTGACATATATTGAAGCGCAGTTAGTTTCTCTTCCCTATTTTTAGCATGTACTGTAGCAACAATTAGATTTGAAATTAGTTTCAAAATGGTGCCACCCTGATAAAAATAAAAAAGCTACTGTACATACAGTAGATTTCATTATCTGTTCTTATGAATGCCTGGTGATACTAAATCCAAATTGAACTCTGTCATTTTAGTGGTGCGGCATAGCTCAACATATCAAACCAATTGTTCATTTTGTGATAAAAGCACCAAATTTGGCAGATGTGTTGATAGATATATTGGGAACAAAACTGGATATTCTTATCCCATTCTCCACTTGCACAACGTGAAGTAGGCATTTCCAGTAGGTCTTCCGTGGTGAGTAGGCTTCTTCCGGTCCCATCAAAATACATTGTTTTCAGCAACTTTTCTCCCGTTATTTAAACAACTTTGTCGTCACAGAGAGGTAATGAAACGTTTGTATTATTATATTATAGAATCGTTTGTCAGCAGGGTTTTTGGGCTGTATTTCATGTAAACACGTTTACTGTTAGTTAGCCAAATTAGCATTTTAGCTAATATTATGAGACATGATCAATGAATTGCTGTTGTCACCATCACGTTTGTTAGACCCCCATATGGACTTGTTTAATAATCAGAAGACATTTTATCATGTTATGCCGATCTGGGAAGCGTTATTATGCTGCATGCATGTCTTTTCTCCTGGTATTTACCTGCATGTAATGCTACTGTATCTGTAATGCTATCTGCAGGCTGTATTATACATCACAAACCTCACCAAGTCAAATGTACTTCTATGTGCAAGACATTGTACCTAAAAGAATGCAGCATTCTTTATGTGTGATTCTCAAAGTAGACTGATTCTTTATGAAAATCAAATCCTTTCACATCTCGTTTTTGCATACAGGGACCTGCTGTGAGTAGCATTCATTCAACATCCCTGATCAGAAGCATGGCTCTTTTTTACACCAGATGCTTAGAAGAGCTACCAAGGATGAAAGTGACGGATGTCCACAGGATTGCAAAAGCGAGCAGTAAAGCATCAAACTCTTTGCTGGACAAGGTTTTAAACTATATGTGTCCAGCTATATCTTCGATTATGAAGGTGTTGTACATTTTTCCTTTACAATTTGTGTTGACAAAGGACCCCAATGTAAACAAGCCATATTGCTTTCTTGGGTTTAAATCCTCTTAGCAGACCCTGTATTGAACTGTAATGTGCTTTTTGTATACAAACTCCTAATAAAGTATTAAATCAATCAAAAGTCAAACTATCTTGTTATTCATCATGTCATGTTTTATGCCTGACAGTTTCAAATAAAGACAAGCTGACAGGTGAAGTCAGCATCAGAGCCTGTTGCTACAGGTCACTGAAGAAGAATGAAAAGCCCCACAGTTTAAGAGTAGGGTGAAATAGTGGAATGGCGGTGTTTGTTCATGGCTCTAGAGTACTAAACGTTTTAGTTGGTTGCACGGTGCGCTTAACTTTTTCATGTAATGCATAATTCAGGTGCACCTATACATACACACACATAGACAGACCTGCTAAATGTAAGGTGCACTGGTGCGTCCAATTATAATTTTTAGAAGCATTAACGTATTTTTTTGGGGTGCATCTGATTCCCAAATGGGTGCCCTCTGGAGCCCTGTGGGTGCTCTCGTCAGTCACGTTATTGACTTGACTCGTATGGGCTGTTCATGGCCTAGTTTTCTGTTTATGGCCCGTTCCAGTTCTGTTGATTGCATGTTCATGTTGTTCTCTGTTCAAAGCCTGTTCATGGCTGTGTTCTCTGTTCATGGTCTACCTGCTTGCTGGTAAGTATCACAGCAGTGTTATCATTAGCATATGGAGTTCTGTTGATTTTGTTCTCTGTTCAAAGCCTGTTCATGGCTGTGTTCTCTGGTCATGGTCTACCTGCTTAATCATTACTGCTGGTAAGTACCAAAGCAGTGTTATCATTAGCATATGGCAGGCGTTAGCGGCCGGGTGGCGCAGTGGGCAAGGCGCTCGCCACCAACGCAGGAGATACTGGTATCAAGCCCAGCTCTTTGCGTTGCTTCTGGCTTGGCCGGCCGTCGTATTAACACAATTGGCAGTGTTAGAGGGTGGGGAAGCCGGTGGGTGGATCCTGGTCGTTGTAAACAGCGACTCCTACAGTTCGGTCGGGGCGCCTGCTCAGCGAGGAAAGGATCTAAGGGGGGTAGTGTGATCCTTCCACACGTTACACCCTCTCAGTGAGAGTCCGCGCTGCCAGGTGAAAAGAAGCGGTTGATTGGCTACACATGTGTCGGAGGAAGCATGTGATAGCCTCCACTCTCCCAGACCGACTGTAGGGGGTAGGTGCGCAGCGACCAGGAAGGGGATTGGGAATTGGCATAACGACTAACATTGGGATGGGAGGAAAAAGGAGGGGGATTTTTTTTTTTTTAACAAGCATATGGCAGGCGTTGATACTAAGGGTTGCCCACCTGCCCCTTGCAGGTAAATAAAACTTTCGGGCAGGTAGAGTTTGCTTTCCGGTTGCCCGACCGGGCAAGTGCTTGTTTGAGAGGGAACACAACCGTCTATAAACACAACACGAGATATCTGTCTAAACACCTGAACGTGGTCAGGTCAGGTCTTCTGGTCTGTGCAATGTAAAATAAGAGCACTGTTGACCTATAATGTGCTATTTTCACATTGTTTAAAGTAAAACAATAAGTGTTCAATTTAACGGTAATTCAATTCATGGTAATTTTAATTTTACCTTTTTAGGTTGTCCTGAAACATTCAAAGCCAGTCATAATGACTGTGCATCGTTGTTCATGTGTCGCTGGCACAGCACTTTGCAACCACATTGTTGCACTACTCCTGCTGTCAGCTCAGTATTCTGAGACGGGTACCAAAGTTGTCCCCCATGTACACAGCTGCACTGAAACCGAGCAACAGTGGCATAAACCAAGAACCATGATCAGTTCCAAATGGTACATCTTTGTTTGTTTATCATGTCATAATTTTGCATAGACGTAAGCACTGCTGAATTAAATCATAGGGGCTGAAACCTTGTCCAGTAGGCCAAATGACCATCTCCAAGCCGACGAAGTCCAGGGCGACGGGAACAGAAGGAGGAATTAGGTATATATGTAAATATGGACTACTGTTTTACAAGTCTTTCAAGGATAAACACTGAAAAGATTTTTAATATTGAACAATACACACCAGTTATTCACAATAATATAGATTCAAACTAAATTATATTCAAGAGAAAATGTGTAAACCAACTAGCATCACTCATCTGTGTTACAGAAGCACACTCTACAAGGCACTTGCTGGACCTCTCCCTGACCTCTCTGTGCTCAAGGTGGAAGAGGGCGAGGCTTATAAAAACGTTGACCCCTTGTCCAGGCCTCTTCCACCTTGAGCACAGAGAGGTCAGGGAAAGGTCCAGCAATGTGGTTGCAAAGTGCTGTGCCAGCGACACATGAACAATGATGCGCAGTCATTATGACTGGCTTTGAATGTTTCAGGACAACCTAAAAAGAAAACGGGGGGGGAAATGTTATTAGAAATAATAGAGGCACTTGCCAATCGGGCAAGTACAGGTCATGTTCTACTTGCCCGAAAAGTAAATTGTCCATTATAAAATGATACTGTAGGTAAAATGAAAATTACCATAAATTGAATTACCGTTAAATTTAACACTTATTCTTTTACTTTAAGGGGCAGGTGGGCAACCCTTAGTGTCAACGCCTGCCATATGCTAATGATAACACTGCTTTGGTACTTACCAGCAGTAATGATTAAGCAGGTAGACCATGACCAGAGAACACAGCCATGAACAGGCTTTGAACAGAGAACAAAATCAACAGAACTCCATATGCTAATGATAACACTGCTGTGATACTTACCAGCAAGCAGGTAGACCATGAACAGAGAACACAGCCATGAACAGGCTTTGAACAGAGAACAACATGAATATGCAATCAACAGAACTGGAACGGGCCATAAACAGAAAACTAGGCCATGAACAGCCCATACGAGTCAAGTCAAAAACGTGACTGACAAGAGCACCCACAGGGCTCCAGAGGGCACCCATTTGGGAATCAGATGCACCCCAAAAAAAATATGTTAATGCTCTAAAAATTATAATTGGTCGCACCAGTGCACCTTACATTTAGCAGGTCTGTCTATGTGTGTGTATGTATAGGTGCACCTGAATTATGCATTACATGAAAAAGTTAAGCGCACCGTGCAACCAACTAAAACGTTTAGTACTCTAGATAGAGCCCTGAACAAACACTGCCCTTCCACTATTTCACCCTACTCTTAAACTGTGGGGCTTTTCATTCTTCTTCAGTGACCTGTAGCAACAGGCTCTGATGCTGACTTCACCTGTCAGCTTGTCTTTATTTGAAACTGTCGGGCATAAAACATGACATGATGAATAACAAGATAGTTTGACTTTTGATTGATTTAATACTTTATTAGGAGTTTGTATACAAAAAGCACATGACAGTACAGGTCAATACAGGGTCTGCTAAGAGGATTTAAACCCAAGAAAGCAATATGGCTTGTTTACATTGGGGTCCTTTGTCAACACAAATTGTAAAGGAAAATGTGCAACACCTTCATAATCTAAGATATAGCTGGACACGTATAGTTTAAAACCCTTAGCAAAGATAGCATTACAGATAGCATTACAGAAAGCATTACATGCAGGTAAACAACAGGAGAAAAGACATGCATGTAGCATAATAACACTTCCCAGATCGGCATAACATGATAAAATGTCTTCTGATTATTAAACAAGTCCATATGGGGGTCTAACAAACGTGATGGTGACAACAGCAATTCATTGATCATGTCTCATAATATTAGCTAAAATGCTAATTTGGCTAACTAACAGTAAACGTTTTTACATGAAATACAGCCCAAAAACCCTGCTGACAAACGTTTGCTTATTAAATAGATTCTATAATATAATAATACAAACGTTTCATTACCTCTCTGTGACGACAAAGTTGTTTAAATAACGGGAGAAAAGTTGCTGAAAACTATGTATTTTGATGGGACCGGAAGAAGCCTACTCACCACGGAAGACCTACCGGAAATGCCTACTTTTTCACGTTGTGCAAGTGGAGAATTGGATTTGCATGCAATAATGGGTATAATCTAGATCCCACTAACCCTGAGAACCAAATAAAATACTCACTCACCATTCTAAGGACATTTACTAAATGTTTTGTAATTTCATTATATTAATATATAGTGGCGTGAATCAGTAAAACAGTTATCGTAGCAGGCTGCAACTTAAAGACGTAATTTCCATATGATAGCATACTAAAGTGAAAATGTTATTTATTTAAGTACAGTGTATGAGATATAAGTTGGCCCCAAGCTTACATTGCAAAAGCAAAAAAAATTAAAAAATTACATATCTTTTTTTATATATTATTATTAGTGCTGTCAGGCGATTAAAAAAATTAATCTAATTAATTACAGGATTTGTAATTAATTAATCTAATTAATCGCATTTTAATCGCATTACCATTTTATGCCTCATATTCTATATTCTATAATCATATTTCAAATTGCATGTGTCCGGATGGCAGAATTCAGTACTGTATCTACAAAACCTTCTGTTTAATCATCTTCCATCTATTAATTTGCTTAGATTTTTCAGGTCTGGTCAATTTGAGCATGGTGTTATTCACATTCAAAGATAAAAAAAAATTATTGATATTCTCATTTGGTTCATTACAATTTACTCAAAATAAAATGTTCATTCAATCAATCACCGCGCAGATTGATTGATTGAATGAAAATGTTATTAACAGATTGCAGAATGGGTACAATACAGTACGGCTCAATACACACAATTGTTAAGGGAATGCAGATCAGAGAAAGACTTTCGTCTTGTTTACATCAGGGTCCCCCATTTTCAATTCATAATGAATTGTAAGTAAGGGTGCAACTTGCACCGTGCAATCCATTCTTTGTGGATCTAGCCCACAGTATTTCTGACACTGGGAATACATTCCCTGAGATTCATAGATGTCCCTAGAATCAGATACCAAGAAAATGCAAATGGACCATATTAAAAAAAAAATCTGTAATGTGTATTCTACATGCTTATGGAATGAATGAGATACAAAAAAATATTATTATAAAAAAAAAAAAAAAATTGTAATTAATTTTGAGTTAATTTTCATAACGCGATTATTTGCTGTGTAATTAATTAATCTAATTAACGCGATAAACTGACAGCCCTAATTATTATTTAAAAAAGATTACCACATGGTGGTGCTGGCGATGAAGAGAACTCTGTGAATCAGAGAGTAGACAAAATGTCCTGGGCTGCATACCATGCAAGTCAACAGCTTGCTGGAAGAAAAGTAATCTGCCCAAGTACCCTACATCCCCTGTTCCACGAGAGTGCCCACACAGTGGCAATGATCAAACACTCCATGGATGTAGTCAGAAATGCAGTTCAACATCTGAATTCTGGACAGACACCAGTAGTAACATTTGATCAACCGCTGTATGCTATTGCCAAGCAGATCCAGTGGAAGTGGCCAGAGATGTATGGGGAAGACAAATTTGTTGTGATGTTTGGCGGCCTGCATATAGAGATGGCAGCTCTGAAGACCCTGGGTGATTGGTTGAAAGGCAGTGGCTGGGTTGAAGCACTGGTACAAGCAGAGATCACAACAGCAGGCACCGCTGACTCCTTCTTGCGTGCAGCACATGTTGCTTGCACCAGACGTGCCCACCAAGTCACAGTGGCTGCACTATATGTCCTGCAGTATCGGGCTTACAATAACCGTGATACAGATACAGAAGATGCGCCTTTGGGGTTTGATGAATGGTGCTCAAGGAGGGAGGAGAGCTGCGCTCAATTCCAGTACTGGGCAACAGTCATGGCATTGGAGCTGTGTTTACTGGTCTATGTGAGATCCCTGCGGCAGTCCTTCAGCATGTACCTCGATGCTCTGACAGAACTCGTCCCCTGGTTCTTTGCTCTGGAGTCTGGACCATACAAACTATGCCCACTGGATCCGTTCATCTTCGTGACATGACTGAACTACCAACAAGACACCCAGATGTTGCCAGAGAATTGAATGTAGGCAATTTCATCATTCAGAAGACCAAAGTCAAGTTAGACCGCGCTCTCAGTATCTGACACTGGGTGCTGAAATCCCAAACATTTAAGAAGAAAAAAGCCGAAGGCCAGACCAGCACTCTCAGATTTAAAAAAATTGTTTTTAATGGCAGCCTATAGTACAGACATGTTTCGGAACAGGTGTTCCATCTTCAGTGTAATAGGCTAGCAGTGATAGCTTGTAAAAATGGGAGCTATATACCATGTGGGCAGGAAGTGACATCATAGAGGTGAGCTTGGGAATGCTAGTGAACTTTGACCTCCAGAGTAAGGACTTGTTAATGTAGCATGTTGCAAACAAATTTTTACCAGAAACTTAAATAAGCCAAAAGCAAACACAAAACTCTATAAGCAAAGAACCACTACAACAGAAGGAAAACTTTTCTCCATTCATAAAATAATAATAATTTTTTCATTCATTCCCTTTGGTACAGAGCCATTAATCAAATGAATATAGTAACCTGTCTCCCCTCTAGAGGGCATTGTAGACTAACGAGTCCTTTAAACAATAAGATTGCATTAGGAGAAAATAGAGAGATACGGTACACTCTTAAGCAAGGACATAGTGGTGCTAATCACTCAAATAAACACTTGAAATGTCAGTAAATGTGTATATCTCCGGGACCGATGATCCTTTCTTGCTTACTCCTCCATGGTGGAAGGGGGCCGTCCGGAAACATCATCTACGGAGGGAGTACAGCGGATACAGCTCCTTCTTAGGTCGGTCTCTGGGCTGCCTGGTAGGCCTGCAGGAGTGCAGGAGGCACCAAGTGTGTAGATAGTCCCGTTCGTCTCCTCGTCTCCAGCATCTCTTATGCCGCTCGATGTCTTGCCTTGGCAAAAAGCAGGCCCCTCGGGATGATGGCATCCTGCCAATCAGGTCTTCTCGCCAATCCCCATTGATCAAGCACATGAGCAAAATAATGCTTGCATCAAGAGTGATGGAGGGGCAGTAGGTCTTCCAGACAACCCTAGTGCCCTCAGATGGTGGATGGTAGCTGGCCCTGAGGTTGCAGTGCTGATTGAGGACTTTGAAGATGCTCACCAGCTCATGGGAAGACAAGATTCGGTGCTCCACCATGATCAGACACCAAGTGTGCAGAAAGCATTTAGAAAAGATGTCTGCTCGCTCGTCAATGTAATGGAAGAACTGGGCAACCCATTAGAAGAGGAGAGTGAATACCCGCTTGTCCTTTACAGCAAAGAGATTGCATATCCATCGGCAGTGGAGACTGTTAAGAATGCACAGAAGATTGGCCAACAACAGTTCCAAGCATTCACAAAGGAATGTCTTGTGGAGAGAACAAAACCCATTGATAACACAATCCACCGCAACCGGTTGAAACTGTTTGTTGGCTCAACGCCAAAGACGGCAAGTAAGGAGAAGCAGCAGCTGACATCAATGAAAAGTGATGTTCAGTTGTTTTCATGACTCTACATTAGCTATCAAACAAGAGAAACCTGGAAGACTTCTTCCAGCATGAGAACCAAGCATGGCCACCAGCACTCTCTGATGGAGGTAGATTACGACTTGGGACCAAGAGTGACCTTCTGAAATGCCTGGAGGACCTGTCTCCAGCTCAGACTAAAGCCCCTGATGCTACCAAGTCAAGTCAAGTCAAGAGTTTTATTTGTCACGGCATACGAGTATACAATGAAATGCGGGTGGTCTTGCCCGCAACGATGTGCAATACAGTGGGTACAACATATAATAGAATCCAATACAAAAAGATTTGTGCAATAACAGGTAACAGGTCTCTCTGTCCTAGTAGCTGCGGTTCGCAGGCGTCTGCCTGACCTCAGCAGCTGAAACAGGCTGTTATTGGGGTGGTGGGGGTCTTTCATTATTCTGCAGGCTCTGGATTTGCACCTCTTGTTGTATAGAACCTGCAGGGGAGGTAGTGCAATACCCGTGGTACGCTCGGCTGAGCGCACCACTCTCTGTGCCGTGCTGTTTCCATACCAGGCAGTGATGTTTCCGGTCAGGATGCTCTCTACAGCTCCTGAGTAGAAGGACTGGAGTATCTTCCCCGATACTCTGAACTTCCTTAACTGTCTCAGGTGGTAGAGGCGCTGTTTCGCCTTCTTTACTACTGTGTCTATGTGTGTTGACCATGTCAGATCCTCTGAGATGTGGACCCCCAGGTACTTAAAGCTGCTCACCCTGTCCACGGTAGCCCCGTTAATCATCAGTGGTGTGTGCGTCTCCTGCTGTCCTCTCCTATAATCCACGATCAGCTCCTTGGTTTTACCAATGTTCAGGAGCAGGCTGTTGTCCTGGCACCAGCGGTCCAGTACCTCAACCTCCTCCCGGTAGGCCTTCTCGTCGTTGTCCGAGATCAGCCCCACCACCACCGTGTCATCTGCGAACTTCACTATGGAGTTGGAGCTGAACTTGGCCACACAATCGTGTGTGTAGAGTGAGTACAGCAGGGGGCTCAGAACACAGCCCTGGGGGGACCCGATGCTCAGGGTGATGGTGTTGGAGGTCTGACCCCCCACCCTGACCGCCTGGGGTCTTTCGCGCAGAAAGTCCAGTACCCAGGCGCTCAGGGCGGAGCTCAGACCTAGCTCGATCAGCTTGTCCACCAGTCCGGTGTTGAACGCTGAGCTGTAGTCAATGAACAACAGTCTCACATAGCCCCCCTTCTGACGGTCAAGGTGAGAGAGGGTGCTGTGCAGTACCTGGGAGACCGCGTCGTCAGTGGACCTGTTTGTCCTGTATGCAAATTGCATAGGGTCCATATCACTGGGGAGGGAGGCACAAATGTGGTCCTTGACCAGCCTCTCGAAACATTTCATGACCACAGAGGTGAGTGCCACCGGTCTGTAGTCATTTGGACATGTTGGGGAGGGTTTCTTCGGTACAGGGATGATGGTAGACATCTTGAAGCAGGCAGGGACCACTGACTCCGCCAGGGATTGATTAAATATGGCGGTGAACACCGGGGCCAGCTGGTTGGCACAGGACTTGAGTATGCGTCCTGTTATACCATCTGGGCCAGCAGCCTTCCTGGTGTTCACCTGCATAAATGCTCTTCTCACACTGTGTTCCGACAACCTGTGTAGTTCTTGATGGAGCTGCCATGATTCAGATGATGAAGCCAGCAGGTGCCAAGACATTTGATGAATATGCCCATTGCCCAGCAGGTTTTCATCCCATATATCTATTCTCAGCTGTACAGTGTGTGTGTGTCCCCCCCCCCCCCCCCCCCAGCCCACCAAATTGCTCCGTGCCTCGGACCAGAGATGTCATGTGCCCTTCCAATGTTCCATGCTTTGACAGGCTGTGACACTGTATCCAATTTAGCTGGACACGGAAAAAAGGCAGCATGGTCAACATGGAAGTCACTGCCAGACCTGACCAATGCACTACTGATGCTGGCAAATGGACCAAAGGAGATAACAGATGATGCAATGAACATTATTGAGAGGTTTGTCATACTTCTATTTGACAGAACCAGCACCTGCACCAAGGTGAACCAGGCAAGAAGGAAACTCTTTCCACGTAAAAGCTTGGCACAGAAAATTCCACCTACCCGAGCTGCTCTGGTGGAGCTGTCGACCAGGGTGGTCACATCTGGGGGAAGACACTGCTTCCAGACCCTGTGCTGCCATCACCAATTTACTGGGGGTGGGTGAAGACAGAGGGAATGTATGAGCCCCACTGGACGACATTGCCACAAGCAATGAAGCAAAAAAGGAAAATGTTTGATACTGTTTTGTAAATTGTTGTATTTTTTATTTTATATAACAATTATAAAAAAATATTAATAAAACATGTTCTTCACTTTAAGTTGTATGTAAATACTATTTGTGGTGTTAAAAACATGGAAACAATAGCTTTGGTGGCTAAAGTGTTCTATGCCAGTAAACGCTGGCAGCCATTTTTGGAAATTGTTACCATGGTCACCAGAATGCCAATCTGCAATGCCCCAATATCCATATATTTTCTAAATATATTAAGCTAAATATGTACCAAATTTGGTGCTTTTATCACAAATTGAACAATAGGTTAGCTATGCCGCTCCACTATTTGAAAGATAATATATGTATATATATAAATGTGCGAATTGGCTATAATAAGGTAATTTATAAGCCTGCTATTCTATATTCTATAATAATATTTCAAATTGCATTGGTCTGGATGGGAGAATTCAGTACTGTATCTACAAAACCTTCTGTTTAGCCATAGTCGTTAGACGGAAATTGAACATTGAATTGAAGGGAGTATGGTCTGATGCAGATGGTCGGATAACTATAGCTAAGATTTTACACAAGAACAGGAAAATAGCGCTGGTAGCGGTATACGCCCCAAATTTATACGAAGTTAATTTCTTCACTACACTTACCGGAGTAATGTTAGACCTTCCCGAATACTCATTTATAATTGGTGCGGATTTTAATGCCATTTGGAATCCAAGGATGGACAAATCAAACCCCTCCTTTTCCAGTGAACAAAAAAATTCATCAAATGCATTAAAGGATTGGTCGAAGATTACAGGTGTAAATGACTTATGGCGATCACTTAACCCCACGACCCGGAAGTACTCCTGTCGATCTGCGAGATATAACACTTTTTCCAGAATAGATTACATTTTTACATCCCGAGACTATTTGATAACTACGATGTGGAAATGATACCCAATGCATTATCAGATCACTGTTATTTACTCCTAAAAGGAACATTTGGTATACTATCAACCCGAGCCCCAAGATGGCGATTTAACACGATGCTGCTCAATAACAAGGAATTAATTACACAAATCAAAGAAGCTCTTACGGGTGTCAAACTCATTTTCACAGAGGGCCACATCAGCATTATGGTTGCCCTCAAAGGGCCAAAGACCGTATAAATGTTAATGTAATGTAAAATAAATGTAGCTACACATTTACATATTGTTAAACATGGTGTTTCTGTATTTATTACTTATTCAAGTTATACATATTGCATATTCATTTGCATAAATGTAAAAATATATGTTAGCTTATGTTATTTTAACAAATAATTTTAGTTTATCAGAACCCCATATTACTCCACCAATCAATGATCAAACCATTCAAGTAAATAACAAAGAAGAATATCATCAAATACAAGCTATGACATTAAGTTTGTTCAAAACCTTTTTGTCACAGTCAAGAGGGGCAGAACTAACAACTGTGAGCTGCAAAGAACACGTGGGACAGATGTAGCAGATGTTACAAAAACAAATGGCTGCACACAACCTTGCAGAGGCCATACATCCAACTAATGGAAGATAGTTTAATTAACTTTAATTAACAGATTGCAGAATGGGTACAGTACAGTACAGCTCAATACACACAATTGTTAAGGGGATGCAGACCAGAGAAAGACTTTCGACTTGTTTACATCAGGGTCCCCCATTTTCAATTCGTAAGGTGAAATTGCTATTATGTGTCTGCATGAACACACAACTGTAACTGTACTCAAAAATAACAAAATAAGGGTTGTCTCAGTTCACAACTATATTGGTCAAGTTTTGGGTGGGACTTGTTTGCGTCCCTACAGCTTCTTATTCAATTGAGCGAGATGCTCGGTTATGTCACACAGCCAGTTTGCATCTGACAGTTCAGACAATATTTCTTCAACCCTTTGTTACCTATTCCGCCTGGATCTTTTTTGTATTTTGGGCTGTAAAATTGTCAAAGAATGTCTGAGGAGTAAGTGCTTTTGGCTTTTTTCCTTTGTTACCTCAGATGTTCAACATACATGTATGTGTAAGAATGTGTAATAACTAAGGCTGTCAAAGTTAAAGCTTTATTAACGCATTAACCCACAATTATTTTAACACTGCTATTTTTTAACCCAATATTAATGTAAAAAAAAAAAATTAAACATCAAATGACGTGGCGGGCCGGATTTGGCCCGCGGGCCGTGAGTTTGACACCTATGTCTTACGGTATTCCTTCGGATGAATGCGAATACGGTGCAGGACCCCAGAATATTATGGATGACGACAAAGGGAATGATCAAGGATTTCACTGATAGCTTTTCCTCCCAAATACGCAAGAATCGATGCTCAAAACTGGATGAACTGGAAACGCTTTACTCAACGTTATTTAATTCTTTACAATACAACAACTCGGTTCGACTGGAAAATCAAGTCAATATACTAAAAAAAGAGATTAACGCCATATATAGACAACAATCTGAAATGCAAATACGTAGCACAAGACAACAGCAGTACTCCCAAGGTTCCAAACCAAGTCACCTATTAGCTATGCGATTAAGAGTCAACGCAAAATTTGCAGACATAACTACCATTAGAGCACAACAAGGACTTGTTACAGAACCCAAAGAAATAAACACGACATTCAAAGAATTCTACTCCAATTTATACAAATCAGATACAACCTTCGATCCAAACAAAATGGACACATATCTTTTTTTTTTTTTTTTTTATTATTTGTCTTTTTCCCCCTCCATTTTCCTCCGATTTTCTCCCATCCCAATGTTAGTCGTATGCCAATTCCCAGTCCCTTCCTGGTCGCTGCGCTTTACCCCCCACAGTCAGATCATTTGGGAGAGTGGAGGCTACCACGTGCTTCCTCCGACACACGTCCAGCCAATCACCGCTTCTTTTCACCTGGCAGCGCGGATTCTCATTGAGAGGGCGTAGCGTGTGGGAGGACCACACTATCCCCCTCACGTCCAATCCGCGCTTAGCAGGCGCCCCGACCGAACTGTAGGAGTCGCTGTTTACAACGACCCGGACCCACCCCGCCAGCTTCTCCCACCCTCTGATACAGCCAATTGTATCAGTGCAGACGGCCAGCCAAGCTGGTGACAACCCCGGAGCTGTGAGCTGGATTCGAACAGGCGAACCAAGCTCACAGCTCCGGGGCTGGTGACGAACGCAATCTCCGCTCGACCACCTAACCGCCTCAGATACAACCTTCGATCCAAACAAAATGGACACATATCTTAATCAAATTAACCTCCCTAAACTTTCAGAGGATGACGCTAAACAGTTAGAAACACCGATCACACTAGATGAACTTAGGGAGGCCATATCTGAAATGCAAAGTGGTAGGGCTCCTGGAAGAGACGGTATCCCACCAGAAATGTACCTCTCTTGTTGGGACATAATTGGACCTTTATTACTAAATATGATTTTATACTCAGTCAAGGAGGGGAACTTCCATAAGAATGACAATATTGCACTCATAACAGTCCTCCTTAAAAAAGACAAAGACCCCACCGAGTGCGGTAGTTATAGACCTTTAAGCCTCCTCGGAACCGATATCAAATTGTACTCTAAGGTATTAGCCATCAGACTACAAAAGCATATGACGTCTTTAATTCATCCGGACCAAACTGGCTTCATAAGAGGTCGCTTGATCACTGATAACATAAGACGATTACTACACGTACTAGATGCCAACAAGGAAGACAACACACCTAAGGCGATACTGTCCCTGGATGCAATGAAAGCTTTTGACAGGTTGGAATGGTCGTATCTATGGGCAGTATTAGAAAGGATGGGGTTAGGAAAAGGATTCATTGATATGATTAAAGTATTATACAAAGACCCATCGGCCATGATTACAACAGGTACAATCATCTCCGAAATCTTTCCGGTATCACGCTCAGCCAGACAGGGTTGCCCTCTTAGTCCCGGACTATTCGATCTATCATTAGAGCCTTTAGCACAATATATAAGACAATCCCAATCCATAGAACCAATCATAATCAAGGGCACACAACACAAAATTAGTTTATATGCGGACGACGTAATACTGTTCATGCAAAACCCCAACACCGCATTGCCTCATCTTCTCAAGCTGATTGAGGACTTTGGAGATCTATCGGGATTTAGGATAAATTGGCCGAAGTCGGCCTTCCTCCCACTCAATGCCCCTGCAAAAAGAAATATAACCCTCCCAAAAGAGATACAGATTGTAAAACACTTTAGATGTTTGGGAGTTGAAATATTCCCTACCATAAGCCAAACGGTGAAGCACAATTACATAAAAATCCAAAACAAAATCAAATACGACCTTGTCAGGTGGTCACAACTTAAAAACTCAGTACAGGCACGGATATCAATAGTTAAGATGGACGTCCTACCTAGAATTAACTTCTTCAGCTCAATGCTACCGTTACCCCCTCCAAAGGGTTACTGGAAAGAATTACACTCCTCCACATACAAATTTATTTGGAATAACAAACCACCACGTATAAAAAGATCCACCGCACAGAGAAACAAAGCAGACGGAGGTATGGCATTTCCAGATTTCTACCACTACTTTAAGGCGTACACTTTAAGACCACTAACAACATGGTTTGATCCCCAAGCATTAGTATCCTGGAGAAATTTAGAAGAAAATATAGTAGCTCCACATAGGCTGAAGGGCATAGTATACACTAAATTATCAATTAAGCAATGCGAACGGAAATTTGGCCCCATAATCACTCATGCGATCCGGATATGGCGCGAAACACAAAAAAATATTCGACCCCACATAAATGGCATAATCATACTCCATTATTCAATAACAATGCACTCTTGATTGGAAAACAACCTATAAGATTCCCTAGATGGGAAAAGCAAGGCATACACTCATTAGGAGACGTTTTCAACAAACAGGGTTTTTGTAGTTTCAATGAAATACGCAAAAAATTTAATCTCACCAAGTCCACATATTATTTTTACGCACAGTTATTGGCATGTTTTAAGGCTCACAGTGTTCCATTAAAGATACCAATTGTACACCACAGATACCACACATTTTTCTATGAAAGAGAGACATCGAGAGGTTTTGTATCAGATCTTTATCATCAATTACTAACGGCCTCGTATGAAACCCTCCATATAGACTCAGTCTGGAGGAGGGATATACCAGACCTGGAGACAGACTTTGACTGGCAAGAGGCCTGGGCAAATGTACGACTTGCATCAAGGAACCCGGACCATCAACAAATCAATCTTAACTATATTCACAGGACATACTTAACTCCTATAAGACTGAACAAAATGGGTCTTAAACAAGACTCCAAATGCTCCCTATGTACAAATGGGGACGAAGGGACATTTATGCACATGTACTGGGACTGCCCACCAGTTAAGATATTTTGGAAAGAAGTGACCCAGCAATTAGAAAATCTCTTAACTCTGGATATACCTGTACACCCCTCTGTATTACTGCTGAATGATGTCTTTGAGCATGCAGTACCTCCACAGCTAAAGAGATTGGTTTTATCCGGTATCACAGTGGCTAAAAAGCTGATAGCATCACAATGGTTTCAACCGGAAAAAATGTGCCGGAAGGTCTGGACTCTTACATATCTCGATGTGATTTATCAAGAAATATCTACAGCAAGAATTTTGGGTCTCAATGAATCCAAAATGACATTGTGGTTAGAAGTGGTGGAGAGAATAAAAGCTAGCATAATGGTAGTGTCTGGTTAGGAACAAGTTATAATGGTTGGATTATCCAATGGGGGGTCCGGGAGGGGGGGGTTCGAGCTGGAGCATATGTATGTAGGTTTTTAGATAACAGGTATTAGGGGTATATCCTGTATAAGACATTTGACTAAATGGTAATTTCATTGGATATGCACTGTGAATTAATGCTTGTATATCTTATCGTGTGTTGTCATGTTTGTTTATATGTCTGTTTAAAAAATAATTAAAAAATATATATAAAAAAAAAAAAAAAAACTTCTGTGTAATCATCTGCCCTTTATTCATTTCCTTAGATCTTTTGTACACATGATCTCAAGAAGGTACTGCCCGAGATCATTGGCAGTTCCTCATGACTGGTAATTTTTAGCATGGTGTTATTCACTGTCAAAGATGCAAAGAAAAATCATAATTCATATTCTCCTTTGTTTCATCACAATTTAAGCAAGCCTAGTAATAGACACAATATTTCTGACACTGGGAATACATTCACTGAGGTCCATAGATGTCCCAATATAGTGGAGCAATATTGATATGTATTTTAGGCAGATTTTCTGAAAATAGGGCTCCGGGCTTAAGAGGTTAACCCTGCTTTGGACTGCTCCAGCCCGCGCAACCTCTCTCAAACTAATATGTCTAAATCATTTTCAGATTTTATGTCACAACACGGCGTCATAGATCCTAGGAGATTCCGGAATCCTACAGCCAAACCATTTTCCTTCTTCTCCCAAGTACACCATTCTTATTCTAGAATTGATAATTTTTGTATAGATAGTTCACTGCTTCCTTGTGTTAGCTTGTCTGACTATTTAAGTATCGTTATCTCAGACCATGCCCCTTTGACCATAGATATTATATTCTCCTCAAGACAGAACCCCCCGGCTTTGGAGATTGAATCCCCTCCTTCTATCTGATAAGAAGTTCTGGGAATTTATTTCAAAATCTATTGATGATTTTCTTGCTATACACCAGAATGATTCCACCTCTTTTTCCTTATTATGGGAAACATTGAAGGTGTTTCTCAAAGGGCAAATCATATCTTATTCAGCTCACTCAAACAAAGTACACAAAACTAGGCTCCAAGAGCTCACATCTAAGATACTTTAAATAGACCATAATTATTCTTCAAACCATTCCCCTGAACTTTTTAAACAGTGACTGGATTTACAGGTGGGCTCTCCAGTAGCAGAGCAGCTCTTAATGAAATCACGTAGCACTTACTATGAACATGGAGACAAATCTGGACGTTTACTTGCCCATCAACTTAAAAGGAATGCATCTTCCCGCTCAATCACTAAAATTAAAGATCCCTCTGGAAACCTAACTTCTGACCCTGTACACATTAATAACATTTTCAAATCATACTATTCCTCCCTATTATAAATCAGAATTTCCTTCAGATACCTCTAAAATGGGCTGCTTTCATGGATGGGCTTGAGGCCCCAAAGATAGACCTGGATGCACCTCTCTCTACTGAGGAGTTAGTACGTTCAATTTGGACAATGCAGACCAACAAAGCTCCAGGCCCTGATGGGAAATTCCACAACAAACTGGCCCACTTTTATTGCCTATGTATGAGGAGTCACTTAACTCATTGGGCGCCATACCCGAGTTTAGTCGTGTTTCTCCGCCATGCGTTGAGAGCCAAAAACCTGAGTATACTCGGGTTTTGATCCTTTGATATTTTTCCTTTGATCCCCGTTCTATACACTAGGAGTGGATCACAACATAGCAATCGGTGGAAGATTTGGTGCATCAGAGCTATTTTTCCCATATGGTAGCCATGCCCAATATACACGAGTAATTGCGATCACCATGGGTTCGACTGGGATTTATTCATTTTGGAGTACTTTCTCACTGAGGTAAGGTCTATCTTAGGTAACCTGCTGGTATTTTTTTAACGTAAAACATGCTTCTGTACCGATCACAGTGTCGTGTTTTACCGGATGTTAAACATGCTCGACAAACACGATCGCAGTTTCTAGTTAAAACGACCACCCCCCCCTTGATGATTTTGTGAAGACACATATGTACATGGTATATACCTTTTGATTTGGAAGTATTTGGGGTTTCAGGCGATCAACTAGAACGATTTGGGCATATTGCATATAACGCGTCATATCTCGCGATCTATGAAAAAAGACTGGATTATTTTGGAAAGGGGCGATGTTTAGCGTGTAACAAACTACAGTATGTAGAAATTAACTGATTAGTCAGTGATGGACTATGAACAATGCCTGTCAAATGAGCCATACTATTGTCTCCATGGCTATAATACAGAACACACGATGGGTCTGCAAACATCGCTAAAATGGTCAATAACACTGGCGCCATTGAGTACAGATGGGGAAAGATGGTGGCGCCCAATGAGTTATGGGTGATTCTTTACCTCCCACTTTAACCCAAGCATCTATAATCCTGCTTCTGAAAAAGGACATGATCCATCCTCCTGTGGTTCATTTAGACCCCTGTCTCTCCTCGATGTAAAGGTGCTGGCAAAGTTATTGGCCTCTCGCTTGGAGGGGGTGCTCCCGGGAATAATATCAGAGGAACAAACAGGTTTTATTAACACATTGGGTGCCGCACGTTTTGCGCATTGAGCTGTCAGCATGCCGACGTTTCGTGGCTGTTTCAGTTATATATCGTATAGCATCGCGTCCCGCTCTGAGCCTTACGAGATACTCATATCTCCTGTGATACCTAATGTATCTCCCACGAACAAAAACACATGCACCCCACCTGTATGGGGCCCCGCCCCTTATGGTGGCCACCGCCCATATAACCATGACCCTGGTCATGAAACACCCTTCCTCTATTTTCGTCCCAGCGTGTTGGATGCGTGCACCATACGAGCTAGCGGAATGAAAAGATTAAGGAAGATTAATAGTGTTGGAAGCTTACCGGAGGTTGCTGGCCCCTGGCATCTTCAACGCATGTTTTCGGCGACACGACGGGCCTGTGATGTTCCTCGTTTGATGACTGCACATCGAGGTTCAGCTGTACAAGGCTGGCTGTCGGGCCAGCTTGTACTCAGGTAGGCCCTGTGTCTTCAGGCATGGGTATTAGTGTTAGTAATGCTGGTTTGTGTTGTTAACACAACCTTGTTGTGTGTTGGCGCCAGGGGCAAGATGGTTTGGTGAACGTTCTCTGCAGGGAACGGTTTCCAAGCTGTCTTGGGCGTGCTGCTAAAACATCTAAAGCTATGCTAACATGCTATCGCTACTGCCGCATGCTATCACTACTGCTAATTGCTATGCTGTTTTAATGTCTCCGCCGTGAGATGTTGTCACTCTCCCGCCTCTTGCCCGGTTCATCAATGAAGGTCAGTCGGTAGCTGTTGTGGGGTTTTGAGTTCTATTTACCTTTTTCGGGTAAATGGGTTGACAACGGGGTAGGTCGTGGCTAGGTTCTAGCCAGGTATTACCTTGTGTTCCGGCGGGGTTTGTTGAACGGTGTTCCCATCTGGGTTGGCGTCGGGTAGTGGGGCTATGGGTCCAGCCGACATGGTAAACATGTTGCGTGTCTGTGCACAGGCAATTGTTGTCTTGGGTTCCACATTGCCTGGCGTTAGGCTGCAGTAGTATAAGGGCAGGGCCGCTTGGGAGAAATGTGAGGCCCTGTGCGTTTTTAGACGCGAGGCCCCCCATCTCCTGGGGCGGCCCTGTGTAGGGGGCTATTGTTTCATTTTGTCACTCTGCTATGAGAAGGTCTGTCTTGCTACAGCTTTCTCTCCTCTCAAACCATTCATACTGACGGTCAATCGGTATACTGGGGGAGTAGTGCGGGGGGGGGGCTTTGTTTACCTTTTTTGGTAAATGGGCTAAACTAGGGCTGGTGTTCTGTTGTGAATATTTTGAATGAAGACGGGTCTGGTCCGTCTCCCCTTAAACTTTGTGTGTATGGGTTTGCTCATTCTACAGTTTTTGTGGTTTAGCTCTTTTATTCATTTAACCTTTTCATGGTCCACACCACAGTGGAGGGTGCTGTTTGCAATCACCACTGGTGCTCCATGTTAACGTCAGTCCTTTGTTTTTGATATATTGAAACAATGCCCCGCCCGGCCGACACCATGGGTCGGCCTGGCGAGTGGCTGGTGGGCTGTTAAGGCTTGTACCGCCACGGTATGGAATTGGCAACGATTAGAACTGTGTTCGAATTGGTGTTTTTTCTATTACAGAAATGGTGTCTGGTGGAGGGGCCTTGAGGGCCGGCCGACGTCGACACATCGCGCACGGTGTTGGTAAACCACTCCGTCGAGGATGTTGACGTTATTAGCTTTGACCCAGCCGCAAGCTATAACCGCTCAGGGTTCCCCTCTCCGGGTCTTCTGCTGGAGCGCGGGCGGTATTGTCCTAGGCCCTACACCGCCTCACACCGCGCAGCCAGAAGAAGAGAGAGCACGGCCTCGTCAGCGGCGATGACGGGGCCCTCGACAGGCGGCCATGTTTCCCCCGCCAGTGGTGCCCTGGTTGGAGAATCGACAGGGTATCGCGAGGCCGACAGTCTTGGCGGCCGAGGGATCGGCCATTTTGGGTGATTTCGGTGTTGGTAAACCACTCCGTCGTCATTTTGCCGCGAGCAGCCCGCTCCCCGTTCAATCCTCTCTCTGGTATCCCCAGAAGCGGGGCTCTGAGCGTTCTCCTTTGGCTGCGGGCCGCGAACCTTCATTGAAGCGTATGCGGCCCCATTCTTCGCTTCTCATGGAGACAGGGGCTGACACCCAGTTGATGGCTGAGCCTGGGTCTGTCCGTGAGAATGTTGTGCTGTCAAGCGGCTCCCACACCTTGAACTGTGTTGGTTGAGCCTGGTGTTACGTCTGTCAACTTAAGTGTTGTCAGCAGGGGGGCTCGAAACCTTTTGAGGCACACAGTGCGGGCTTCCCCGGCCTCGCCTTCGCCAGGCCAGGTATCATGTTGGTGCTCCCACTCCTGGAATATTGGCAGGTGGTCGCAGCTCACATGGTTTGGGGTGGTAGTGATATCACTGCAGGGCTACGGTGTGTAGGAACCCATGGGGGCCTTACACCTTGCATGTCCGGCTGCAGAACAACTCCTTCAGCATGTTCTGGAGGGGTGTTCAGTGGGGGGGCTTTTTTGATCGGAAGCCCCCCGTATCAGACAGGCCCTTTTCTGTCGGGGTTCCCCCTTGGGTGCGATTGCCTCGTGGGTGGTGTCAGGGTCAGGTGTTCCGACACGGAACGCGCTCCTCGCACGATTCCAGGGTTGTCTTCGCACAGCGGGGGGGACCGGGCCAACTATCTACAGTTCCTGGCGGACCTGCGCCACGTGACGGCGGGTGCGTTGGGAGTGTCGTCACATATGACTACGGCAGTACCATATGTCGAGGTAGATGGAGAGAATGGTGAGGCGGGGACTTGTGTTTACACAACCCCACCCGTTTTCAGGTTTGGTACAGACCCTGTTGTCGGGGTCTCCAGCAGGGACAGCTCTGGTCGACGAGATCCAATCTCTGTGGACGAAGCAAGCCATCGTCGTGGCGTTCTCCTCCCGGTGTTCTCTGCCCGAGAAGTCGGGAGGGAGGGGTGTAAGACCCAGGCTGGACCTGTCCCATGGGAAGGTTCAGCATTTTTTGGATCGTCTCCTACCTGTTGAACACTGTCAGGTGGGGGTCTGGTTCTCCTCCATAGACCTGTAGGATGCGTATGCGCGTCCCCGATCTTCCATCCTAGGGCTTACCTACGCTTCCTTTGCAGGGTTAGCGTATGAGTACCAGAGGCTGCCGTTCGGTTTTCTCTGGCTCCCCGCATCTTCACCAAGTGCGTGGAGGCCGCACTGGGGCCTCTGCGTCATCCGGGGTTACGGAGTGTTCTGCCCTGATGACGTTCTGGTCCTTCGCGGTCAAGGTGGATCGTCAGGTCTCGTACCAGGCAGGTCTCTACCAGCCTGGGGTTGCTGTAGACTGGATGTAGAGTATTCCTCTTCCCAGTCAACGGTTGGAGGGCTATGGGCATCCATCTCGGAGCGTGTTGTCAACACGCTCGGGAGGTTCCGTCCTAGGACGGTTACGGCGCTGTCTCACGTCGCGTTTTCACCGACGCCTCCCTCGCTGGTGGTGCGTCGGGCCAACGCAGTAGGGGGCAGCTGGCAAACCATGCTGCCCGGTCTGCGCTACGTTCAATGTGTTGGTGTTGAAAGCGGTCCTTCTGGTCCACAAATGGTGTTGATCAGGACGGACGATACGACGTCAGTGTCGTGTATCGACAGACAGGGAGGAGTACGCTCCCCCTGTCTGCACCAGGCGGCGGGCGGCTGGCTATGGGCGTCCTCCATCTGCGCGGCCTAAGGGCTCCCCACATCCCCGGCAGGGAGAATGTGGGTGCAGGTGTACTGTCGCGGGGCGGCCCTCATCCTGACGGGTGTGGATTGCGTCTGGACATGGCCAGGCAGGTCTGGGACCGATGCCGTGCCGCCAGGGATTCTTCCCCATACATCTGTTAGGTCAGTTGTTGGGACGGGTACGTTGAGGGGCGCAGGTTCTTGATCCTGATGGTGTTACCATCTGGAATGCGCATGCTCCCTCCACTGTCGCGCTTACGCGGGCAGATGACGTATGTTCCAAGTGTGGTGTAAGGCGGGGGGCCAGGACTCAGGCTCCTGCCCCCTGGTTGCTGTCCTTAGTTACCTCCAGTCTCTCCTTGATAGACTGTCGGCTTCGACGGTGAGGGTATATGCAGCAGCTATATCCTCCTATCATGAGGGGTTTGAGGGGATGTCTTGTTCAGCCACCCTCTTGTGAAGCGTTTCCTGCTTGGCGCTCGACGCGTTAAGCCGGTGCAACGCTCCTTGGCTCCGACTTGGGATCTTCAATTGGTCCTCGGTCGGTTGTCCTTGGCCCCGTTTGAGCCGCTCAAGCGGGCGCCGTTGGGACAGCTGTCCTTCAGGACCGCGTTCCTTCTGGCTGTCACTTCCGCTAAACGCGTAGGTGAGCTCTGTGCTCTCTCGGTACATCCAGAGTGCCTGTCTTTTCGGACCGATTGCGGTGTCACTCTGCGACCTAATCCTGCTTTCGTGCCGGAGAATATCCGGAGTTCCTTCCGCTCCCGGGATATTGTGGTTCAGGCGTTTCGTCCTCCTCCTCACACTGGTGAGTTAGATGCGGGCCTTCACCTGTCGTGTCCAGTCCGTGCTTGGGGATTTACCTCAGCCGTACTCAGGATTTCAGGGTTACCGACCAGCTTTTTGTCTGTTACGGTGGGGCTCGTGCTGGTAAGGCACTGTCGGAGCAGCGCCTGTCCCATTGGTTGTGCGAGGGTGTTACCCTCTGCTACACGCTGGCTGGGCAGGATCCCCCTGGGGGCGTCAGGGCGCACTCCACTCGTGGGGTGGCTGCCTCTGCCGCTCTCCTGGGTGGGGCCTCGGTGGAGGCCATCTGTGCTGCAGCTTCATGGTCCTCCCCGGGCTCCTTTGTAAGGTTTTTCCTCATGGACATGACCGGGGGTTCTGTCTCCCAGGCGGTTCTGGGGTCTGTGGCCTTTCCTGCTTCCCGTCCTTTGGTCGGGTAGCAGGAGTGTATGGGTATGGGCCGCAGTGTGTTGAGTCACACGTGGTTCCGCCTGTACGGTGTGTTCAAGGGGTTCTGGCTCCCTCTTGTTCGCATTCAGGTGGAGTTGACTGCGCCCCCCCCTTCGTTAGGAAGGATGGGGTGACAGGGCTCCCCGCACCCCTTGATGTGGGCTTACGGGTCCTCAGGGGGTACATCTGTCGGGTCTCGCGCCCGCTCTTCCCCATTATCTCGTAAGGCTCAGAGCGGGACGCGATGCTATACGATATATAACGATAGGTTATGTAGATAACCTAGTTATATTAGTATAGGCTAAGCGTCCCGCTCTGCGCGCCCTGAGTTCCCTCTTGAGGGATCTTTTCCTGGGACGGGTTTTGGCGAGGAAGGGTGTTTCATGACCAGGGTCATGGTTATATGGGCGGTGGCCACCATAAGGGGCGGGGCCCCATACAGGTGGGGTGCATGTGTTTTTGTTCGTGGGAGATACATTAGGTATCACAGGAGATATGAGTATCTCGTAAGGCTCAGAGCGGGACGCTTAGCCTATACTAATATAACTAGGTTATCTACATAACCTATCGTTATATTTCATGATCTTTGCGGGGCTATTTCTATATTATTCTCTGAAGACAATCGTATGGCTCATCTGACCGACAACATTCGTAGTGTAACGTGTAAAAAAAAATGTTTGTTTCTACATACCTTCGTTCATTCAGAATTCCAATCTAAACATTGCCTCGTTTCACTAAAATCTAGGCTGATTTCCTGGAACGAGAGTTACGGCGTGTGCTGCATGCGTAAATCGAGCGTTCTCTGCTCGCCTGAGACACACATTATTTCCAGGTCAAAGGTAACAAGACAGCATCAAATAAATAAATAAACAAGTTATAACACGTTTATTTAGACTGTTTTTTTTTTATTTCTGTATCGTTTCTACTCTTCTGTACTGATAAAATCTCAGACTGATCAAATCTGAGTGACGGTGTATAGGTCTATCATAAAAAAAAACATTTCAAATTATAAGTATTGTTTTTTACTATGACAAACTTGGATGAAGAGTGAACTAATTTATTTTTACTGTTCAGTTGCACACAACTGCATTTATAACCTTGATGGTGACATAATTTACAATACAGCGTACAGTACAACTACCCACTATGAAGCCATTCACACAGTTGTACTGTGTATTTTATAACCTTGATAGTGATATATTTACAATACAGTGTACAGTACAACTACCCACTATGAAGCCATTCACACAGTTGTACTGTGTATTTTATAACCTCGATAGTGAAAGATTTACAGTACAGTAGATGTGCAGACATTTACACTGCTATTGACTATATATACACAAGATGATCACCAGCTTCCCACAGGACAATGGTGAATGGTGTTGACAAGCTAGATCACTATATTGCTGTGAAAGTGAAAGAATGCCTATGCTATATTTACAATAGTGGTCCAAATATACCTGTGCAACACATTTGTTTGGTACAGAAAACAGTCCAACTACCCACTGTGCTACTGTGAAACCATTCACAGTTGTACTGTGTGTTTTATAACCTCGGTTGTGAGTGCAGTATTTACATATTTACAAAACACTATACTAAACTAACGCAGATTGTTACACATGGTACGGGGAAGTACACAGCCACGTGTTTCACTCTGCCATACAAAGAGGGATTATTACGCTCAGCTAGCATAATCTCTCTTTGTATGGTAGAGAGTGAAACACTCTCCACGATGAAGGGGAACACTGCAGGATGTGCAGTAGAACCTTGTTTAGCTTCTTTTGCCGCGCTTACTGCACACCCTGCAGACTCTGGATGGATACTTCTTCATCGGCGTGGCTGCGTATGCCACCGTACCATGTGCCCCAATGCCGCCAACCAATCTACTCTGCAGGTCCTGTGTTGTGGTCCTAGGTTTCTTGCGCCGCCGCCTGTCACCCCCCACCTCCGCCCCCACCTCCTCACCCCTACCTGCCTCCTCAACATCCTCTGCTGCTTCATGACCACCTGCCTCCTCAGCCCTCGCCTCCTCCTCACCCCCACCTGCCTCCTCACCCCCACCTGCCTCCTCAGCCCTCGCCTCCTCCTCACCCCCACCTGCCTCCTCACCCCCACCTGCCTCCTCACCCCCACCTGCCTCCTCACGACCACCTGCCTCAAGCCCCGCCTCCTCACCACCCCCTGTTGTGTGCCGCACCACACTGGTGATGAATTGGAGCATCGTCCTGTGCTGTCCTGCTGGGTTTCTGCATCTGTACAAAACAAACACAAACATAGCTATTTGAAACAAATACAACACAAAATTCTTGGTCCACTTTTCACTCTTCCTTATACAAGGGTAATAAGCAAGGTTCTGATCCAACTTATCAACACCATTCATGCACTGATTATAGGCCACCACTAGGGGTGTAACGGTATGTGTATTCGTCCCGCGAATTTACAGTACGGCCGTCACAGTGCGGTATGTGCAGCACACACGCGAGTCGCACATGCAGGCACTGCCGAGGTCCGTGCGAGAACAGCGTGCGTGGCTGGGCACACCGAGTCAGACTTCAGAGCGGCGAAAGTGCACGGAGAAAGGCACATACATTGGAACAGCTGCAGGGTCATTAAAATTTTACAGTTTTCTTTCATTTGCTTGTTCGCCCAATAACGTTAACCAAATGAAACTAATGGAAAGACACACACACGCGTCGCCGACACACACATCAACATTCTCCCCCGCCGGACTCACAGGCACAGCTCATCAAATAAAAAAAAGAAACATACTTTTCCGGACAGATCATCTGAGCTCCTCTCCAGTTGAACTGTCTGCTACTGTGTTTAAATCCAAATAATCCTCTGCCATTCTTGTAACATGTCATCTGTTCTCTAGTATTCAGTCTCGTCGTGAAGTAAAATAATGACACCAGTATCACTGACTACCACAGCAAGCCTATAGAAAATTATTCTATTTAATAATTATAATTATAATAATAATCATAAATATAATATAAAAAAAAATTATTAATAATAATTATTATAAATATTTTTTTTCTGTTGTACCGAACTCATACCGAACCGTGACCCCAATACCAAGGTACGTACCGAACCGTGGCTTCTGTGTATCGTTACACCCCTAGCCACCACACATGTCGGCTTCTGGACGGCAACCCTCTCTCTCTCACCTCTTTGCCACACCTGGGTGGCCGTAAATGTGTCCTGGTGGAAGCTGCTGATCATCTTCACTATTTTTTTGTCCCTCCATGCTAGGACCATGACCCGGTTGTTGTCGGGCCATGGTCCCCCCCACCTCAAGGTCCGGCGGTTCCCCCCTGTGTTTCCTCAGGGTACCACAGATGTCGGTCCTCAAGTGTAGGAGCCTGTTGGACAGGGCTACAGAATTGTACAGATTGTCCATGTACAGACGGTAGCCCTGCCCAGCCAGACAACTGGGTCCCCGCTTGCCCACAGTACGGCTTCATGGCAAAACAGTAGCCGGTACGTGAGTCACATAGCATGTATGACTTTATACCATACTTGATGGGCTTTGCAGGATTGTAGACCCGGATGGCCAGGCGCCCATGCCAGGCCATCATTCCCTCATCGATCGCGATGTTGCGGCTGGGCTGGACAGCAGATGGTCCAAGACAGGGCGTACTTTGTATAAGGTGACATTGGCATCTAGATCATCGTTGTTACTAAAGTGCAGGAATCGCCAGATCAATTGGAACCTATTTCTAGGCATCGTCGCCGGGAAATGTGGGGTCTTGATCAACTCGTCTGTTGACCAGAACATACAGTATGTAGTGCAGACTTCTTGATTATTCCGGTCAGGAAGAAGAGGCCTAGAAAGCGCCTCAACTCCTCCACCCCGACAGGCTTCCAGGTAAGAGCCCTGCTGTAGATCAGGGCTGGGTCAAGACGGGCGATGCTTTGCTCTGCGTAGGTGTTGGTCTGAGCAACAATGGTGGACAGGAACTCCGTCAGGAAGAGACTCAGGTAGTCGATTGGCCTGTGATAAAAGCAGCGCCGCATCGCTCAGTGGTCCTGGGCTGACCGTGAATGGCATATCATTAGGCACCCAGCCCTCCCGATGCCAGGTCTCCTGGCTGCTGGAACAAGCCGCCGACCTGCTCCTCCCATAAGCACCTCGTCCCCTTTGCCTCCCTCGACCTGTCAATTATACAAATATACAATTATTACCATAACTAGCCTACCCGTACACCCTACTGTAGACAAACATTCCTATAACACGTAGTTAGAAACTTTGAGTGAATGAGTGAGGCCTGGTAGCTTACCCCTCTGCCTAGAATTAGATGCCCCTGTGGTGACCGTGACCACCTCCTCCTCCTCCTCCGGTTCTGGAATCACATGAACATAACAAATATATACAAGGTTCAAGGTTCTTTATTATTTGACATGCAAAAATAAATACCTTCACATGGAATGCTTTTTTCTGTTATGCGTCCTATGAGGATCATAGGACGCTTGGATCATACACATACAGCTCATTACAGTAATATTCCACAATTATTACAGTTTAGATAGTAATAATGGTACAGTGCATAAAAACACCTACATGCGCTTTGATGACGCATGTAGGGCTAGCCTTGAGACAAATATGCGTATTTACGGGTTCATTAGATTCATTGTCACATTTTATCTACATGTCTGTGCATGTGCAATGCTGCACCACATTATTATAGCCTTGTTCTCACCTAAGATGGATGGTGTGATTGGATGGCTAGTGCTTCCTCTGTCGTCGTTGCCGCCTGAGAAGTCGTCCTCTGAGCCTGGGATCACAAAGTCAAATGTCACTTCTAAAACATACAAAGAATTGCATTCCCCCGAATTGCATTGGATGCTTATCAAAGTAAAATGCCGCTTCCAACATACAGATAATTGCATGCATGACCTCTCCCTACTCAAGGGTGTGTAGGGATGGGAATCGAAAACCGGTTCCTGGAATCGCATGCCTCCGTGACTATCAATTCCTCTTATCGCTGCCAGGTTTTTCCGACAGTTGCGCATTTCAAAACAATAACATTAGCATGAAGCCATAGAGCAGACTATTTGATTCCTTAAGGGCTCGAAATTGCCTGGGTTTTGGTCATATGCTCCCGAAACGCTCCCGCTGTTTGACTGTTTCTAAGTGCAGTGATGAAAAACTACTTGAATGCTTTAGAACCGAGTCATTCATTTAATTTGGGGCAACCTAACAGCCGCAAAGCTAACCAAGCTCATACAGACACACAGAGAGAGATAACAGCTGACAGCAGGTAGTACAGGTACAAATACAAAAAAAAGTGGATGGGTGCTGTTGTGTAAACCTTGTACTCTTTAGTTCACATATAATAAGAGACGGAGAGCGTGTGATCACGTTGACTGTTGTTTACTAGTAGGTAAGTCAGGAAGTACCGTGCAACATACAAACATGTCCGTGTAGCGTGCGTGCGCGCATGCGCTGGTCTTCTGAAAGACCAGAGACAGAGAAGTCAGAGGAATAACGACCTGTTGAATGCAACTACGGTTCAATAGATTAAATTAGTTTAAGATACTGAACTGTAGTTACATTCAACAGGTCGTTAAATTAGATTAAATTAGTTTAAAAAAAATTCAAAAAATAAATACATTTTAAGAGAATCTCAAATACATTATTTTTTACAGTTTTTGTATTTTTCTGACATGGGGGCTCAACAATAAATGACTATCAGAAATGTCAAGTTGTATGTTGTTATTCTAACCAGCTTAGTTCTGTTGCATTTCCAATTTATTTATTTAAATTATAAATGTATCAAGGATCGATAAGGGAATCGATAAAGAATCGGATCGATAAGCAGAATCGATAATGGAATCGTATCGATAAAATCTGATCAATTCCCATCGCTACGATAGATACTCGATGCCAAATGGGCCATATTATTGCATCCATAGCTATAATATATATATAGTTATAGCCCTGCAAACAAGGTGATCGACTCCATAGGTTTAATGCGTTGGCAGCACATGTGTACACACACAGCACATCACTGAGTGTGAACAATCCAAGGCTCATCAGAGGATTGATTGATTGATTGATTGATTGATTGATTGATTGATTGAAAAGTTTATTAACAGATTGCAGAATTGGTACAGTACAGTACAGCTCAATACATACAATTGTTAAGGGGATGCAGACCAGAGAAAGACTTTCGTCTTGTTTACATCAGGGTCCCCCATTTTCAATTCATCATCACATATATGACATACATGACATACAGATAGACAGTACTGCTACATCTATACATTTATGACATATCAGATTTGCAAATACAGTACTGTTTGTGATACAAAAAGTGTCCAGAAAAAGTGTATATACATTTGACGTAGAAACTGTACATTGGAGGAGGTTGGGTGGGTGGGGTGGGGTTGGTGGGTGGGGGCTGTACATTGGGGGGGGGGGGGGGGGGGGGTTGGGGTGGGACACTGTACACTGTACATTGGAATACTGGCAAAGCCATACTTGGTAATTTACTGTACAACTGGGTTAAGACATTTGTAGGGGCCAGTTTCGAATTGCAGTCTCCCGTAGGTGTTCTTTGAGAGTGGTTTTGAAAGTGGGTAGTGATTCACATTCCTTTACAGCTTTGGGTAGGGCGTTCCACATTGATGTGGCATAATTGCGAAACGTGTTTAGTCCCTTGTTTGAGCCGAATCTGGGTTTAACATGATTTGTGGAGCTCCCTCTGGTGTTGTGATTGTGGTATTCACTGACCTTTGGGAAGTATTTTGACATGTACATGGGTACCTTGGTCGCGTAGTGTATCTTGTAGACAGGCCCATTGCAAGTTGCTGTACTCTGTCGTCTACTCTAAGCCATCCTAGGTTGTCAAAGTGGGCCGGGGTGAGGTGGGTTCTAGGGGTCAGGTCAAGCAGTAGTCTGACTAGCTTGTTTTGAGATGTTTGTAATTTGTTTTTTAGTGCCTTTGAGGTGCTTTGGTACCATGAGGTGCAAGCATAGTCGTAGTACCCTTGAATGAGTGCTCCTGCCAGAGTCTTCAGGGTATTCTTGTTTACCAGAGAGGAGATCCGGTACAAGAATCGAGTTCGTTGGTTGACTTTTTTTTATTACATTGGATGCCATTTTGTCACAGGAAAGATTAGCCTCTAGGATGGAACCTAGGTAGGTAATTTCATCTTTCCTTGTGACAATATTGTCACCCACTGTAACCGAGAAGCCGTCGGTCTTGTTGAGTTTGTTATTTGAACCGAAGAGTATGGACTCTGTTTTGCCCATGTGTAATGATAGTTTGTTGTCGGCGAGCCATATGCAGGACAGGTGATGAGTGTGAAGTGCCTGCCAGTAGCTCATAACAACCGCTTATACTAGTTGTGTCCTGATCCAGCAGCTAGGGCTAATCACTTTTCTCAGAGGATCTGACATGTTTACCTTTCGCTCATTGTCACAGGCTGCATGTCCACATGAAGATCCACATAAGAAACAGGAACTTGCTGAACCTCATCCTTCAGTAGGGCTGGATTGGGAGGGGTGTTCTTTGCATAACAAAATTACATTTTAAGAAAAGTCAATAAAGAAATGTGATGCCATGATGAATTGTACATCTGAACCTTTATCTTTTCTGTTTCCCATAGGCCAACAGAGGGAACCTGGTAGTTGTAGTCCATCACTAGCTACTGGGACTACAACTGCTGCTGATGACAAGCAATGGACTGAGTCTGTGACTGTTGACAGTGCTGGTGAACACAGACTAATCCCAGACCAGGAGTACTCATATACCGTACCGTCTGCCTGCTCCAGGCTGATCCCAGACCAGGAGAACTCCTATACCATACCGGCTGCCTGCTCCAGGCTGCCCTTCACACATGTCAGTGATCTCGCCCAATGCCCCATCAGCCCTGATGTCTTCCAAATGGCTCCTTTTAGGACAGCAAGGAAAGAAAGCAAGAAAAATGCCTTGATTAACTCGGTGCCTATTAAACCCAATGAGTCATCTGATGTTTTCCTTCAGGCACCTTTTGTGAGAAGAGAGGAGTCTGCCGTTGTTGTTTCTGCTGGCAGTCACCTGACTGGGCCGAACTCACTGTCCAGCACACAGCCTCCACACCAGTCCAACACACAGAACCAACACCAGTCCAACACACAGAACCAACACCAGTCCAACACACAGAACCAACACCAGTCCAACACACAGAACCAACACCAGTCCAACACACAGCCTTCACACCAGTCCAACACACAGCCTTCACACCAGTCCAACACACAGAACCAACACCAGTTCAACACACAGCCGTCACACCAGTCCAACATACAGCCTTCACACCAGTCCAACACACAGCCTTCACACCAGTCCAACACACAGAACCAACACCAGTCCAACACACAGAACCAACACCAGTCCAACACACAGAACCAACACCAGTCCAACACACAGAACCAACACCAGCCCAGCACACAGCCTTCACACCAACTCCAAATGAATAGACAGCATCCACACCACATACAACCAAATACACAGCCCCCATGCCAGACCCAACGCCTCCTGGTCCCTGTGTCTCCTCTCTGTGCCTCTCAGTCCCTCGCCCAGACCCCCTCCCAGTACCTGCGTTACCAAGAGGCACCTCTGTTCCAGCAGCCAGTGGCAGCACACCGTGTAGTGTCCAGCATCGGCCACCAGGCAGCGGTAGGCTCAGTCGCCGTGGGACCCCTTCACTCCTGGTCCATAGGGGGGCGAGCTGAGGGAGATCCCTTCACTAGAGCGCCCTTTCAACAAACATGCCCTCAGGAGAAACCTTGATTATGAATCAGATTGTGGTCAAGATTCTTTTTAGCATTTGTTGCAAAATGTTTAGAATCACAGATGCAATTTGTAGCACAGGGCAGTACAATTAGTGCTAGAAAATGTTGACTATTTGAAAGTCAATTTATATGTCGGTCACAACTTATCCTATACAATCTGAACAACAGAAGACCCCACCCATCTGGTCCTCCAAGCAGGTTCAATTAACATGAATTCTTTGCAAATGGAGCTTTGCATTAGTTCACGCCGGACACTGGTAATTCATCCCAAGCAGCTGGTCAGATGATCAGACGTCCACCAATCATAAACACACATGACCCACGGGGACAACAAGGTGGTCCATTACTCATCCCTGCATTACTATAATTCTGCTGCTGTGCTGCTGGTAAAACTCCCTCCAGCCTTCACCTACTGTACATCAGTTAATGTCATCATGTATAATATGCTTATTGTGTCTGTTAATATTGACAGTATCTCCTCATCATAGGATGTGTTTCTTAAAGGGATATTTCATTGCGTTGTTTAAAAATATCAAGAGGTGTGCAGCCTCGCCTAACCCTCAGCCTCGCCTAACCCTCAGCCTCACCTAACCCTCAGCCTCACCTAACCCTCAGCCTCACCTAACCCTCAGCCTCGCCTAACCCTCAGCCTCACCTAACCCTCAGCCTCGCCTAACCCTCAGCCTCACCTAACCCTCACATAACCCTCAGCCTCGCCTAACCCTCAGCCTCGCCTAACCCTCAGCCTCACCTAACCCTCAGCCTCACCTAACCCTCACATAACCCTCAGCCTCGCCTAACCCTCAGCCTCGCCTAACCCTCACCTAACCCTCAGCCTCACCTAACCCTCACCTAACCCTCAGCCTCACCTAACCCTCAGCCTCACCTAACCCTCAGCCTCACCTAACCCTCACCTAACCCTCAGCCTCACCTAGCCCTCAGCCTCGCCTAACCCTAACCCTCAGCCTCACCTAACCCTCAGCCTCACCTAACCCTCAGCTTCGCCTAACCCTCAGCCTCACCTAACCCTCAGCCTCACCTAACCCTCACCTAACCCTCAGCCTCACCTAGCCCTCAGCCTCGCCTAACCCTAACCCTCAGCCTCACCTAACCCTCAGCCTCACCTAACCCTCAGCTTCGCCTAACCCTCAGCCTCACCTGCAACCCTCAACTGCGGCCAACGCACACGGTCCTTTTGGACGTAATGACGCCAAAGCTCAGAGCCATTTATTACCAAGGTTTCAGGCATTCACTTGATTGCTTCCTCAGTCACATAGGTGGCATCACTGGATTCTGGATCTGGACTGGACCTTTCTGACCACCTATATATCCCAAACACACATTCAAGGATGTGTTTAGCATACAATCCATAGACCCATAGGTCATCAGAATCACTCAGCATGGTATGGGCTGGACTGTGCTGTGGGTTCCTTCAGTTCAAGTCGAACTGAAGTTATGAGGTTTCCCTGCCACAGCAGTAACCCATTATTCACAGCAGTCACAGTAGCAAGGAGTTGGCTTAGTTACATGACTAGGTCTTCATGTAAACACGGTAGCATCCAGCCCACAAATTGACGTGTCCAATCAGAGTACTTGATTCCTGGCACAATCAATCAGCCTTAAAAAAAGGGGGGGGAGGCGGCTGGGTGGCGCAGCGGTCTAAGCGCTCGTCACCAACGCGAGAGACACCGGTATCGAATCCGGCTGTCAGCGTTGCTTCCGGCTTGGGCCAGCCGTCATACTGACTCAATTGGCAGAGTCAGCGGGAGGGAAGTCGATGGGTAGTAATCTGGTCGTTGTAAACAGCGACTCCTACACGTCGGTCAGGGCGCCTGCACAGCAAGGACAGGAGTTGGCGAGGGTAGTGTGAGCCTCCCACACATTACACCAAGCCAATGAGAGTCCGCGCTGGCAGGTGAAAAGATGTGGCTGGTTGACTCTGCATGTATCGGAGGGGACATGCGATAGATTCTTCAACCCTCCCTACGACCGACCAGTAGGGGGCACATGTGAGCAACGATCAAGATAGGGGAGGGGGGAAATTGGCATAACTAAATTGGGATGGGAGAAAAACAGAAAAAGACAGAGAAAAAGTGGATACAAAAAAGGGGGGGGGATTCTTAAGTCTGGATTGACACAGCAATGTTTTAGGACTGGAAATAAACATCCTGCAGAGTGCATTCACCCATGTTACATTACTTTCTTTGTATTCTTATATATTTTTCATTCATATTGCCTAGATATCTTAGAAAAATAAACTGCACTGTAATGTTGAATGATAATAATAATGTTAAATTATATTAGCCTTCTTTGACTTGTATGTCAACTTTAACAGAATATTGTGTTCAATTAAATGTCATGACAGAGTGACCAGTGTAACAATTGGAATGCCTGTTTCCATGGTGACGATCATTAGAACTACGTAAGTGGCCATTTGATCCAGTGTCAAATTATCAATAGTTTGGTTTGAAATTGGCCTGTATCAATGTATTGTAAGTTATACACTCAACCTATTTCCATGTGTGTATCTGACACACAAATGATGAAGTATGAACTCTCCCAAGAGACCCAAGTCTCTTATTTGTAATTTTATCAGAAGACAAATGTCCACTCTCAAACCAATCACTAGGCCACTCATTGAAGTGGCCACTTAGTCATCACCTTTTAAATGTTACACACTGCCTCTCTTTCCTTTCTTCACTGTCAGCATTCTAGAACCCTACACTTAGCATTTCTACAATTCTATAATAAACTGAATTGCCATTGCTAGGTTACAGTGCTGAGCCACTTGAAACTGTTCATATTGATCACTCAACATTTTCTTTTGTGTGGGGGGGGGGGGGGAGATTCCCAGCTCTACACTGGGTCCAGACACGGCATGGTCCTGATGTGTTTTCAAGGTATTGCTTGGGCAAGAGGAATGTGCACTGCATGCTAACCAAAGACAAGGAAGGTCTTGTATTGCTGTGTAAAGCCCTCTTTCTCAAGTGGAATCTTTTTATATGTCAGTAACGATTGAGGGCTTTCATATGTTTGAAATTTACTATGTTTTTTTTTTTATATAGACTGGAATGCTTTGCAAGGCTGAAATATGCCACGTTAACTGGGCTCTTAAGCCATGTTTTCCTATTTTTGATTTGCCTGGTGTAAGTGTAATAATGCTTTTATAACCTCAACACTGTAATGCACAATCCTGTTATATTCAGGACAACTATGCTGCAGTGATATCACATGAATGTATACATAGTTATATCACTATATATATTAAAATAAAAACAAATGTAATCTTTAATCTTGACACACAGAAACAATAATAAATGTGTCAAGCCCTGCCATTTGTTTCAACATATGTCCCCTTGTGTTTTGTGTCCAAGAAGTTAGTTTTGCCATAGTTGTTCAAATCAGTGGCCCTCAAGATCAAAGTCAGTGGCCCTCCTGCTTGTTGATTGTCAAATTGAAGGAGGGATCCCAGAATGTTGCACCTTTATTTTCCTGCTTTTTGTACAGTTCTATATACAAAATTTAAGAAATATGTGTATATAAAGGGTGGCTGGGTGGCGCAGTGGGCATGGCGCTCGCCACCAACGCTGGAGATACTGGTATCGAGCCCAGCTCTCGGTGTTGCTTCCGGCTTGGCCGGCCGTCGTACTAACACAATTGGCAGTGTTAGAGGGTGGGAAAGCCGGTGGGTGGGTCCTGGTCGTTGTAAACAGCGACTCCTACAGTTCGGTCGGGGCGCCTGCTCAGCGAGGAAAGGATCTAAGGTCGGGTAGTGTGATCCTTCCACACGTTACACCCTCTCAGTGAGAGTCCGCGCTGCCAGGTGAAAAGAAGCGGTTGATTGGCTACACATGTGTCGGAGGAAGCATGTGATAGCCTCCACTCTCCCAGACCGACTGTAGGGGGTAGGTGCGCAGCGACCAGGAAGGGGATTGGGAATTGGCATAACGACTAAAATTGGGATGGCAGAAAAATGGAGGAAAAAGATTTTTTTTTAAATGCGTGTATATAATATATATATATATATTATTTTTACACATAAAATGTGTAAACACATAATGATATGGTACAAATGGAATAACAATGATATATCCACATTATATATAATGTTACAATACTAACCAAATGCACAAAGGAGAATCCTATGTATTATGCTAAAGTTATTCTACCCATTATTTGGGTTATTGTGTTGCACGATACTTGTGCCCAAATGAGGTGAGGTGAGTCATGTTATTATTACTATTTCCATATTGATCCCCTTGACAACAAGCAATATGGCCTCAATAGACTCAACCAATGCATCACACTGACCATTGCCCACAGACTACATACAGCTAAAACTCATTATTTCAGAGGGTATTCTACAGGTTAGTGACTCCCACAACCACCAGTGACACTAATGAGAATATTTTTAGATTTAGGTTTTAGATTTATTTTATATTAGTTGGGGCAAGCACCTTTGCCTACACTGGAGCTGTAGCCTGGAACACTAGTCTAGCGGCATTACTAACAACGATTGACAGTTTAAAGTGGCAGGCAAAAGGTGGCTGATGGCAAACCTGGAACAATAGAGACCTTAACACTTTCTGCGCCAATCACATACTCGTTATTGGCCGCCAGCGGTTCACAGCCAATAACAAGTATACTCATTATTTGGTCAGTTTTTATTTTTTTCCGATTTTAATATTCTATACACTCTCATGGACCTCTGTGTTATCATTGGAACTCATTCTGAGACCCCGAGAGTGCAATGCCGGCCGAATCCTGCTAGGTGGCAGTATTGCCTACCCTTTGAAACCTTATTTCACACTGTGTGTTACATTTTATGTGGTCCGGGTGGAGAATTTGGACCCAGGCAAGTGAAACGCTTCATTTGAGCAACTTGGAACGCGTCCAGCACACTTGATAAATTAATTATTCCAATTCCAATTGAGTACTACCATGGCTAACCGATGCTAACAGGAACACTAGCATGGCTAACCAATGTTAACAGGAACACTGGCATGGCTAACCGATGCTAACAGGAACACTAGCATGGCTAACCGATGCTAATAGGAAGCTAGTGCCAATTTCTGAGAAATCTAATTATCAAGGTGAAAACTGTTTGAATGTTCTGAGAGGAGCTTAGTGATAAATAAGATAGGGCCCCTATGAGAAGCTTGGTTAATGATCAATAGGATAGGGCCCCTAAGAGGAGCTTGGTTAATGATCAATAGGATAGGGCCCCTAAGAGGAACTTGGTTAGTGATCAATAGGATAGGGTTCCTAAGATGAGCTTGATCGATCAATAAGATACTAAGGCTCCTAAGAGGAGCTTGGTCGATCAATAAGATACTAGGGCTCCTAAAAGGAGCTTGATCGATCAATAAGAAGAAGAATTTTATTGGTCACATATAAACATTGCAGTGAAACGCTTCCCCCTGTATGACCTCCCCCAAGATAAGTGTAAAAAAAAAAGATGTAAAACTTCCAAATATGAAGCTCTTAATTTTGATCAATATAGGATAGGACTCCTAAGACCGCTGAACCTTCCTTTTGCCTTTGTGCCAGAATGTGGCAGGATGATGCCAGGATTAGGGCTGGTCTTGGGTTTTACTGCCTCTAACTGCTTTTGTTTGTAACTGCTCTATAGACACGCCTCTATGAGATCACCAGCTACAGGATTGTGAGTCTGTCTGTATCTGTCATACAACTCCATTAAATGACTAAAGTACTTCTATGAGAGAGGAAGAAACTCAACAAAAGCTTGTGGAGAAGAAACAGATGGATATGTTTGAATAGCTGGATCTTCTAAATCTGGGTAGATTATCTAAATGTTAAATCTGAATGGAATATCTGGATGTTCTAGTTCTGAGTGGAATATATTGGTGTTTTAACCTCTTAACAGTCCTGCAAATGTAACATACAAAGCCTGTCGATTCCATACTGAAAGTAAATTGGACGCTATTCGGGAACTATTTGTAGCAGATGCAGTCGGGCCTCTTTTGAAAGGAAACACTCAGAATTTTCTTCCAGAAAAAGGTAGTTAGTAGTTACAGAGGTTTGAACACACTGAAATAAATGTTTTTTTCATTTCCGTCTGAATTGTTTTGCAAACAGATGCCTGCAGATCTATCTACTCTATAGTTATTAGCTGAAAACACTGTTGGGGCCATAGTCTGAAGTATTACTTAGAATTTGTCCAAAGTCTATAACAATATCACCAAAAATCTGTGTTTTACACATCTTTATGTAATGGTATGTTTAGGTGTTTTTTCCAAAAAGGAGTGAGTAGGGCGGGTCTTCACGGCAAGCTTGGTTGTCTCAACGACCTGGGGCAGTGTAGCTTCAGTTAATCTCAGCTGGTCTGATTATCCATAAAAAATGCATGCATGTTAATAAAAAATACCACACCATTACTGTACCAAAAACAGTAAAATAATCAACAGAAACTCATTACATTACAAAAGAATATAATAATAATATCATTGTAACGGAGAGATTCGAGACAAGAAAATAGACAGAAATTAATATTAATAATAGTCATTACAACACACACGACTTGAACGCTTGTATTGTATTTTATCTGTCTTATGACTGTAGTGTACAATATATAACAGACAAATGAATTCAATGAAGTCAATCGCGAGACTATAATCACCAGCTTTATACTGTACGTGAAGCTGTTAACGTTGGATATTCGCGACATGCAGAGACACACACACACACACACACACACACACACACACACACACACACACACACACACACACACACACACACACACAGCGGTGCTCTCCATTCAAATATACTCTTCAGACAAATTAATTCAATGAAGTAAATGGCCCGACGGCCTTCTGTAAAATAATCACCAGCTTTATATAATATGTGACAAATATGCCACAAATATGTGACAGGCCGTCGGATGGCCGTCGGATGGATGGATATAATTCCAACTTGACTTTGCGCCTCCTGGCAGCACATAACAGAACCGCAACCATGTTAACAAAATAATTTCAACCAGAGTGGCGTAAAAGCATGATTACCGCGGTAGCAGGGCAGAGAACAGCACAGAATCTGAAGAGCTTCATGTATGTCAGAGGAGAGGGTGGAGGGGGATAGGGAGGGCAGGTTGCATCTGAGTGAGACGTTTTTAGTTCGGGTGAAGGCCTTTCGGTTAAGCATGAGAGTTAGTGAGAAGGATATGAAGGAATGGTCAGATACATGCAGGAGTTACCGTGGTGTTAATGATGCTGAAGTTACAGGAAAATATGAGATCCAAGGAGTTGCCTGCTTTGTGGGTGGGAGGCATGGCAGTGGGAGTCAGGTCAAAGGATTGTAGGAGGGAGACCACTGTGTCCGACTGAGATGAAATATATATTTGTTTATATTTGTTTGTATATTTTATTGGTGTTTTATTGATATTTGTTTTGTTTTTTATGTTGTTTTATTGATTATTCTTGTTTGAATTTTTTTTTTTTTTATCCACTTTTTCTCCCATTTTCTATATTTTTCTCCCATCCCAATTTCGTATCATCCAATTCAACCCTCCCCTGTCACGAACGCTGTTTCTTGCCTCCCACAAGCCGGCTGCAATGTGGACTAAGTCATACATAGCACAAGTCCCCTCCGGTACTTGAGGTAACAGCAGTCGCATCTTTTCACCTGCGCAGCTCGATCTCTCAGTGGCGAGGAGTAACGCGTGGGAGGCTCACGCTACCCCCGACACTTCCTGATTCTACTGCGCAGGCGCACCAACCGACCTGTAGGAGTCGCTGTCCACAACGCCCGATCCCCACCCATCAGTTTCCCACCCCCTAATACGGCCAATGTGTATTAGTATGAACGACCAGCTAAACTGAAAGCAATGTGGAGCGCAGGCGAGCCCAGCGTCTCCGCATTCATGGCGAGCGCCTTGCCCACTACACTACGTAGCCGCCCATCTTGTTTGAATTTTATATGTTTGTATCCAGACCCCAGGAAGAATAGTCGCTGCTGAGGCAGTGACTAATGGGGATCTGAAATAAAGAAAGATAAAGAAAGATGAGTCAGGCAGGTTGAAGTCGCCCATTAGAAGGAGGGGGGTACCATCTTCCGGTAAGGAGCTAAGAAGCATGTCCAGCTCATCTGGGAAGTGATCGAGCGGACCTGGAGGGCGATAGAGTGTAACAATGGTGAGATTGAAAGGATTAGAGACAGATACTGCATGATATTCGAGAGAGGAGAGTGACAGTTCTGGGAGTGGTGTTAAGTTTGTAGCCCATGAAGGAGATGTCATGAGGCCAGTGCCTCCACCCCGTCTGGAAGGTCGAGGTGTGTGAGTGAACAAGTTATAGTTTTAGATAATGCTGCAGGTGTTGATGGGTTATTGGGGGTTATCCAGGTCTCAGTTAGAGCCAGAGCTGTAGATTTTAACTATGGGCGTAGGTAGTAAAAGATAAAGTAAGCCCTTGGTTTTCACCTAAATTATCTGCTTTGGGAATAAACAAACACTGCCAGACACTGGGGAATCTTCCCATTGGTCTTCGTTTAGAAAACCTGGAAATAAATGTTCATCCTTTATGAGGAATGCCAAATATGATTACTACTGGGACTTAATCGCTAGCTCCTATTCAAAATTGAAATGTTAAAAAAAAATGTAAGGATTAAATTATTTTAACAAAAATAATACTACCATTTCCTTACCTACACATGTCAAATTTAATGATTGCTTAACCCTTTCACTACCACACTATAAATGGGTTAACACTTTCACTACCAAACTACAGAAGGTTAACCATTCATTACCACACTACAGACGGTTATCACTCCGCCCTCATATTTATCACCGGTGATAGTTATGGTACTCACCATTGTATCCTGTACAACAAGATTGCACTGGCATCTGTTTATATAGACAGGTTTCTCATCCACGTCAGATTCAGTGTGCATGGCAGGGCTCGAGACTAACGATGTCCCGTCGTCCCGGGGACGATCAAATATTGATTTGGGACGAACAGAAATCTTTTTTGGGACGCAAACGGGACGGAGAGGATTTAATTTTTTTCACAAGAAATGTCAATTAGCCGACTGTCAGTGCGCACATATATATATATATGAATTATTCTACGTTAATAAAACATACCTGGTGATCAACTACAGTTTGCTGTGAACATTATGATATGTGTAGTGTTCTGATAACGACGGCTGGGCAGCGGGAGCTGGATGCTGGATTTTGCGATAAGCATGCAGCTGCAGAGCCGCAGAGCGGGGCCGCTGTGCCTGCACAGTGCAATACTCCAATTCAGCCATTGGCAATTCAGCCGTTGGGTGGGGGGCGCTGTTGAGCGGGCCTGTGACCGGACCTGAAAGCGCCCCTGCTCTGTGGCTCTGCAGTTGCATACTATTGGGATTCGTTGGGAGCAGCACGGAGTCTCGACTCGGGACTTATTTTATTTTATTTTAGCAGCAGTTATCAATATCGAACAGGAGGACAGCGCGATCTAAGGGACATGTTTCATTACTAGTCAAGTGTCATTACTTTAGTTATCAAAGGTGGAATCTCTGGACGCAATGACATTATATAGTTTAAAGCTAAACTACGTTTTTCTTTCTTGTTAGAAGAGGGATAACTTATTCAGTTAGATTTGATCTTTATTTATCTCTAACATTTTCAACCATAAACACACACATTTGTAATAACAAAAAAAACTAAAACGAAATAAAATACAAATACATTTAAATATATTTTCCTATGGAAGGAATAATCAACATGGCTCCAATTGGTTGACTATAACAGCACCGTGACCAAATATCCCTATACTAGCACCTTGTTAAACACTTTATATATATATATTTATTTTTAATCATAATTATTCTTGTGAAATCTTTCCACCTGGGAGCCTTTTGACTAAATCAATTTATTCTCCCCTTCTCTGAATGGTGTTTCTTATGGCAATAACAACTATAGACGACAAAACCAAAGTAAAGAAACGACATTTGATTTTTGGGACGGTTACATTCACTTTGGGACGGTTAAAATTGTATTTCGGGATGGTTCTGGGACGGTGGTGAAAAAAGTTAGTCTGGAGCCCTGGTGCATGGGCATCAAGCAGGCAAAAAGGATTGTAATCTTGGTCAGAACAATGGGGCAGACTACAATATATTTGCACTTGTTAGCCATGCTAGTAATCTAAAAAATCTATCCATGCCAAAGCTAGATATCTAAAAGGTGAAAAACATCTAGCTATTTTAGTTTGAAACAACTTTTAGTCAGGGGAGTGCCCTGGTTTCTCCATACTGTAGATCTCCATTATACTTTTAGTCAGGGGAGTGCCATGGTTTCTCCATAGAGCCCTGTTCTTTGTTAGCACCCCAGCTCAATGCAGGTAGGGGGCAACGCAATCACGTGATTCAGCGGGTATTGCTTATTCGCTCGAACACAGTATGTTTATAAACAAGAAACCTGTCTATATAAAGCCATTGTTGGAGATATTCCACTGTATATCATTATTAAATATTAGACTGGACCTTTGAACTTTATCATACTCGCTCCAATGCTGCCAGAATTTGCATAGAACTTGGGAAATCTGCTTTTAACTTCTGTGCCCCCATCATGTCGAACATCATACAATATACTTTAAAACTCAATACATTAGTATCCATTGGTCAGTAAAAATCCTTTATGTATAATTTCAATACATTAGTATCTATTGGTCAGTAAAAATCCTTTATGTATCATTTCAATATATTAGTATACATTGGTCAGTAACAATCCTTTATGTATCATTTCAATACATTAGTATCCATTGGTCAGTAACAATCCTTTATGTATCATTTCAATATATTAGTATCAATTGGTCAGTGACAATCCTTTATGTATCATTTCAATCCATTAGTATCCATTGGTCAGTAACAATCCTTTATGTATGTTACATCACTTCCTTGAATCTGAGGAACATGTTTGTTAAGTTTTTAGTAAAGAAACTAGTCTACTGTACATTGTTTATTTTCAAGCATCTCTTTCTTCCCTTGTATTAAACACACAGTTTACGGTGGGTGTAGCAACACATCAAATGTTTTATTAATTATTTCCTTCCCGACTGGGCTACTCCACACCCTAGAGTAAAACACATTTACAAACTGGGCAATACATTTCATAAGCAGTGTTCCTAGTTCCAAAAAGCACAGCTAATTGGTTAATCAAAGCAAATTCATCCCATTGTGACATTATCAAGGGACAAGCTATTCTGAACAGCTTGTTATGGCTTGTTAATTGCAAGACTTCAAACCCTGGCCGAACAGCAAAGCGTACATATGCAATTTTCCCCCAGCACCTATAAATACAGACTGAAAAATCCATACAAAGACTAGGCAACACCCATTTCCATAATATGTCCCCTTTAAAATAACACTGGTATTTTAATTTAAGCCATACAGAGGTATGTTTGTCCATTTAATGGGGAACAACACCCACATTATAAATTCTAATATTGGATATAATAATATTAATATTTCTATGGCTGTGTAAAACTGTCTAGAAAACCGAGAAATAAGATTCAAACTTGTGATGTCATCAGGTAAAAGTCTGGACCTGCTCTATTGACTATGAATGGGAGACTGATTTTGTGGAACAACTGAATATATATATATTCTTTTATAGCTTTACTATACTACTGCAGTGCTGGTTTGGGGTGTGGCCGTTTGGAGTGCGTGCCCAGAGCAGGTCAATTGCTTGGCTCCTGGTATTGCTGCTTGCAGCGTTGTTCTGTCTGCTTGTTCCTTCCTTTATAATTAGATGGTAGTGTTCTCAGTTCTGACACAGAAAATGTACTCGTATATTCAGGACATTCCCCTGGGTGTTCTCAGTGTCGTCTAGATCAGCGGTTCTCAACAGGGGTTCCGCGGCACCCTAGGGTGCCTTGAGATTAAAAAAAAAATGATTATTATTCTTTTTGGATTACAGAAAATTATCACTAAAGTGCTATCTGTTGCAGCTGCACTGTTTTCCATGAAAATCCCATATTTATCCCATAACTTATCCAAATATGCTATTTTTATGGAGAACAGTGCAGCTGCAACAGATAGCACTTTAGTGATCCTTTTCTGTATTTAAAAAAAGAAATACATGATTTTCAGTTTTTGAGAAATGGTCACACTTATCCAAATATGCAATTTTTATAGAAAAGTGTGCAGCTGCAACAGATAGCACTTTAGTGATAATTTTATTTAAAGAAATATGCTATTTGATTTACTACTACAAGCAGTGTAATGTCAACAGTACTAAGCCATTTAGACCTGAAACACCTGTTAATAATGCATTATATAGCCTGCATATACACACAAATGTGTTTCCCGGTTTCTTAAATAAACATTATTTTGAAAGCAAGCACTTTTGTCATCATTGTAGCAAAAAAGACAGGACCGGAAAAGTCTTTATCGTATGTAGGGGTGCCCTGGAATATTTTATTGAACACAGGGGTGCCTTGGCAGCAGAAAGGTTGAGAACCCCTGGTCTAGAACATCTTTACCAATGGTCTATGGAGCAGCTTCAGACTTTATACCTGATGACATCACAAATTTCAGTTTTAACACCTGCATTTGGCGAGTTGTTTGTGGTTGCCATCTTCGACTGTCTTAGGCCCCGTTTAGACGAGCGTTTTGTGAACAGAAACCGCAAAAGTCATCTTGCGGTTTCACTTTTAATTTTACGTTTAGACGAGCGTTTTGGGGAATTCTCCGTGCAGACGACGCTGTAACAAACGGAGCCCCGCTGTCACACGATTGGCGCATATGTCACATGACGTGCTGTGAAGACCCGCCCTACTCTGCCTCTGATTCGCAGACTGTGGATGGGGAATTTGATTGGACAAAAGCAGAGTCACTCACAGACAGTGGGTCCACTCACGCCGCGGGACAGATTCTTGTGTATTTAACCCTTTCACTGCCACACGACAGCCGGTTGTGTGATAGTAAAGGGTTAACCTTCTGTCGTGTGGCAGTGAAAGGGTTAAAAGTACTGCCAATGTAGCCTTCAGGTGATCTCCGTTGATATAGTCAGACATACTTGCTTTGTTTACGTCTCGGCTACTGGCGCATACCTGCTACATGTGACGTAAGCAGTACGCGCGACCAGAGCCGTGACAAACCTTTCGTCATCGTTTTAACAGATTTATACGGTTTGACAGTTTAGACGAAAGCGCAAAGCTTTTGCGTTTCTAGGAATTCCACCCTGGAAGGTAGTCTCACTTTTTTGCGGTTTCACCCCGTAAAAACGCTGTTTCCGTATAAACGAAAGGCACATCCGTAAAAATATTTTTGCGGATTCACCTGCTAGCGTTTCCGTCTAAACGGGGCCTTAGACCATAGGAATAACATGTATGAATTCTTAAATTGGGCATAGTTCCCCTTTAATAGTGATTGATTCAGAGCCACAGAAGTTCAGACATGTGTCACGAAGAGACCAGTTATGGAGAATACTTGAATAGGCAGGATGAAACAGCTCCGCAAAAGATGTTTGTTAGGGCTGTCAATCCATAAATCTGACATTAATAGCATGATGTGCTCGCGTGAATCATGATCAATGCAAATAAAAAAATACATATATATATATACAGTATAGGTGAGTGAGCAAAATGCGGCTGTAGGGGCTGCGTCATAAAGAAATGCATGGAAAAATGGTTAGGGAAAGTAATCATAAGTACTTATCAGTCACAGTCTTCAATAACGTTGAATGGTGATGCGTTTTGTGAAGACATTGTTCTCTGATGTAGCGTTAACAGTATCTTTGTTGGCAGATGAGTCCTTCTGTCAACCTTACTGCTAACTTACCTAACGTTAACATAATTAAGCAAGCATAGCGTAGCTCAACCTGTGTACTTAAAACTTGTTGCTTCACTGAGAAAGACCGTTCATCAATGCATCGTTTATACAACTTTGTTTAATCCGGAAGTCTGTTCAGAAACTTTGTATAATGAAATAAGACATTCAGGGGACGTCTGGTCACTCATTCTCCTGGTCTGCATGTTAGAGTTATCAGGAAGGTAAACACACCAGCTACCACGGCTGGATTTCGAAGCTATGGAAGGCGGTTCGGGTCAAAAAAAGGTAATGTGATTAATTGCGTAAAATCTTTTTAAAGCATTGTTTTCAAATTAATCAAAAACATGATATATTTTGACCGTTGTTTGTCATCAGAGATCATTAGTGTAGCTACAAGGTATCCATGAGAACCACTAACAAATCATTAAAATCTTGAAATGCATAGAATTCTTTTTCAAGGTGGTCGATCCTGCTTCTTAACTCATTCAGTGCCAATCACGAGAAAAGTCGGGTTAACTCGCCAACCGTTGAACGCCAATCATGAGAAAACTCGGGTTTTAATCTTTATTTCTTTTATTAGCTATATCCATTAATTTTTCATCCATCCAGCCTGATGTTATCATTGGGTATGGGTCTGAGCTCGCAAAGTGCAAATACCGCCGCCTACGCCTTCCAGCCGGTATTTAGTTTATTTTCGGGGCCGTTCTGAGCCATGCAGGCGGGGTTTAAATACTCCGGCAGGACGAGCGTTTACAACGATACATCTACGAGGCTGCCCCCCCCCCCCCCCCCCCCTTCATATGCAATGCCGGACAATGTGTGACGGACCTCCATGAGCGGTATTTGGAATGGCGATCAGATAATTGGATAATTCTTTTTGTATTACATCAGAGACAAGGTAAGAACACTATATATCAAATCTTGCATTGATCTGATATTTCTTTCTCCCGCGATCGAAGCTGTCTGTGTGGACTATGTTGTGCTGTTTACCGTTGGTGGCGGTGGGGGGGAGGCGAGCGCCCCGCTACAAGCCCCAATTCATGGGTGCATGAGGAAGGATAATAACGATAATCTAGCGTTGATTTCAGGAAGATTCGATAATCAGGCGAAAAATGACAACGTGATAAGTGGATTTCACTAAAGGGCTATTATCGCGTCTTTTCCTGGGATTACTAAGAATCACCCAAACTATACTCATATTCAAAACGGCATAAAACGGAAATGTACGGATGAAAAAACAATCTGTTTTGTGCATGTTGACTGGAAGCAACTCACTGACAATCAACGGTGTTATTAGACCCATAGCTATAATATAAAATATATTTTAAGCACTCGCAATTTTCACAGTTTCCCATTGACTTACAGCGATGGCGTTCTACCCAGAAGGTAGACAGCGACCCCTGGCGCTGAATGAGTTAAAATATGCAGGTGTTCTGGTTGCCATGTCCATAATGTCCTTCTGTTGCTCTGACTTTTAACGGCTTTCTCCAGGATGCTCCACCAGTTAATGATCTCCACCAGTAACCAATCCAGCCAGAATTACATTTACAGTCTACAGAAACCATAGTGGCTACTATAGTATGTAAGAAAGAGCAATACCTTAATGCAGTTTTAAGGAACACTAAAGTAAATGATATGATATTCATGATATTCTCATGATGTTATACAATACGGCGCAATGCCACAGCTCATTAGCCACGGTTGTCATTTAATGATCACCTGTTGCCTGTGATTGAATACTATGAATAAGGGTGTTCCCTGAACTGAGAGATAAGGATGTCAGAAAAGGAGTTTTATGCAAATAACTTATTTGAAGTGACACTTAAATCCCATTATGAGGTCACTGGAGGGGCTTTAAATGTTAGTGGTTGGATGTCTTCAGGTTCCCTTTTGAATCTGCCCTTTTCAGTTCATCACTGCCATTTGTAGGATGCTAATGGGAGGGACGTGGTGGAGTGCGGGACGGGGGAGGGGCTCTGCAGGCGGGCGGGGCTTGGGGCAGAGAGGGCAGAGAACCGGTCGGAGAGGGGGTTGCGGAGGGGCAGAACAGTGGAGAGGCGGGCGGGTCAGGTTGAGGGTTCAGGGATGTTGGGGGCAGAGCCCTGTTTGGGGGCGGGGTGTAGGGGGGAGGGGTAATGGAGGAGGATGGGGGAGGGGTGGTGGGCAGAGGAGGGAGGGTGGAGGTGGGGGAGGGGGGCATATGGCTGTGGTTGTAGGGGTGGTGCGGCAGCGTGTAGATGGGTGTGGATGGGTGGTTGTAGATGGGGTAGCGGGGAGTGGGGTAAGGTTTCCCTCTGGTGAAGGTAATGCACCTTCCCTGTAGTGGAGAGAGAGGAAATAACACTGGTTACAGGCAGAAACATCACAACTAGGAGAGGAAGTCTTTAATTAAGTCCACAAGGAGCAATTCGCTTCACAGCCTGGCAGGCACGTGCACACATAGACGTTAAGGGGTGCCTTTTTCATCTCTCATTAGAAAGTGCCCTTTTTATACCACGTTTTATTTTAATTGTATTACTGTTGCGCATATAGATAGACTGCCCTGCCCTTCCAAATGAAAGATGTCACGATAGAATATAAATATTAGGTAAAGAAAGAGAGAGAAATGCCCCATATTCCATGATTGCACCTCTCCCGGACGCGTAAAGATTTTCCCTAACCCACTTTCAGTTCCGCGTTCGGGATCCGCGATCTGATTGGCCACTGACGTTTCTCTCAGCGCCAATCGCGTTACGCCTAGTTCTGCCTCTAACAGCCTGCTAGCTAGCTAATGCCTAGTTCTATCACTGGTTAAGCTTGGCGACTCTTTCGAAGTGCACTGAACACGAAATTAATATCCAGCTGAGCTCACTCGAGTCGAGACCTCTTTTTTTACAGTTACTATTTCAACTTAAACCAAAGCAAGAGTACACATCATCAGGTAAGGTATTTGCCCAACAAAATACATGTTCATTTTCGGGTTTGCAGTGCACTGTATATTTGGGGCATACCTTGTGAAGTTGTGATTGTCTGTGCTTTTCTCTCATGCAATCAGGCAGGCAGGCTAGTACAGCATAACTATCTACACTGGCAACACTGCACTTCCCCCATACTACATTTCTTATTATTCATACCGCGGTGGCATTGCATTATCTCTTTACTTTATGCTTTATCACATTCTCATCTCACGGTCTCACCCCCTCACTTGCAAGATCCATGATGATGCGGCTCTCGTGAATTCACGTCGCCGGATCACCCCTCCATCAGCCCTTCCCTGTCTGTGCTAGGAAAATCACTGTAGCCTTCTCTCTCTCTCTCTCTCTCTCTCTCTCTCTCTCTCTCTAGTAGGCTGGTTGTAGTTTCATTATTGAACAAACAGTTAAACAACCAAACCAAACAACAACTGTACATAAAGTCATACAACTATTCATACAACTAACTATACAGACAATTCCGCGCGGGGGAAATTGTGAAAGTGTGGGTGACGCCTGTGCACCACCGGCCAACGGGAGAGGGTCTCTCGTGAGTCTCTATGACAAACGGTTCAAAGGATACAAAAAGGGGGTGTGGCCTAAGGATCGGGGGAGTGGTCAACATAGACCATTTGAAGATCGGACTTTTCCGAGTTTTTATTTTTTTTCGGAATTTTCCGAGTTTTAGAATTGTTCCGGGTTTTCGGACTTTTCCGAGTTTTTGAACTTATTCGGATTTTTGATGTTTCCGAGTTTTCGGAATTTTCAGAGTTTTTGGATTTTTCCGAGTTTTTGGATTTTTCCGAGTTTTCGGGTTTTCCGAGTTTTTGAACTTTTTCGGATTTTTTGAACTTTTTCGATTTTTCCGAGTTTTGGGATTTTTCCGAGTTTTCGGGTTTTGGAATTTTTCCGAGTTTTTGAACTTTTTCGGATTTTAGATTTTTCCGAGTTTTCGGATTTTTCCGAGTTTTTGAAAGGGGGTGTGGCCTAAGGGGGCGTGGTCTAAGGATCGGGGGAGTGGTCAACATCGACCAATGAAAGGTGGTCAACATCGACCAATGGCACAATCCGCAAGTCTCTACGACAAACGGTTCAAGAGATACACTGAGGGGGTGTGGCCTAAGGGGGCGTGGTCTAATGATCGGGGGAGTGGTCAACATCGACCAATGAAAGGTGGTCAACATGGACCAATGAAAAATGAAAGGATATCCCTACTGAGTACAATGGCACAATCCGCAAGTCTCTACGACAAACGGTTCAAGAGATACACTGAGGGGGTGTGGCCTAAGGGGGCGTGGTCTAAGGATCGGGGGAGTGGTCAACATCGACCAATGAAAGGTGGTCAACATCGACCAATGAAAAATGAAAGAGGATATCCCTACTGAGTACAATGACACAACCCACAAGACAGAGGGCGCTGTCCAGCAATTCAGTACTGCAACACAGTGATGGGCAATGATGGGTTAAGTGGATGATGTCATTGGCAGGTCAGCTCAGCCATGAGCCCTGAGCCTCACAGCTGTTAAGGCTGAACCAATCAGCCGTGAGCACAATGACTTGCATATTCTGAATTTTCTTTACATGACTGCATTGTCACGTTGATTAAAAGAAAACTATAAGACATGAAGCGTTGTGACTCGCACAGAAGCACTACAATGAGTAGGCGAAGGGTTGTGTGCGATATTGTGGCATTCGTGCGATATTGTGGCACTCCTTCGGCGATCGGAACAGAAGGCTAAAAGATAGTGTGAAAAAAGAGATTTCTAGAGTGCGATTGCATGGCGGTCAATGGAGAGGAGAACCTTCAAACAAATGGTCGTCAGTTGAGATAGAAATGTCCAATTCCATTTATTTTTCTTTTGTGAGCGGGCTGACAGCCGTGTCATCGTTTTGATGTGTTTGTTTTATTTCTACGTCCAAAATTGAGATCACACTCGCAATTCACCCAAGGTAGGGGAAAAAAGATTATTTCAGCTGCTACACTCTAAATTGCAATGCATTTCCAATGAGACCGAAATTTTACCGTTTAAAGTCGATTCGTAGCCAGACGGTGGGGTGAAACTTTACGAGTTCGAATACCGGAGTTGACATAGGCAAGCCGCTCGTTTTGGTACCTTTCACGTGTATGGGGCGCGAACGCTCTGGCACGAGTGGTGTTTGCAAAATCGGTGGAATAAAGAATAAATAAAAAGAGTATAGATATCTATAGTGTGGGTGGCAACCTGGCTTCGCCAGGTCACCCCTATCTATAGTGTGGGTGGCAACCTGGCTTCGCCAGGTCACCCACACTAATAAAAAGAGTATAGATATCTATAGTGTGGGTGGCAACCTGGCTTCGCCAGGTCACCCACACTAATAAAAAGATGAACAAGAACTATAGTGTGGGTGGCAACCTGGCTTCGCCAGGTCACCCACACTAATAATGTATTATTATTATTATAATACAATAAATGATTAATTGGTAAAAGTTATTTCAGCAGCTGTATATTCTTTTTTTTTATCCACTTTTTCTCTATATTTTTAAATTTTTTCTCCCATCCCAATTTTGCCTCACCAATTCTCCCTTCAATTCTCCCCTCCCCTGTCTCGAACGTTGCTAGACTATGCCTCCCACTGGTCGGCTGCAGTGAGGACCAAGCCTTGCATCACGTGTCCCCTCTGGTACACGAGGAGGCAGCTGTCGCATCTTTTTTCACCTGAACAGCGCAATCTCTCAGTGGCGAGGAGTAACGCGTGGGAGGCTCACGCTGCCCCCGATACTTCCTGATTCTGCTGTACAGGCGCACCAACCGACCTGTAGGAGTCGCTGTCCACAACGTCCAATCTCCACCCACCGGCTTTCCCACCCCTAACACTGCCAATTGTGTTAGTATGAACAACCAGCCAAGCCGGTAGCAACGCCGAGAACTGGGCTCGAACCCAGCATCTCCTGCGTTAGTGGCGAGCGCCTTGCCCACTGCACCACTTAGCCGCCCCATCAGCAGCTGTACATTCATTCTGAGTTTAAAATATTACCATCTGTAATTAAACTGGATTTGTGTTAATTATGCCTGCAGAAATATGCCCAAAAAAGAAAGAAATCAGAAAAGGAAGGAGAAGGAGCGCCAGGAAGCAGCTAAGGGTAGCAGGTCTATGAATGCATGGCTAGGCTGTAACCCCAAAAAGGCCCCCCAAAAATCGGGCTGCCCTTTTCTCCATTTGAGCACCTGCCCCTCTAAAGTCCTGTGCACTTCCCTGCAGCCTGGAGGCAGGAAAGAGCAAACCTACTGTATGCCTCATGACATACGTTGGTACAACAGCAATATACTGTATACTGTACACACATAAAACAGCACCGTCACATGATCAGGGCTTGGAAATAACAGACTACATGTAATGGGATTACAGCAATCTGATTACCAAAAAGTGGTAACTGTAATCTGTTACAGGAACTGTAAATCAAGGAAATGAAAATAAGTAGCACTATTTGAAATAGTTTACATTAAAACCTCTTAACATGCAACGGCCCACATGTGGGCCCTCTTGAGGATGATTTGCCCACTGGCACGTTGGCGACCTCTAGCGGCTCGGGTGTTCATATTTCTAATACAATATATATACTGTATATATATCGAATTAAAGCCCTATTTGTTGCCTGTCGATAGCCGTTTCAGGTGACAAAATCCGCTCAGCGGTTCTTGAGTTACATGCCGATATGTGAGGAGTGCGCCGAAGTACACAGCAGACTTTACATTTTTTCAAATACCACTCCCGACTCTCAAGTCTCTACTTCCGTCAATCATTTGGCGATCTTGAAGATTATTGGACAGGGTTGTAACCAATGAGTAGGGCTTTCCAATGGTACCCCACGTGGGAATGAGCGAATCGGGAACTAGGTGAAAAGTCATGAGCCAAAACAGGAAGAGAATTCTCCGTTGAATGCATTGTAGTCTATGAGAAAATCATTTTCTGAGCCCTCTCACCTTTTACCAAAACCGCTTCTGATCACTCATTTCTGAACGGATTTTTATCATTTTGGACATGTAGGCATACTATAAAATACTTCAGGCTATGGACCCAAGTTGTCTTTTCAGCCATACCAATGTTTTTGGAAATACTACTTCTGGACTACTAACTACTACAGAAAAACAAGAGTAACAAGTTTTTCTACAACTCAAGTTCAGACCTATGTTACTCTATTTCATTAGCACTGAAAGTGAGTTTTTTGGTTTGCAAAGAAAGTATGCAGTCCTCAAAAACGAAAACGAAAATGGCCAATTGTGGGGGCACCTGTAAGCATCGGGCAAATACGGGGCCATTTTTGTTTTTGACAACTGCATACCTTTTTTGCAAAGCTCAAGAGATAACACGAGACAGAACCAGAGAGAGAGAAAGTCTTCACGTTCAGTAGACAGAGAGAGAGAGAGACATTTGAAGAGATAACGAACTGACAGAAAACTGTTGGGCTCTTCCGGTTGAGTTCAGTTGAGTCTGGATAGTGAGACAGAGAACATCAGGGAGGAAAACGCAGCCCTCCTGTTGGAGTGTTGGAGGAGGGGAGCCACGAGGAGAGAGCGCGCTAGGAGGGATAGGCCACACAACCAAGAGAGATAGAACTTATTAATTGAGTTTCCTTTCTTAGACCTTTAAAGACTTTATTCTTCCTACTTCACTTCATTCTGGATGTGAGACCTTTGTTTATGTAAATAAACTATCCTTTTTTATATGAATGGACGACGACTGGCTGAAAATACCATAATCTTACAAGATGTACCAGCAGGAAGATAAGGAAGGGTCAACATGTACACAGCTAGCCTTCACATTAGGGATCAACATACACAGCTAGCCTTCACATTAGGGGTCAACATACACAGCTAACCTTCACATTAGGGATCAACATACTCAGCTAGTCTTCACATTAGGGGTCAACATACACAGCTAGCCTTCACATTAGGGATCAACATACTCAGCTAGACTTCACATTAGGGGTCAACATACACAGCTAGCCTTCACATTAGGGGTCAACATACACAGCTAGCCTTCACATTAGGGGTCAACATACTCAGCTAGTCTTCACATTAGGGGTCAACATACACAGCTAGCCTTCACATTAGGGGTCAACATACACAGCTAGCCTTCACATTAGGGGTCAACATACTCAGTTAGTCTTCACATTAGGGGTCAACATACACATCTAGCCTTCACATTAGGGATCAACATACACAGCTAGCCTTCACATTAGGGGTCGACATACACAGCTAGCCTTCACATTAGGGGTCAACATACACAGCTAACCTTCACATTAGGGATCAACATACTCAGCTAGTCTTCACATTAGGGGTCAACATACACAGCTAGTCTTCACATTAGGGGTCAACATACACAGCTAGCCTTCACATTAGGGGTCAACATACACAGCTAGCCTTCACATTAGGGGTCAACATACTCAGTTAGTCTTCACATTAGGGGTCAACATACACATCTAGCCTTCACATTAGGGATCAACATACACAGCTAGCCTTCACATTAGGGGTCGACATACACAGCTAGCCTTCACATTAGGGGTCAACATACACAGCTAACCTTCACATTAGGGATCAACATACTCAGCTAGTCTTCACATTAGGGGTCAACATACACAGCTAGCCTTCACATTAGGGATCAACATACTCAGCTAGACTTCACATTAGGGGTCAACATACACAGCTAGCCTTCACATTAGGGGTCAACATACACAGCTAGCCTTCACATTAGGGGTCAACATACTCAGCTAGTCTTCACATTAGGGGTCAACATACACAGCTAGCCTTCACATTAGGGGTCAACATACACAGCTAGCCTTCACATTAGGGGTCAACATACTCAGCTAGTCTTCACATTAGGGGTCAACATACACATCTAGCCTTCACATTAGGGATCAACATACACAGCTAGCCTTCACATTAGGGATCGACATACACAGCTAGCCTTCACATTAGGGGTCAACATACACAGCTAGTCTTCACATTAGGGGTCAACATACACAGCTAGCCTTCACATTAGGGGTCAACATACTCAGCTAGTCTTCACATTAGGGGTCAACATACACAGCTAGTCTTCACATTCGGGGTCAACATACACAGCTAGCCTTCACATTAGGGGTCAACATACTCAGCTAGTCTTCACATTAGGGGTCAACATACACAGCTAGCCTTCACATTAGGGGTCAACATACACAGCTAGCCTTCACTGTCATTAACCTGTTAACGTTCAGCGGCCCGCATGCACACTTCGCGGCACTTTGCCCTTGTCTGTTTTTGCCGATCAACCAATACATTGTTGGAAAGTTGAATTTGCTACCTTTCAATCATCACCCTACTCGACCTATTGCATACTTCCAGTCTCGAGTTACAAGATTAAACATCTGACAAGCGTCATTTGACAAGCCATTCGGACAAGTGACCATGACGGTGAAAATTATTGACCGGTTTTGTAGCCTGCATGAGGGTTGATTCCTACGGTAAAGGGAGAGAAGAAGACAAATAAATTGTTTGTTTGGAGAATTTCTCACTCGCTGTCTATAAATCTTTATTTATAGACAATGTGCATTTACATTAATCATTGTTACATGAAAATATGTTTGCACCAGATTTAGCAGAAGCTAATTTCCATCTGTAGTCTATCCAAAACACATGAAATACAAACAGTGCAAGAGTTCAAAATATATATACACGTAAAATGCCAGACGACATACACAGGACACACAGCATAAAGAGTGCAAAATACATACACATACTGTAGAAATGCAACATAACATGCACATACACACAGCACAGTGCCAAACATAATGATATATTCTTGACATTTAAGATACAAGACAAGTTCAAAAGTACAAAGTAAAAGTAACTGAGTCTCTTGTGTAATCAGATATATACACAAGGAAGTCAGACAGCACCACCTAGTGTTGGCAACATTGGTGACTCAGGAGCAATTTTTTTTGTGGCAGAGCAAAAGTGATCATAGTTTTTTTTTTATCCACATTTTCAATTTTTCTCCCATCCCAATTTCACTGTTTCCAATTCTCCCCTCCCCTGTCTTGAACGTTGCTCGCATATGCCCCCCACTGGTCGGTTGTAGGGAGGATAGAAGCCTTGTATCACGTGTCCCCTCCGGTACACGAGGAGGCAGCCTGTCACATCTTTTCACCTGCCAGCGCAGACTCTCATTGGCGAGGTGTAATGTGTGGGAGGCTCACACTACCCCCGCCATTTCCTGTCTCTGCTGTGCAGGTGTCCCCCAACCGACCTGTAGGAGTCGCTGTCCACAATGTCCAGATTACCACCCATCGACTTCCACCCGCTGACTCTGCCAATTGAGCCAGTATGACTGGCTGGCCCAAGCCGGAGGCAACGCCGACAGCCGGATTCGAACCCGGTGTCTCTTGCGTTGGTGACAAGCGCAATGTCCGCTGCACCACCCAGCCGCCCCAAGTGATCATAGTTTATATAATTTTTTATGTCACTAGGAAGCCTGTTCCACTCTTTGATGGCCTTGAAGGAGAAGGCGGATTGGGCAGAAGCAGAGTTTCTTAGAGGGACCTTGCAGTCACCTCTTGATGCAGATCTTGAAGCCCTTGTTCTCAGCTCAGAACACGATAGGACAAAATGTTTAATAATAATTATTATTAATTATTTTATGAACTAAACGAATGTATAAGAAGATAATTAAATGATCAAAGCTTAGTCATTTGTATTTGGGGAGAATATTACAGTGGTGATGCTGTCTAGATCTTCTGTCCAATATCTTCAGAGCTTGTCCATACAGGGATCTGATCGGATTTAAGTTTTTTTTTTTATTTGATTTGATATTTTTTATTTTCGTGTCTTACATACAGATGTATGCCCAGCCCATATGGGCTTACAAGACACATAACAATAAGTATATAATAATATACTTTACCAATTACTTAACAAATGACATAGACCAAGATGGCCATAAAAAAAGAAAAATACAAGAAAATACAATAAAACGTAATATTATAACACAAGCTGTACTCAATGTAAATAAACAGAAAAACAGAAAAACAAGGTGAATTCAAATACAATTATATAGGATACAGTGTGTTTTGTCTCAGGTGCCATGCCTTCTCCAAAAATCCTGCAAAACCGAAGATGTCCTCCACAAAAAAACAACTCAACATACAGCTCTCAGACTGCCAAAACAAATCTGGGTTTGCAAATCTAAGGTAGTTTGATTGGCTTGCGTCCAGCATGGCATGCAGTATATCATATAGGACAGGATCATAGCATTTAGGTAAATTTTTGCTGCCTCTGTTGTTAAAGCATTTCTAATATGGCGGAAATTCAGAATGTTAAACTTTAAAACATGAGCCATGTGTTTTTTAAAAGTCAGTTTTGAGTCAAGAGTAACTCCTAAGTATTTAAATTCCTAAAGAAATTTGATCACTCTCCCCTTTACAAATATATCAGGGTCGATACTTTTCCTGCTTTGTTTACTCAAATACATAGCCACTGTCTTGTAAGGTGTGTAAGGCACGATTGATCAAGCCACTCCGCTACTCTGTCCATAGCATTGGATAATTTGGCAGCAACTTCAGCAGGTTTTTTTCCATGGTTAAGTATGACTGTGTCGTCAGCATACATCATGATATCCACTTTGTCACAGACCGTAGGGAGGTCATATAGAGAACAAGAGGGGGCCGAGAGTCGATCCTTATATATTACAAGATTGAAAAGGGGATCATTTATTTTTGACCCTGACGCATTGAGGGCATCAGACAGATAAGATTGCAGCCAATTTAGTATGTTCGCTGAGAGTTCGAATTTGGCTAATTTAGAGAGGTGAACAGAGTGGCTCACAGTGTCAAATGCCTTCCGTAGATAAGAAAAACACTGTTCCTGCTATTCCCCCTTTGTCAAGCCTATCCTTGACAACCTCAAGGAAGTAACAACAGGCAGTTTCCGTGGAATGATTCTTACGAATTTGCATAGGATGTAATAATTTTTATTTTTTAATATGAAGCTTCAACTTATCTGTAACCACTTGTTCAATTACTTTAGAGATAGCTGGAAGTATATTTATAGGCCTATAGTTAATTACTTCCTGTCGGTCACCTGATTTAAAAATTGGAGTAATGATGGCTGACTTCAGGGCTGATGGAAACACACATATATCCAAAGAGAGGTTGGTAATGTGTGTTAGAGGTAAGGTTAAGGTATCTCTGTGTTTTTTAATAAAGACTGGGTCAAGTCCCCATGTGTCTTTAGCTTTGGAGTTAGATAGAGTAGTAATAACTTTGGAAACACTTAATTCATTTACATAAGAAAATTGCAGTTGTGGGTCTTCAAATGTTGGTACTGTTGGCACTATAGGGGATTGAATATTTTAAAAGGGTTTACTTAAAAAGGGTTTACTCAACTCTGAAACAGAATTAATAAAATAGGTATTAAAAATATTTGCCACCTCATGGCTATCACTCATTGTGCAGTCTGCAGCTCCATTCAGTGCTCTATATCTCATTTTGTTTAGCTGTCTAGTCACTAAAGTTAAATTGTGATCAGAAATACCTGTGATGAGATTATAGGTTTTGGAGACACGATCAGCTCTGTTTGTAAAAATTAAGTCCAGTAGAGTTTTGGAAGTTTTAGTTATTCTCTGGGATTTTTTATTATCTGAGTCAGTTGGTATTTGTTTGTCAGATCCTTAAATTCTTTATGTCGGGATTTGTCAAGCCAATCAAAATTAAAATCTACCAATAAGATAAGTTCTTGGTTATTACAAGATATCAGCCAAGTTATTAAAAAATTAATAATTTTCCTTAGGTGGTCTATACATAACAATAACATTAAAACACATTTCAGGGGAGAGTATAATTTTTGCTCCAACTCACTCCAAGGCATTTTCAGGGAGATCAAGCTGTTTACACTGCACTGCTGTTTTTAACATATAACAGCACCCCACCACCTTTACCTTGAGTGCGGTCTCTCCTAAAGATGTTATAGCCTTCAATATGAGTAATACCAGAGGGAGTGACCGGTGTCAACCATGTTTCAGATAAACCAAGAAAGTCCTAATTAGAATCGGTCAGGAGTTTTTCCAGTTGTTCAGATTTTGACACCATACTTCTGATATTAACACATTCAGTGCCAACGACGAGATTAGTCGGCTTAACTCGCCATGCGTTGAGTGCCAAGACCAGAGAAAACTCGTTTTTAATCGTTATTCCTTTTATTAGCAATATCTATTCATTTTTCATCCATCCAGCCTGACGTTATCATTGGGAATGCGTCTGAGCTCGAAAAAGGCAAATACCGCCGCCTATCGTCTCCCGGATGGTATTGCACATCATTGGATTGGATTGGGTGGGCATGTGCATCAGAAAAAAAGTCCGGTCCGGGGTTTTCCCTTTTCTGGCAAGCAGTATCTGTTACCACATTCACTGGGGAGGCTGGGTGGGAGCAGCTTTCGATTATGTTTTGTGTTTTGGACTATAACGTTGGATCAATAAACGCGATCAATATTTGGAATGGCGATCAGGAATTGGATTAATCTTTTTGCAGAACATCTGATGTGAGGTAAGGACTCTTATGTTACCAGTTTTGGGTTAATCAGATGTTTCTTTCACAGCGATCACAATGTGTGTGTGTGTGTGCGTAACGTTAGCGCTAAGCACGGCATGGATAATCGATTTTTCAGCCCGCTTCTCTAGCGTGCATAAGTACACATATACTATCGATAATCGAGCGTTTATTTGAAAGCGATTAATAAATCAGCCGAAAAATGACAACGTGTTTTGTGTATTCCACTAAAGAGCTATTATCGCGGAATTTCTCTGGAATTACTAGAACTCTCCAAAACTATACTCGTATTCAAAACGGTATAAAACAGAAATGTACCAATGAACCGTTTCGTACATGTTGACTGCAAGAAAGTCATTGATAAGCGAGGGGTGTTTTAGACCCATAGCCATAATTTAAGATATAGTTTAAAGGCCCACTTGCAGGTTAAACCCTACTCTTCAATTATGGGTAGTTTACATCATTGGTATCTAATTTCATAATATTTTTTTTTTCATTTGACGCCGGAAATTCCACTAAGAAAGGGTTAAAAATGTCCACGCACGAATAACATGTATGGAGCCAATCAAAAAGCGTATCAGACGCTATCAGTGCCGTGACGTCACTGAAGGTAACTTTTCCCTACTTCTCATCCACTACAATGGAGTTTGACGAGTGCAGAAAGCCATTTCCTTGATCCAAATGGACGCCTTACAAGACGAAAATGGGTTTAATCATCGGAGAGACTTTGATGGACCTCTACTACTGCATTTTTGGTTGAAACAAAGGTAGTTATAAGGTTTTTAATGTCGTAAAAAAAGAACTACATTTACCACTAGGCAGCCTGTTGTTCAGTACAGCAGCGCTATTGGCTGTCGCCTTATTCCCGTCACGGGTCATAGTACCAAGCTAGCTAGCTAACATTAACGTTAGCATTATGTCTACTGTTGTGAACCATTTAAAATCGGGGCATGTAGAAGAGTTTCGGGAACGAGTAGAATGTGCAGGTCCTCTTCTCAGACCTGTGGGGCAAAGCACTGCACGCATCATGCCGGCTAGCAAGCTACACGTCACGGCATGTTGATACGATAGTAGCCCCTTTCGTGACTGATGCACTCGGTGCATCACAGTCACAAAACGGGCTACCACGATAGCTAACTAAAGTTAACGTTACAAGCTCAAACACCTTATAACTACTACTAATGTCGTGTCCATAGGTTCCCTGGCAGAATACTTTGTTTGTGAGGACAAAGGTATACAGGAGTTAGGAGTTTCGAGAATGCCGGCTAGCAAGCTAACTTAGCTACTAACGTTATATACACAATATGTACAACGACACAATGATTTACATTAGTATTTACAAATATGGTAACGTGGTTGTGGCTTTTACAAATAGTGGTTAGCTTTAGAGATAAATGGCTATGATCACGGAGCAATAGTGTTAGGTGAAACAGATACTAGATCCTCGGCTAGTAGTAACAAGAAGGCTCTTTGCTTCCTGCCACTACCTGCCTGTGATTCTCACCGCCCCCTGCTGCCCCGATACCTTGTGTGTTGTCATCATTTCGATGACACACGCACACTATAAAACATGGATTAAAATATGCACGTGCGTGGTGATTGTGGTTGGGCGGACAAAATGTTTGATAAAAACGCTAAAACTGGGTCAATTTCGATAATTTTTTTCCCCCTCTTCATGAAAGTCACTGTTGGCCTAGTCCACATTGTTTATTGAACAAAAATACAACCTGCAAGTGGGCCTTTAAGCCTTCGCAAATTTCCCCGACCTCCCATTGACTTCCTTATTGGCACGGTAGCCCTATTATGGTCAAAGGGGCGTGGCTCTGAATGTGTTAATGTGCCCTCCAAATACCCCTTTGGGTTTAACTTTGGGGTCCCAAAGGACTTTAGCATGATTAACCATTTGAAAAAACTTAGTATTTCTTTGTCTTAATGTTACCATAGCAGTTGGATAGATAGTTTTTGCTTTTGCCTTTGTCACAGGAGGTGAGACTGGTAGGCCTGAAGGGGAGGGAGGGGGGGTAATGTTAGCTACTGTGGGAGTGTTGGAGGAGCAGTGATCAGCAGGACCCACAGTGAGATGCTCAACATAATGACCAGGTGAGGATTCTAGTGTAGGGTCCTGCTGAGGTAAGTATCAATCAGAGTTAAAAGCAATGTGTTGGATAGAATTTCCTGTGAGCTGTTTAATGCCCCTTGGACTGGGATGCAGCCCATCTGGTTTATAGACGTCAGATCTGGTCCAAAGATTATCAAAATTGCTAATAAAACCATGTGCAGTTGTAGTACAAAATAATTTTAGCCATTCATGGAGGCTAAAAAGACGAGTAAAATGTTCAGGAATTTTTTAGGCAGCTGGGATAGGACCAGAGAACACACAGGTTCTACCCAGGCTCTGTATTGTCAACGCAAGGGAATCCAGCTGGTCACGGAGATCAACAGATTGACCGCGCATGACGTCGTTGGTACCCACGTGAATAATCAGTGTGTGAGCTGAAGGGTGGAGATCAATGAGCACTGGGATCAGTTCTGAGATGTCTGAAACCTTACTACCTGGGAGGCAGAAAGTGATAGCACCTGGGAGTTCGACATATCTTACAATGGAGTCACCAATGGTCAGTATTTCAGCTTGACCATTCCTGCAGCTCCCCTTGTAAACAGAGAGTTTGGGATGAAGAAGAGTCTGACTGTTAGCCACACCAGCTGGGGCAGCATTTGGATGTGATTCACCTGCGCAGGAAGACGGCCGTGGGTCATCACAGGTGATGTCATCATCACTGGCCTCAGCAGTGTCCAGAGGTGCGTTGTGTTGATGGGAGGAAAGTTGGAGGCCAGCAGGAGAGGTCCCGGAGTTGGAGACAGCAGGCGGAGAGCAGTGTCGACGGCGTTTCCTGCTGGATACCGGGGGACGTCGGGGAAAATTGTCTCTTTCTCACCGAGTTGGAGAAGTTTGCTCCAGAGTAACCGGCTGCAGGCTGCACCAAAATAGCCGGACAGACAGTCGAGTGGAGTAAAATGGTTGAATAGCAGAAACGGGTCGTTATCCACGTCTGGGGAGAACAGGGGGAGCGACACCTTTCTTCCTTTACCCTGTTTTACTACACACGACCAAGGAAGAGGAAGCACAGTAGAAGTGGGATTTTCCAGGAGATCCAGTCGAGAGACGAGCAGAGCCTTTTGCTGGATGATATCGTCCAGGAGGCACTTGATGTTACGGAGACCACACCTGAGACTGGATAACTCGGTTTCCACTGTGGTGAGTGCAGACATCTTGTATAATATCTTCACTCTCACCTTATAATACAGTGTAAAAGACAGTCCAATAGCTATCCTAGCCACCAGGCTAAAGACAAGCCTAGCTAGGTTAGCATCTGGAATTTCCCCAAGGGGATCAATAAAGGAATATCTTATCTTATCAGACCGATGGTCTAAAAGACTAGCCGGCAGCGTTTTAGCTGTAGCAATGACAGCAACAAGCCAGCTAACTTAGATCACGTCGAGTTAAAGTCACATAAAACCAAACGGCACAGGAATAAACGATAAAAGGCAATAAAATCCACAATGATCAGTTAAGATCAATGGTAAAAAACTGTTTAAAAATTACGTAAAAACAGCCAAGAAAGTTTGGAAGATGCAGGTCCGCACAAACACGTCCGTCGCGTGATAAATGAATGCGTGGTCGGCCATTTTGGACAAATGATTACCAATACAAGGATTACAAAAACATCTGTAAAACACAACATTTCCGTGGGATTGTTATAAACTTTGTACCTGTACTGTAGATAAGACTTCAGGCTATGGAACCATTTTCCAGCTCCTACCTCTCAGCTGGAACTAAAAAACAGGCATCTGGCAACAAGTAAACAAAACATGAGTAAACAACACTTTTATTTCAGTGTGTTCAAACCTCTAACTATTACATTAGCATTAGTGACTCTTCTTCTTCAGAATGTTTCCTTTCAAAAGAGACCAGACTCATGCATGTGCTAGAAGTGGTTCAAGTAGGTAACAGTAATCTGTTAGTTCATCAGCAATCAAACCTAATAATTGTATGGGCTCATACTGTAATGTGATAACACAAGCACAGTATCTCAGCACTGTTTATGGGTCTACAATGCAGTATTTACAGTCTTACAGCGGATTCCCCCTAAGACCATAATTATATAATTATTATATTATAAGTATCTAATGTTATGTTTCAAATCTGTACATACATCTCTACTGCACAACACAATGTTACTTAAAATACAAACTTGAAGAAAGTGCAATGAATATAACTTGCTATGGAAACACTGCGGCACCACTTACTGTTTGGCAGATATAGTGAGGAAATGCCGTTGCTAGTCCTGTTCTGGCTGTGGTGAAGCCAACAGCTGCCAAGCCAGCCAGGCTGGGGCCGAGGTATCATCTACTCTTAATGGCTTCTGCAGACAACAACATTCCTCCTCATAGCATGCAACAATATTAACTTGCTTAAAGTCCCTAAAGGGTAATGCCACCCATTTTAAGAAGTCACATACGGTAGCTGTATGTTATTCCTGTGGGCCAGGGGGCCAGGATGCAGACTCAGTCTAAAGAATCTTTGATGATATCAGTCACTTCTAACCCCAACTATAAATCTTGCTCTGTAATCTAGGCTTTAAGATGGTTACGTGGTTTAGTGGAAGCACCTCTGGAAACACATGTATCCCTACTGGGATCAGATCCCGCCAGAATTCAGATCAGATCCCCTTCCTTCAAGGTCTCTTATATAATAAGATATAATAGAATAGTTAACTGCTCCGTCTTCCTCTCAGCCCAAATGCTGGTGAATACAATAGAACAGAACAGAGGAGAATGGTTAACCTCTTAAGCCCTAGCCATATTTTCCGAAATGTGCCAAAAAAAAAAAAAAAAACATACCTAAGTAAATGGAAGATTGCTCCACTTCTACAAGGTCATTTGCATGTTCTTGGTATCTAGGGACATCTATGGATCTTAGGGAATATATTCCCAGTGTTCCCAGCAATATTGTGTCTGTTACTAGGCTTGAGTAAATTGTAATGAACCAAAGGAGAATATACATTTTCTTATTTCATCTTTGATGGTGAATAACACCATGCTAACATTGACCAGACATGACAGACAACAAAGCTCATTCAGCACCTTCTTGAGATCACGTGTACAAAAAATCTAAGCAAATTAATAAAGGCCAGATGATTTACAGGGGTTTTTGTAGAGCACTGCATTTTGCCATCCAGACACATGCAATTTGAAATATGAATATAGAATATAGAATATCAGGCCTATAAATGACCTTATTATGGCCAAGTCACACATCTATGGATCGGGCCAAACCTCCCCTTTCCAATGGCAGAGTTCAATCTGGAGCAAAAACCGTGAATGAAATCTACTGTAAGTACAGTTACTTTTTTATAATGTAAATATCTCCGCCATTTTTCATCAGATTGCAATGCGTTTTTTTGCTAGACGTTCACAGAAGAAGAAGAAACTAACTAGATCCTATTTTATGGCAATAACGTTAATAACAACAACAAAAATAAAAGGCTTCACGCTGGAAGTCAGATGATTGACAGGGGCTGGCGTGAGCTTGGGAGTGTAGTTTTATGAAATTCTAAAGCCCTGGGTCTCCTCTCCTCATAGAACTACAAACAAGATGGCGGCATCATTCCTCACGTCTAATTCATCAGGTTTCTGTCGGGATGCGCTGAAATATTTATACCCTCATATTTCGCTAATAACACTTAACCCCTTAAGCTTACCCCACATTTAGCATAAAACACCTGACGATTGTATACCTAAAGTAATTTGCGATTTATTATACTTTATACTTTTAACACATGCATGAGTCTGGTCTCTTTTGAAAGGTAACATTCTGAATGTTTCACTTTGAGTGCTAATGTATTAGAGAAACAGAGGTTTGAACACACTGAAATAAAATATTTGCTCCTTACTTTTGTGTTGACTTGTTGCCAGATGCCTGTTTTTGGGTTCCAGCTGAGAGGTAGGAGCTGGAAAACATAACGGTTCCATAGCCTGAATTCTTATGTAGTACCAGTGTTAATTTCGTCAGCTATTTAAAAAAAATATTTTAGTCTTAGTCATGTGTCAAATTCTCTTTTTAGTTTTCATCATATTTAGTCACCTTTATCTATTTTTTGTTTAGTCAAGTTTTAGTCAATTACATGTCTGAGCATTTTAGTCTCGATTTAGTCTTTTTTGTTTAGTCTCGTCACTCAGTTACAGCCTCATAAGTTGGCGTGAGCTTTTTCTAAACTAAAACAAGCTAACGTTAGTGCTAGCTGGTTAGACAAAAATTATTGCAATATAACCTCTTAAGCATCACCCCCAAAACAGGGCCATTTTTGTTTTTGACGACTGCATACTTCTTTTGCAAAGCTTAGCTTTATATTTTATACTTATAGCACATGCATGAGCCTGGTCTCTTTTGAAAGGTAACATTCTGAAGTTGCTAAAGAAAAAAAGAATAATCACTTTGGGTGCTAATGAAATAGAGTAACAGAGGTTTGAACACACTAAAGTAAAAGTTGTTTGTACTCATATTTCTGTTTAGTGGTTGCCAGATTCCTGTTTTTAAGTTCCAGCATAGACGTATGAGCTGGAAAACGCTGCAGTTCCATAGTCTGAAGTCTTATGTAGTACAGGTCCAAGTTTTATAAGAATCCATAAAAAAATGTGTGCTTGAGAAAGGTTTTGGTAAAGTGTGTACCTGTAAAAACAGCATGATTTTCCAAGATGGCCATGCACTTCAATTCATTCTGAGGCTCGAGTCACAAACAAAGAGACTGCTTTGTCAACTTTCGGAGCAGAAATATGATTATAGAATATGGCCAAGTCGCACATCTATGGATCGGGCCAAATCTCCCCTTTCCTTCAATCTGGATTTAGTATCACCAGGCGTGATTCACAAACCATGAATGAAATCTCAGTTACTTTTTTATAATGTACATTTCTCAGACATTTTTCATCAGATTGAAATGCCGTTTTTTGCTAGACGTTCACAGAAAGGTAGAGCAACTAACTATCTTCTGTTTTATGGCAATAACGTTCAGGTTTGTGGAAGATAATCGCGAAAAATAAGAGAAATAAAAAAGTAAAATATTGACAGGGGCTGGCATGAGCTAGGAAGTGTAGTTTCTTTTTTATTCGAAAGCCCATCAAAAGTCCTGGGTCTCCTCTCATCATAGGACTACAAACACAATGGCGATGTAATTTCCTTGCGTCAATATTCGCCTTTTTCTGACTAGATTTATTTTACTCATATTTCACTAATAACACTTAAAACCATTGATAAACATACATAGTGCTGAACATAATACACGTTGACTGCTGTTTTGACAGGGTTAGGGTCTTTACTCTTGGCTACATTTGAAAAAAAAAATTCAACATTAATTCATACATTCTGTAGAGATGGATTTATGGCATGATGTTATTGTGGGTCCGGTACCGGACCCCTCAGGCTTAAAAGGTTAAGGGGTTAATCATGTTTCATACGTCTTGGACTCTGTGCCATCCAAGATTGCTGCACAACCTCCAAGATCCTCCAAGAAAACAATGCGGACAGGGGCTACACAGACCTTACTGCTGTCGCTACAGTGAGTTCGTGTCAAGGTGCACAGAACTGAAGGATGGAGAGAGGAATGAGGAAATGTAAATAATGAACTGATGGACTAATGGAGGCACGTGGTGTAGTGGTTAACACTGTCACCTCACAGCAAGAAGGTCCTGGGTACGATTCCCACTTGGGGACCAGGTTGCCAGGTACCCAGGTGGGGTATCTCCCAGGCCTTTGTGGTGGACGGCCGTTTGGCCTTCCCCCGTCAATACACTTCCCCTTTGTCTCTACCTAACACCTACCCTTTACCTGTACCATCCCCCCTTCCGGCCCCCATGTGTCTACCCTCCTCCCTCCTTCACCCTTCTCCAACCTCTCCCCACCCCCATAATCCTCCTATCTCCTTCCCACCTGGTTAACTGACCACACCCCTTTGGTCAGGTATGTCTATGTATAGCATTATTGTAGGAGCTCTATTGAGGTACGTGGCTTGTATACCCCTGGAGTCATCCAGCATAACTCTTGACAAAGTTGTATTTCAATACTCTGTTTGAGGTAATAAATCTGTAATAACCAAGTCTATTTGACTGAGTAAATCCTTACCTCCGGCAAAATTCCTGTGTGGAGTTTGCATGTTCTCCCTGTGCTCGCAAGGGTTTCCCCTCCAGAAGAAGAGATAAAGACCCAATGGAAAAACATGCAGAACAGATCGCTAATGTTGTTGCGTCCCTGATAAACAGGAGCACTTGGATTGTTCCCCGGGCGTGGCCCATGGTGGTGTGTTGGTCTTGTCTCTCAGAATGCAATGAATTCCTGGCAATGTCATTCAAGTAACATTAGGAAAAAGATGATTTTGTCTGTGGTATTATTCCTATACTTTCATGTTATGACATCAAGAATGTTACGGTTTGTAAGCGACCCCAATAGCACAACACAAGACAGGTATGAGAGTTAGCCAAAAACAGGGGGTAATTTATTATACAACAAAAATGCAGCACTGTCCCTTTAAGAAAAAAAAAAAAAAGGGCAATCCGAAGGTGAATACACTAGACTAGAGTCCAGGAATAATGTGAAAGTTCTGAGTCTAGTCTGTTCAAGACTCACCTGAGCAACTCACGGGCAACTCAACAAACTAGGGTCCACGGAAAAAGAGAGTACACAGGAATCCTCCCGGGGAAAATAGGGAGCGACAACGAAGTCTCACACCAACAACGAGGAGCCACGGAGAGAGAGAGAACGCACCCGCACAGGAATCCTCCCCGGGGGAAAATGGGGAGCGACACGATGTCTCACACCGGAGATGCGGCAGTACGCGGCACCATACAGCAGTAGATGCCACGACATCTCACAGTAGATGGTAGAATACAAATGTAGATGGCACAACGTCTCACACCGGAGACCAGTGATGCCACAGATTACTTGTAAAAGTAATCCGATTACTGATTACTGATTACTCCTTTAAAAAGTAATCCAAGTTACTTTACTGATTACTTGATTATCAGAGTAACTTAGTTACTTTGAAAGTAACTAGGTTACGAAGTCGTCGTTCCCCCAACAGTTTTTTTTAAACGCTTTATTGAAAGTGCATAAATTGTTTTTAACTTGTTTCTCTGCACATAACGTAAATTGTTAAACTAGTGCTTCAGCTTCTGTACCATCAAGTATGGTAAAGCAACAGTCTATGATGCTCACAGCATTAGAGCAGCCAGCCAGTGGTTTTACAAAACCAGTGTATCCATTCACATCTAACAAATGCAGGCTGAACTATTCAATTATATCAACTGTAACTATTAAATTGTTTTTATAAATGTCTCTCTATAAACATACAAGCAGTCTCTCTTTAACATGTAAATTAACTGTAAATCTGGCAAATAAGAGCTTTTCTCTCTCTCTCTCTCTCTCTCTCTCTCTCTCACCCCTCTCTCTCTCTCTCTCTCTCTCTCTCACCCCTCTCTCTCTCTCTCTCACCCCATGCCTCTTTCTCTCCAACCCCACCCAGACAGCCTACATCTCTAATATAATAATAATAATAATAATAATAATAATAATAATAATAATAATAATAATAATAATAATTATTATTATTATTATTATTATTATAATATAATCCCTTCTCTCCCTCTCTGTGTGTATGTGTGTGCGCGTGTGTGCGTGTGCTTGTGCTTGTGTGTGTGTGTGTGTGTGTGTGTGTGTGTGTGTGTGTGTGTGTGTGTGTGTCTCTCTCCCCTCTCTCTGTCACTCGTGTTCTCCCACCTGAAGAACTGTGGGAGAGCATTAGAGCAGCCAGCCAGTGGTTTTACAAAACCAGTGTATCCATTCACATCTAACAAATGCAGGCTGAACTATTCAATTATATCAACTGTAACTATTAAATTGTTTTTATAAATGTCTCTCTAGTCTTCTTGCGGTTTCACTTCGTTTAGACAAGCGTTTTGGGGTGGAATTCTCAGACGAATGCAACGGTGCCCTGCTGTCAGACGATTGGCGCATATGTCACATGACGTGCTGTGAAGACCCGCCCTACTCTGCCTCTGATTCGCAGACTGTGGATGGGGAATGTGATTGGGCCAAAGCAGAGTCACTCACAGACAGAGAGTCCAGTCACGCCGCGAGGACACATTCTTGTGTAACCCTTTCACTGCCACACCACGTCACTCCCAAATAAGAAAAACAGCTCAAAAATGTATTTTTGACTGTCGAAAACGAAATAAAATACTGCATTCCGCATGCATTATGAATTTATGATGAGATAGTAACGAAATAGTAATGCACAGCCACTTGGACAAGTAACTGCAATCAGATTACTGGCTTTTAAAGATTAACGCGTTAGATTACTATTTTCGGGGGAAAGTAATCAGATTACAATAACGCGTTACTTAGTAACGCGTTACCGGCATCACTGCCGGAGACGTGGCAGTAGATGGTAGAATACAGATGTAGATGGCACGACGTCTCACACCGGAGACGCGGCAGTAGATGGTAGTGTACATAACGACCTGGCAACGAGTGGAAGGCAGTCAGCAATACTTGTACTCTCCCGACGAGCTGATTGCCAACCACTCTCAGGTGCATGAAGCTGACTGTTCGGCACAAACCCCCCCCCCCCCCCCCCGTTGGGAAGCGTGCAGTGTTTACCCAGCCCTCACAAAGAATGCATTGCAAAGGCGGCTGGGTAGCGCGGTAGACTAAGCACTAACCTACCACCGCAGCGACTCTGGGATCGTAGTCGTTCCTACTAACACAATTAGCAGTGTTAGCGGGTGGGAAGCCGGTGGGGTATGTATCCTGGTTGTTGTAAACTGCGACTCCTACTGGTCGGTCGTGGCGCCTGTTCAGCAGGGAGGGGATCTGGGGGAAATAGCGTTAACCTCTGCACGCGTTACGTTCCCCCAGTGAAAATCCTCGCTGTCAGGTGAAAAGAAGCGGCTGGTGGAGGCATGTGGTAGTTCTACACCAGGTAGACAGTGGGGCAATGCGCGCAACAACCAGGAAGGGAATTGGCATAACGACTAAATTTGAATGGGTGAAAAATACAGAAAGCCCAAAAATTTTTTTTAAGAATGCATTGCATGATGACACCTCAATACACACAGGGGGGGGGGGGGGGGGGGGGGGTTGACAAATTACCACAAACTAGTAACTGATGTTACTGCTTTTCGCCTTTGTAGGGCAGCAACTTACAAGTTCTGTACAACAAGTCAGCAGGAAGGGTACATCTTTGGCAGCTAAGGGTATGTGATATTGTGGGTAAAAACATCATCATGGTTTTCAGTGAATTTAAATGTTATCCTAGATGATGGTGTCTGACTCGAGGGACACCAACAAACTGAACAAGCTGGTGAGGAAGGCTAGCTCCAGGGACGTGCACAGGACTTTAGAGGGGCAGGTGCTCAAAGGCTTTTTATGCTTTTTGGGGGGTTTTGATGATCAAATATTGAATATTGAACTATAATAATCACTGACTTAAAAGGCCCATACATCTCCATAAATGTTCAGGGGGGAGGGAATAAGTGCTTACCCTACAGACCCCAAGAAGTGCTGTATATTCTGTATTGTTTAATATAAATGCATTTTTTATTCCAATCCCGATTTGTATTTGAGATTCCCAAATCCCATCGGACTTGACTTCTTCGTGTCCCTCAATGAGTGTAATACCAGCATTCAACTGTATGTGCCACAGTGGTTTCTATCATCATCATCATCATCACCACCCACGCTATGCATAAAATATATATGTCCGCGGAGAGGCACGCTGAGGAGGCCGTGCAAACTGCAATGGAATATGGGGCATCTCTCTCTCTCTCTCTTTACCTAATATTTTGATTCTATCCTGACATTTTTCAGTTGGAAGGGCAGTCTATATGCGTAACGGTAAAAAATAAAAAATTTATGAGGCTCAAAAGGGCAGGTGCTCAAGCACCCCTTGGGCTCTATGTGTGCACGTGCCTGGCTAGCTCCATGGTGGGAGTCGAGCTGGTCAGACTAGAGGTGATGGCAGAGAGGGGGGATGAGAAGGAAGCTGGCTGCTATCCTGGAGAATCCCTCCCACCCCCTCTATGACGAGCTAGTCAAGATGAGAAGCACGTTCAGTCACAGACTCATACGCCCCGACACTAAACTAACCGCCTCGGCCAGTCCTTCATACCAGCGGCCATTAGGCTCCACAACAGTGGGCAGGGACTGCTGCCAGACATCCAACTACTCAGCTGTAATTGTTCTGCTTTTCAGCGTAGGATGTCAGTGAAATCATCAAATGGAATTGGTCTACTTTTGTGGGGACAGACATACAAACAGAGACCAACACTGTTATAGATGGCTTCAGGCCCTTTGGGCCTACATCAGAAAAACAAACCCACGCAAGCAAGTGCATACTCTTATTTGAAAAATACATTATCGTTGTCTCACCTTGTCTCCAGGATGAGGGCGCATCACAGACACTCTGTCATAGCCTTTCCTCATGAACACACGCAGAGCATCCAGCTTGCCCTGTAACAGCACAGAGAACAGGACATTTATACACATACTGTACATGTTCATGGTGTTTGTGCCTTTTAAAGACAAAGTGCAGTCGATAGTCTTACAGACCAACACTACTTGGTTCAATTAAACAGCTCATCTATGGTAAAGTGTAAGTAGGGATGCACCGAATGGGAAATTCTTGACCGAAAATAGGAAACAGTTGGCCGAAAAAAGAATGCCGAAAGGCCGAAAATGATTAATATAAATATATATATATATATATGTTTTTTTTTTTTTTTTTTAGCTACCTGATTATGGCAAAAGACATGATTATGGCTAAACTTAACTTAAATAATATTAATAATCACTATTATGGGCCCATAAAACATTTATTCAGCACTTTTGAATGCATACATTAATTCCAGACTGTTAAGACTAAAAGACTACAACGATTGATGACGACTTCCTGTCCTCGCATTTCCATTTCCGGTTTAACGATACATTTAACAACAGAACAGATTGCTGCTAATTAAACACTTCATTTAAACGGAGTAACGTTAACGTTATGTCGAGTTCATACGTGTAGTGTAGTATGAACTCGTCATAACGTTAACATTACTCAGTGTCCACTGTTGCTGCCACCGTTGCGTCGCAGATGGATGGTACACTGTTAGCTCCGTAGCTAATCCGCTCCTAGACTACTGATAGCAGTACCGTTAACGTCGGAGCTGATCAATACTCCGGTTTTTTCTAATTTAGTTTAGAACCGGGTTTCGGGGGGCATCCCTACTCCCAAGAGGAGTTAGTTATCACAGGCTGTAGAATGCAGGAAGAGCTGCCAAGCTGCTCACGTTACACGTTGTGCATGCTACCGGTATGTCTGTAGTCGCGTTTTGATGACGTCATCACAACAACACATTATTTGACTTTCGGTCATATATTTTCGGTGCTAAAACCCTTTCGGCCGAAAGCCGAAAGAGCCGTTTTAACCATTTTCGGCCGATAATTTTCGGTAGCCGAATTTTCGGTGCATCCCTAAGTGTAAGTAATACTGATTGTGGCAATTATTTAATGGGCTTTCTCTGACATAAGGCCATTAAACATCATGGGACTGGCCTACTCTCACTTCCACGTCAATATTCTCGTATCTGCTCAGAGAAAGCCCAATTTCAGCTGTCATTAGCAATCGGATCTTGCTGTAGGTGCCACAGTAATTTCATATGATGTAAATAAATATATCTTCTGCCAATAACGATGATAATTGTCCATTAATTTATGGGTGATATTAAGAAATTCGACTATCTTAAAATATATTTAGTTCAGAAAAACTGCTTTTCCCCAAGACCTAACGAGAGACACCTTTCTCATCGCTCCTTCTGCGTTCGTTCTCTCACCTTCTTATGGTGGTCATTGAACTGGCAGCCATGTCTGCTTGTTGAGACATCTGTCTTTCTGAATGCCTGTCTTTCTGTATATGTCTGTCCATCTGCCTTTCTTTCTGTCTGTCTCTCTGACTGTCTTTGCCTGTCTAGCTCTCTTCTTACTCTTGAAGATGTTACACGTCTTTTCTGCTTTATTGGACAGGATAGTGAATGAGAGGAGATCAGAAGGTGAAAGAAGGGGAAGACATGCCAGGTCTCAGGCCATATTGACCTTGGGTGAGCCAGGACACCATTGACTCTTTGTCTGAAAGCCTCCTGCTTCCCTCTAAATGTTGTCTGTAAATAAACAGGTTATCCTACCACTGAAAGTCAAACCATGGGATTGGAGACATTTTAGAGACTTTAGAGTTTTTATTAATGCTTGATGCTTTTAGATTTTTGGTTTACACATGTAATGTTTGCTAGATAGCGAAATATTGATCTGTATTTTGAGTTGCGATGTTATAACAGTTGGAAAAGTTGTATTTTTCATCTACAACTCAGCCTTGACAGATGCTTAGAGCAAATTCATGTTCTATGATATTTCCCATCTACAAGTCAAACCTGGCTCTCTGCCCCACCATGGGCAACATTATCAACTCCTCACTTATCTGGTCTCGTCCCCTCCTGCTTCAAAACAGCCTTCGTCACTCCCATCCTCAAGAAGCCCAGTCTCGACCCAGACGAGCTCAACAACTACCACCCGATCTCCAACCTTCCTTTCCTTAGTAAAATCTTGGACAGAGCAGTGGCCGCCCAACTCCATCAATATATGTCCAACCATGAGCTCTATGAGCCTTTTCAATCTGGCTTCAGAACACACCACAGCACATCATTTACATTTACATTTAGTCATTTAGCTGACGCTTTTATCCAAAGCGACTTACAAGTTCTGTACGACAAGTCATCAGGAAGGGTACAACTCTATCAGCTGAGTAACAATGTTCATCAAAGTGTCGCATGTTACAGTGTAGGTTAGTTTATTAGGACAAGTGCATGACAGTACTTTTTATTTTTTTCATTATTTCAGATAATGGTTGAAGTGCGTCTTTAGTCGACGGCGAAAGATTGGACGGGTTTCGGCTGTCCTAACTGGGGTGGGTAGTTCATTCCACCATTGTGGGGCAAGGACTGAGAATAGGCGACTTCTCTTTGATGACCATCCCGGAGCTTGGATAGGAGTAGGTCTGAGGCGGCCAGAAGATGCAGAGCGTAGGGGTCTTGAGGGTGTGTAGTTAGAGACCATTGACCGGAGGTAGGCGGGAGCGGTTCCCTTTGCCGCACGGTATGCTAGGTCGAGGGCCTTGAAGCGGATACGTGCAGCAATGGGGAGCCAGTGCAGGTCCCTAAGAAGTGGGGTGACATGGGCCAACTTCGGTAGGTTTGAGATCAGGCGGGCCGCTGCGTTCTGAATGAGTTGAAGAGGCTTGGTGGCAGTGGCCGGGAGGCCAGCGAGCAGTGCGTTGCAGTAGTTGAGGCGGGAGATGACTGTTGATTGGACGAGGAGTTGGGTGGCTTCTTTTGTCAGGAAGGGGCGGATCCTTCTGACGTTGCTCAGGAGGAATCTGCAGGTTCTGGTTGTCGCTGTGATGTGAGCAGAGAAGTTCAACTGGTCGTCGAGGACAACACCAATGTTCAGAGCACAGAGACCGCCCTCATCAAAATTACCAATGACCTCCCCCTTGCAGCTGACTCTGGCCAAATCCTCATCATCCTGGAGCTTTCTGCAGCCTTCGATACAGTTTCCCATTCCATCCTCCTTAACCGCCTATCCGACCACCTTGGCATCACTGGCTCAGCACTCTCCTGGTTTCAATCCTACCTCACCATCGGTGATTCCAGTTCCACCCCGGCCCCAGTCAACCAAGGCATCCCCAAAGGTTCTGTACTTGGCCCAATTCTGTTCACCATCTACATGCTACCCCTCAGTCAGATCATCCGCCGCCATGGCCTCAGTTTCCACTCCTACGCCGACGACACACAATTATACCTCTCCACCAAACTGTCCACCCAGCTCCCACCACGCTTCCTTGTCAACTGCCTCCACAAAATAAAAACCTGGATGTCATCTAAACTCCTCAAACTGAACAACAATAAAACTGATCTCGGTGTACCATGGGCCCAGGCGTTGTTCCCACACCCTTTTGTCGGGCTTATCGGTGACAGAACATCCACAAGAGGGTTTGTCTCAGATTTCTATATACGTTTAATCAAATCCACATATATAAGACTAACATTAGATACATTAGCGAGGGGACATCCCGGAGTTAGACCCTGAGTTTGACTGGGACGACGTTTGAACAAATGCTATATTAGCCTCTCGCAACCCTAATCACAGACAAATTCATTTAAATGATATTCATAGGACATATCTCACACCTAGGAAACTGTTTGCTATGGGGCTGGTGGCCGACTCCCGATGCACGCTATGTTCTCTAAGAGCCACTGGTACGTATATGCATACGGTCTGGGAGTGCCCACCAGTGGCCCGTTTTTGGAAAGCTATAACAGCTAAACTCTCAGGCATCTGTAATATTTTGATTATGTTTATTATATTACTGCTAAACATTACTGCTAAACGATGTATCTTTATTACCAACAACCATACAACAGAAAAGGATCATCCTGGCAGGCATTACAGCAGCTAAAAAGCTTGTTGCCATGAGATGGAAAGAGCCTGAGAATCTCAAGGTAATCAATTGGTCCTTGACATTCCTGGACGTTATATATCTGGAGATTTCTACTGCTTGGATGGTTGGGGTTGGACAAGCAGATATAGAGTTGTGGACTGCTGTCAGTTCTGTCACCAAATCCGCCTTCTATCACCTCAGAAACATCTCCAGACTCCGACCATCACTTTCCGACTCCACAGCTGACACCCTCATCCATGCCTTCGTCACCTCCCGCCTGGACTTCTGCAATGGGTCCTGTCCGGGGTTCCAAGCTAAACTCTGGACAGGCTCCAGTGTGTTCAAAACTCAGCTGCCAGGGTTCTCACCCGCACCAAACCCTGGCAGCACATCACCCCCACCCTTATCCACCTCCACTGGCTCCCCATCAAATCCTGCATCACCTACAAAACCCTCCTGCTCACTTACAAGTCCCTCCATGCTCTGGCACCTCAGTACCTCACTGACCTCCTCCACCCCCCACACTCAGGTCCCTGCGATCCTCAGACACTGGTAAGCTCTCCATTCCCCAAACCAGACTGCAGACTTTTGGGGACAGAGCTTTCAGTGTGGCAGCTCCCACCCTCTGGAACTCCCTCCCTGCATAACTCTGCAACGCTTTTTTCCCCTATGTAAAGCGACCTTGGATTTTATGAAAGGCATTATATAAAACGAAGTTATTATTATTATTATTACTATATTTTTGTGTTATTATTTAGTTGCAGTGCCATGTTTCACTAAGTGGTGCTCCTTGTTTGTACTTGATGTAGCAACAGGTTTAATTTGAGTCAGTGACTCACTTCACTTCCTGTCTACCTGCCATCCAGCACAACGCTAACTTGTCATCTCTAGTAACGAGTAATAGTAATAGTTTATAAATCTATATGTCAATCTACATGTATATTGAGTGAATATAGAATCGTATGACCAGGCATCGTATGCTCATAAGCCTATAGTATTTTCATAAGCTAAGCTATCCTGGTGTAATTATTTAATGCTAACAAGTTAACGTCACACAGCCAGGCATGTTACAACAAGTGAAGGTTGCACCTATTGTGAGTCAGTTTGAAAAGTGGCATCTTTAAAATTAAAATAAAACAGAAATGAGGGGTTTGCTATTCATTTGCAAGTGCTGGAATATAGAATTCTAAGGATTTCTTATAGGACAAAATGTTTGATGTTGGGTGCCAATGAATGTGATGTTTGTGTGCAGTTCTCTGTCTGGGTCTAGGAGAGGCTCTGTCCCCCAGTAGTGATGTTTGTGTGCAGTTCTCTGTCTGGGTCTAGGAGAGGCTCTGTCCCCCAGTAATGTATGGAGAGAGGAAGTGACAGATGGAGTGGAAAGAATGTCTCCGTCTGGAAGGAGGAGCAGCTCCTCACATCTCCCATCCAGAGGTTAGCTCAGTCCCCATCTGCTTCTCATTAGCCTCCCTCCAGCTGACTAGTGTTTTACGAAACGAACCTTGTTAACTGTTTCCTGGACACGCAGAGCAGCATGACGACTCTACATCATTTCTATTAAAGGTATCCAGCTGAATCAAACCCAAATAGACTATAGTTGTTGCTGAATAGAAGTCCTGCCATGGTAATGGAAGGTTTTTCATTAATTAAATATCCTCAGTGACATTCATTCATATGTGTGTCCTTGGAACCCAATATGATCAAATGGTGGTTCCTGATCTATTATGTGTCTATTTGGGGGTCCTTGTCATGAAAAGGTTTGAGAAGCACTGTCCTAGAAAACATGGTCTAATGCCATTATTACCCAATCTAGTATTCATCTGGTCAACCTTGTTATGAGTCATTAGGACACATTTAATTGATTTTGTAGTTGATATATTAATCAGCTTACGTTACTCATACAGTGTGTTTATATTGAACTGTTCTGTATATTGAATTTGTTCTTGTCCTACTGTACTGTATGTGTGTCTCACATGGAATATGTGTGCTTTGATATATAGCATAAAATAAAGAAAGATCAATAGAATGCCATCTGCACCTTGATTGGAGAGTACCACTTCTGAGCGCGGATGGGTTTGTACATGCCGTTGTTGTACATGCGTGTTGGAGGAAACTCAAACTCTTGTTCAGGCATCGTGACACGTGCATTTTTTGCCTTCTCCAGTTTGGCCCCCTCCTCTGTGGAACCCCTGTCTCCCCAGTGGACCTGCACAGAACCACAATGATATGTAGTGGTACCGGTGGTGGCAACAACAACAACAACAACAACAACAACAACAACAACAGGTTCACCAGATCAAGGTTGTTATAGTTAACTAAAACTAACACGGAAACTAAAGTGTAAAGAAATTCTTAACTTAACAGAAATTTAAATAAAAACTAGAAACAAAAACAAAACTGAAACTATATTGTGTACTTATAATATGTTTTTTTTTGTCAAATTTGAGACATGGATGCCTATATTTATTGAAACTGGGATGTCTAAATGAGTGTGTGTGCATTGTGTTTGCATTATACAAAACCTATTCTGGACTTCTTAAATATTGACAAATATTCACATTTAACAAAAATTACGAATACTGAAACTCACACTCTGGAAACTAAACTGAAAACAAACATTTAAAACTAAATTTTAATTAAAAGTACTGACAAATACAAAAGTATAATAACCCTGCTCCAGATGAGCTTTGGTTGTATTCACAGCGGTCTGTCTCTGGTGCAACACGTCATCCACTTTGATTTGTGATCGCCACATCTCTTTTTGGGGGAAAACAACTCAGGGAGTAAACTAGTCATTATTTCTTAGTTTGAGGTCATCCAGAGATAAATCTACATAATATTAAATGGGAAGACTGAGGAAGCCTGAAACAGATCAAACGTAACTTTTCACAATAGTACAAACGCTCAATGGCAGCCAAGTAATTGCTTCACTTGATGCACTAACAAATCAAATGTTTCAGACAATGTAAGCAGTCATCGTCGATCCAGATTTGCTGGTCTGATGTGCAGCGGAACAGTTTAATCCCACTGATATTGAATTGACTAGAAGTCAGCAGTGACAGAATGTATACAAATGACTTTTGATCACAGGTTTCTCTCTACCCACCTATGCATTATAGACTAAATCATATCTAACAACAAACATATTTTCAGATGGGGATCCCTGGGTCAATCTAGTGAAATGGAGCTCTGTGACCCGTTACATATCAGTGTGGGGTCCTTGGCATGACAAGGTTTGAGAACCAATGCTATGTAGACCCCTTTTCCGTATTATCTTTTCCCCAGCATCTCTTTTTGGAAACATCTCACACTGTATAGCACTGATAGGAACTACGTGGCTACCTCCATCCTCTTTATGCCCCCCACACCACGGCCACCATAGTACGAGGCGTCCACCATGGGCCACCTCTTCTTAGGGTAGTCATCATCCTCTTCATCCTGATTGATTGATTGATTGAAAATTGTATTAACAGATTGCAGAATGGGTACAATACCGTACAGCTCAATACACACAATTGTTAAGGGGATGCAGACCAGAGAAAGACTTTCATCTTGTTCACATCAGGGTCCCCCATTTTCAATTCATCATAACATGACATACAGATAGACAGTACTGCTACATCTAGATGGATAGATGGATAGACAGACAGACAGACAGACAGACAGACAGACAGACAGACAGACAGACAGACAGACAGACAGACAGACAGACAGACAGACAGACAGACAGACAGACAGACAGACAGACAGACAGACAGACAGACAGACAGACAGACAGACAGACAGACAGACAGACAGACAGACAGACAAACAGACAGACAGACAGACAGATTAGCATAGATGGAAAGGTGCTGTAAGTGATATTTATTTCGTTAAAGTAAGTGGTAAACAGCTCTATATTCCGACCACCACCACTGATAAAGTGGTGGGGTCTCCCAGTCCCTCCACTCTGCAGTAAACAGAAACGCGGTGGCTTGCTCGTAAACCTTCTCTTTTTCCACCTAAACGGTTCACTAAAATATGTTTCTGACAACATTTTAGGCGAGAAATAGCATATGCAATTGCTGGATCTTAATTCATATTCAATCTACAATGCCTAGTTTGACTGGAGTTTAAGCTGAAATACCAATATCGCTTATGGCCCCTGTAACAAAGGATCAGATTAAACCGAATATATATATTTATTGATTGATATATATTGCATAGTATTTGTATATCGTTTGATATCCCTTGTATATTCCTTGTACATATACACGGAATATCCCTTTAGCCCAGACCATAATATTTCATTCTCCTATTGGACAGCGGTCCACAGGCGCCAGAGCCATGCCTCCGGAGTCAGGTTCAAAGTCACCGTCAAGACATGTCTGTGCATGCCCGGCCTTGCCCAGGGATAACGAGACAGCACAGTACTCCACAGGACCAGGAGGTCCAGTACAGCCCAGGCTCTACCCCCGCGGCTCTGCGCTACAGACCCCCGACTCAATTCACGGGTGAGCTTGACGCACGACCAGCCCCGAGGAATAGCACCTGGATACACGGGCCATGGTACCCAGCAGGTACCAGCCCACCAAGAGGCGTAAGAGGAGACTCGCCTAGGAGGCCTCTCTTCCAACGCTCACCGATGTGCCAGCCATCCATGGCATCATACATTGGCACACCGACGTTTCCGGACTTCACCCACGAGAACAGAGCACAGTACACGGAGCTACGAATGTGCTTAGAGACAATGATGTCCGATGTAGCTGATGAACCGTACAAGTATGCTATCCTACTGAAGCACCTCAAGGTGCCCCGAGCGCACAATATAGCGCTGGCCTATGCCACCTCTACTACCCCATACACAGCGGCTCTAGCAGCACTCGACCAAAGATATGGACGCATATGGGACTACGTAATACAAGAGATAAGGCATATTGACCGCCTACCCCCAGCCACAGACAATCGCTCACTAGATGACCTGTCTATCAAGGTACAATCCCTGGTAGGGATGCTGGGGGCGCAAAGAGAAAAGGGTATGCACGAACTGTACGCAAACTCTAATGTCGAGAGGATTTTAGAGAAGCTTCCGCCCGCCCGACAAGAGCGCTTCAGGCGGCAAAGAGACCACCGTGATCCTAACGGTCCCGAGCCATCCCTCCTAGACCTAGCCGACTTCCTGGCGAGAGAAGTCAACAGCCTACGGTTGGATACGTTCATGCGGAGCACCCCAAGCTCCAGAGAGGGACCTAGGAGAGCAAACGATGGCCGAAGATTGGTGACCGTCATGCACCAATCAGAATCAGTACCGAGCAGCAAGAACCACAGTACCCCCTCGATGAAAGAGAAGTGGAAGATGGTGTGCCCGTACTGCGAAAAGGAACACTGGTTGTCACAATGTGACACATTCAAGAAGATGACCGCCGACGAGGTGAGTCAATGGATAAAGTCCAACCGACGCTGTTACCGATGTGCGCGCAGTCACATGGCAGCCGATTGCCGCTTAAAGAAGAGGTGTAGTCGGTGTGACGGAGCCCACCTAGATGTCCTACACGACAGTAACAGAAGAAAGCCTGCACCCTCAAGCAGCACAAAGGCAAGTGTTATGTACATTGACCCCGCCAGCAGCGGGGGCGCCCGGGTGCTCTTAAAGGTGGTCCGCGTAACACTGAGTTACCAAGATAAGGTCATGGACACTTACGCCGTCCTTGACGACGGGTCAGAGAAGACCCTTCTCCTCGCGTCCGCTGCGGCCCAGCTGGGGCTGCGGGGGAGCGAAAACCAGATGACGATTCGGACAATAAGAAGAGATCTAAAGACGATAAAGGGCGAGAATGTCTCCTTCACTATCGCAGCAAGCGGGCAGCCAGAGAGACGGTATAGGATTACTAATGCTTTCACCAGCCAAGAAATAGGCCTGTCGCAGTACACCTACCCCATCGCCAAGCTGATGGATAAATATGTGCACCTGCGTCAACTATAGGGATGCCCCCCGGACCCCGGTTTTAAACGGGAACCGGTACTATATTAGAAAATACCGGAGTATTTATAAGCTCCGACGTCCTCGGTACTGCTATCGATACTCTAGAGAAATTATTATTATTATTATTTAAAAGTTGCGAACGATCTCTCCTCTCTCTGTCTCTGCACGAGAAGCGAGTCGCAGCGAGTCATTATTACACACTCCTCGCGAGTCGCGCTACACATACATACGGGTACTCCTTAATGAAAGCGCTGTCAATAGTATGCAGCTGCAGCACGTCAGACCGCAGCGCTTACAAGCCCCGCACATACAAGCCCCGCACACCTGATGTGCTGCAGCTGGAAGCATCTCAGCGCTGTCTCCGTGCTGACGCGCGCTGCACACAGACACAGACAGCTCTGCATGGACTGAGTCGTGATGGCGGATAGAGCGAAGCGTTCACAAGTGCAACAAAACATTTGCCAGTAAGGGTGGCAATACGAGCAATCTATCAAAACATTTGTTGGCAAAACACTATATTAGTTTGCAGAAATGCGCCGTATTCGACTGCCTTGCGCGCAGTGGTCCATCTGCATCCACGTCCACTGCAGCCGGTAAGCCAAGATACGGAGTTTCCTAGGCTAATAACGAATTATTACAAATAGGCTAATAAACAAAATAATTGTTTAGCTACAAATACTACAATCTAAAAACTTTTTATAGATCGTCAAGCTGAGGTCAGCCACCAATGTGTCCCAGTGAGCCCACCACACATCCTCCCTCTACCTCCACCACCCAAAGTCCTTTCTCCCTAGCAGCTAGAGGAAAGATGACAGAGGATAGGGTGAACGAGTGTCACAGGGCTGTGACAAAGTTTGTTGTCAAAGGCCTGCACCCGTTCTCTACAGTGGAGTCCAAGGACTTTAGGTAACAACTAATCAATCAGTGTATATCGTTTTTTTTGTATACATAGTTGTCTAACTTGTCTGTTGTTGTTATAAGTTATTATTGAAGCAGCTATTCCCACCACTCCACACAAATTTACAATAATTCAATCATTTCTAATCTTTACTGTAGGGAGATGACCAATGCTCTCAACTGCAAATATAAAAATCATAAAAAAATTATCAAAAAGAACCGATAAGAGTATCGATAAAGTACCGAACCGTTAAGCAGTATCGATAGGAGTAGTAGTATCGATAAAATCCTAACGATACCCATCCCTAGTCAACTACCTATACCGCTCATAGACGGTGCCACCCCGACCCTGCTGATAGGCTCCGACCATGTAGACCTCATCGTCCCGATTGACCGGGTCCACACAGGGCCCAGAGGCTGTCCTGCAGCAGTCGAGACCCGCCTAGGATGGACATTACAAGGCCCCCTCGCTAAGTCTCTTAACCGAACAGCAGCCACTAGCTGCCTCCACTCCAGAGTGACAGAAGAAGACACCACCCTCCTACAGCATGTCGAGAGGCTATGGACACTAGAGACAATGCCCTTTAAGAACGAAAAGAAAGACATTCGTTCCAAGGAAGACATTTACGCTATAGCACTCCTCGAGCAGGGGACAAAGAGAGTCAAAGTCAACGGAGTGATGAGATACGCAACTCCACTCCTGAGGCGAGAGGGTATGCCTACCTTCCACGCCCCAAAAGAAGCGACGGAGCGGTATCTATTGAACACAGAGCGGCGCCTAGCCAGAGACCCCGCTCAAGAGACGGTGTACCGCGCTGAGATTAACAAGCTAATCACAGCGGGACACATAACGAAAATTGAAATTAAAGAGGCCGATCAGACGACCGAATCATGGTACGTGCCGCACCACAAAGTCCACCACAACGGCAAGGATCGTATTGTGTTCAACTGCAGCTACCAGATCGGATCACAAAATCTGAATAAAGAGCTCTTGCCCGGCCCAACACTCGGCCCCTCTCTACTAGGCGTGTTACTACGTTTCCGCCAAGACAAGGTGGCCATCAGCGGCGACATCAAAGGGATGTTCCTGCAGGTGAGACTAGTGGAGGAGGACAAGCCCCTGCTGCGGTTCCTATGGAGAGAGAGGATCGGGGATGAGCAACCAGCCATCTATCAATGGGAAGTCCTCCCTTTCGGAACCACATGCAGCCCATGCTGTGCTACGTTTGCACTGCAAAAGCACGTCGCAGAGGACCCAGCAGCTGATGAAGAGGTCCGACAAAGTGTAGGAAATAGTTTCTACGTGGACAACTGTCTGCAAAGCGTCTCGACGCCAGAAGAAGCCGAGGCCCTTCTACTCAAGCTCTGCGCCTCCCTGATCAAAGGCGGCTTTGATCTCAGGCAGTGGGCCAGCAGCGACCCGCAAGTATTGCGCAGCCTCTCCCCCGAGGACAAGGCAGCAAGCAGCGAGACCTGGATGGCGACCATCCCAGGAGAAGCCCAAGAAATGACATTAGGACTAGTCTGGCGCTTCAAAACAGACTCGCTCCATTATAAACACACACCCCTGACCAAGGAGCAGGGAAGGTCGACTGCACTACCGACCACCAGACGGAGTGTATACAGAACACTCGCCAGACAATATGACCCGTTGGGATGTATTCTACCTTACACCACCAGGGCAAAGATGATTGTAAGAGCGTTATGGGACAAGGACCAGGGCTGGGACGACCCCATACCCGAACACCTTGCATCCACATGGAGAGAGTGGGAGACGGAACTCAGCTCACTCCCAGGTGTCAACATACGCCGCAGCTACTTCCCACCCACAGTGAGGCCGGAGACGTGCCAGATGGACCTGCACGTCTTCAGCGACGCCTCCGAAGTAGCCTACGGTTCGGTGGCCTACTTGCGTGCCCGAGAGGAGGGAGGAGAAATACATACTGCTTTCATCCTGGCTTGCTCAAGAATAGCCCCACGAAAGCAACAATCTATCCCGCGTCTAGAGCTCTGCGCAGCCCTAGCAGGAGCGCAACTCGCCACGTTAATCCAACGTGAACTCACCATTCCGGTGCAAAGAACAATCTTGTGGTCAGATTCCACGACAGTACTCACATGGATCCGGTCTGATTCGTGCAGATACAAGGTCTTCGTGGGAGTCAGAGTCACAGAGATTCAAGATTTAACAGAAGTAGCAAGCTGGAGGTATGTGGACACAAAACACAACCCAGCTGACGTCATCACCCGGGGAATGTCCCTGGATGACCTCACCCGTCACAACCTATACAGTGACGGGCCAGAGTTCCTCAAGCTCCCGGAAGAAGAGTGGCCTACACCCACCCCACGGGAAGCGAGTAAAGAGGAGGCCGAAAACAAGAAATCTATGTTCTGTGGATTGAACACACTCGTCTCCACAGACCCCGACATAGACGATTGCCTCACCCTAGAGAGTGCGCAGCTAAAGACATTCCTGTGGCACCACCCAGAGGTTCAGCTCACTACTGACATTACAGCAGCTGACTACGAAGAAGCAGAACTTCTTCTACTACAATGAGCCCAGAGAGACTCGTTCCCCGATGAGCTAGACTGTCTACAGGGAGCAAAGCCCGTCCCATCAGACAGCAGACTGCTCCACCTAGCCCCAGAGAGCGACGCCCATGGTCTCATCAGAGTGGGTGGTCGTCTGTGGAGAGCTCCAGACTTACCGGATGACGTCAAGTACCCGATAGTCTTAAACAGCCGACACAAGGTCACAGAGCTGATCATAAAGAAATATGACGAGGATGTGCATCACGCCGGGGCAGAGAGAGTCTTCGCGGAGATCAGACGTCGTTATTGGATACTGCAAGGGAGAGAAGCAGTGCGGCGCTTCCAGCGAACCTGTCTAGACTGTCGTAAGTGGCGAGCGCAGCCCAGTATACCCCGGATGGCTGACCTACCTCCCTGTCGCCTCCGACTCGGCGACAAGCCTTTTCACTCCACCGGTATGGACTGTTTCGGCCCGCGGTATATAAAGAAAGGAAGAGGAACCGAGAAGCGGTGGGGTATTGTATTCAAATGCATGACCACCCGAGCGATGCATATAGAACTCCTTCCAACCATGAGCACAGACTCATTCCTTATGGCCTTCCGAAGATTCACATCGCGGAAAGGCAAACCGTCTATATTATTGTCTGATCACGGGACAAACTTCAAAGGCGGAGAAAGAGAGCTGAGAGAGAGCTTCCAAGCTATGGGCCCAGAACTTAAGACCCACCTCGCTCCATCCCAGATTGACTTCCAGTTTAATCCCCCGAACGCACCTCACTTCGGTGGAACTTGGGAACGAGAAGTACGTTCAATAAAGACAGCCCTGTACGCCGTGCTTGGGGCCCAGACCGTGGCGGAAGAAGTCCTAATGACAGTCCTCACGGAGATCGAGGGAGTATTGAACTCAAAGCCCCTCGGTTACGTCTCAAGTGATGTAGCAGATGTCGACCCAGTCACCCCCAACACACTCTTGATGGGGCGGCTGGACCCCGCGCTACCACAGACAATGTACAGGCCTGAAGAAGCGAACGGCCGAAGAATGTGGAGGTACAGTCAAGTATTGGCTGACAAGTTTTGGAACAGCTTCCTACTCCACTATCTACCGTCTCTACAGACCCGCCAGAAATGGGTGAAAGAGAGAGACAATTTGACAGAAGGAACAGTCGTCATGATTATCGACCAGTCACTACCCCGAGCTATGTGGCTGGCTGGCCGCGTAAGCAAAGTGATCACCGGTGCCGACGGAAAGGTCCGAGCAGCCGAAGTGCTCGTCCAAGGACGGATCTACACCCGACCCGTGGCGAGGCTAATAGAACTGCCAAGGCTCCCCGATACTATCGATGACGACCATGACCCCATGACTTTGTGAACTGCCCGACCCCTCACAACAGACATTGAGTAGTGGACAGTGCGGTTAATCTGTCTCTGCTTAGCTAATTAGGTGGGACTAATTAGGAGGCGGCTGTAACAAAGGATCAGATTAAACCGAATATATATATTTATTGATTGATATATATTGCATAGTATTTGTATATCGTTTGATATCCCTTGTATATTCCTTGTACATATACACGGAATATCCCTTTAGCCCAGACCATAATATTTCATTCTCCTATTGGACAGCGGTCCACAGGCGCCAGAGCCATGCCTCCGGAGTCAGGTTCAAAGTCACCGTCAAGACATGTCTGTGCATGCCCGGCCTTGCCCAGGGATAACGAGACAGAAATGAGGTTGGCACTAGTTTGTTCGCCGTGCATATAAATATGGCGCAGGTGAATACAGAAGTAGAGTTACCTAATAAGTTGAAGCCTCACCCACGATACAACGTGCGGTGAAGTATGGCCTGTTTGGCCCCAAATAGAGCATTGAGACCGCGTGCGAATTAATAACTGAATTGTCAGAGTTTGGCGCTATACCGTCGAGTGCGACATATTTCTATTAAGTCAGTAATAGTCTATTAGTGTATAGTGTATCGTGCGGCTAAAGTTCTACAGTGACCAGCATCACCAACGCTTCCTCGTACCAGCTAGAGTGCTTATCCAGGCTGGGCTGCATTCATGGCGCTTTCACCCGAGGAGACCTAGACGAGAACCGTGTGGACATGTACACTGGATTAATCTACCCGACGACTACATAGCCCTTTGCGGCTGGATTATATTTGCTTTGGTCCTGTGATTTATGGAGCGGAGAATCGCCGACGCCTACACGTGTTGGATTTACCCTGTGAGGAGACCAGTCGAGTCCGCGCCTCAGAGAGCCTGAGGCCGGCTAGCTTTCTTCACTGTGGAGCTACAGTCTACGGAGAACAGCTGTATTCGTCTGTGGATCAAGAGGCTATTGCACCGTCTCCTGTACTTGGAGTCTCCTTAGTCATCGTTGACCAGACTCTCTACTACCGACAGATCCTCTACCCCTGCTGGCTTACAACCAGGGGGACCCTTCCAGTATCTCCCGCTATATATTACTAGTGTACCATAGATATAATTCCCTAAGATTCAGGTTGTATAATTACCTCCTGCGTAACCAGATAATGGACATTCATTATTGATTTGCCTACGCACATTCCTTTGCCTTATAAGCGCATCCAAAGTATAATAAGAGAAGTATATTATGTACCTTTTGCTGCAATAAATACTTGATTATACCTTTGTGTGGAACCGATTCAATGTGGGAAGTGTTCATCATATTTATATATCATGTACTGTATGGCCAGTAATTAAAGTACATAAAGCGGTAGTGGTTTAATGATACCATACTTATCAATACAGTCAGGGAATTGTACCCCTCAGTTACAGCCCCTTTAAAGGATAACTCCACTATTTTGGGAAATTAGCTTATTTAACATCTTCCCTGGAGTTAGACAAGAAGATGCATACCTTTTTTGTCTCTGTGCGTGCATTTTAGCTTTGGGAATAGATGCTCCGTTAGCATAGCTTAGCTTCATCACTGGAAGTGAGGCAGGACAGTAGCCTTACAGTGCCTTACAGTGTATTGCAAGGTCTGACATTGACCAAACTTGATATGCATGACCTTGGTGGGCTCTAGGTCAACTCCTGAAAAGGGGGTCAATGTCAGACTTTGCAATCAAAAGTTAGGGGGCTAATAACCCTTGCCATAATTTCAGTGCGCCCCTAACTTTTGATTGCAAGGTCTGACATTGACCCCCTTTTCAGGAGTTGACCTAGAGCCCACCAAGGTCATGCATATCAAGTTTGGTCAATGTCAGACCTTGCAATACACTGTAAGGCACTGTAAGGCTACTGTCCTGCCTCACTTCCAGTGATGAAGCTAAGCTATGCTAACGGAGCATCTATTCCCAAAGCTAAAATGCACGCACAGAGACAAAAAAGGTATGCATCTTCTTGTCTAACTCCAGGGAAGATGTTAAATAAGCTAATTTCCCAAAATAGTGGAGTTATCTTTTAAGTTTCCATCTACATCAAACTCTTAAAGAATATAATTGTCAATATAATATGTGCACATTTATATGGTAGAATCAAACAAAGAAAGGTTAAATGGGGGATTTAAAGTTGCTGTGATACAGTGGATATGCTATTCAGAAGAAAGCCAGACTCACTGCTGTCTCACTGCACCTTGGCAATCATAAGATTTTTCTCTCAGGTTCTTATCTCTCACACAATTTGGCTTTGAAGGACTTGTATTATAGTTGATAAGTGCTAAACTACTTATAGGCATTAGTAATCACAAGGCCATATTCTTTTGTGTCTTCCCTTGGTGTACTACAGCTCGCTGTCACCCCCTTTCTGCATTCCATTACGTCAATGCACCTCAGATGTTCTGTTATGGCATTTCAGTCAGATGTGACTTTGATGTGTTTTCGTAGCTTTTAACACACATGTAAGCCAATGGAAATGGTGAATCTGCCATCAAAAATACTGGTATGGTCCTTTAATCAAGCAGAATAGAATGCATTGAGCAGCTTCATTTGTATGTATAGCATGTCCCCCATAACAGCAAAACTAAGAGTATCTATTTTATTATAAAGATCAAGAAACACAGCATGATTATTCATTAAAACCCCAGGGCTGCCTCAGGCTTCTGTTCCTTCAACTGTCTGCTTCATTAAAACCCCAGGGCTGCCTCAGGCTTCTGTTCCTTCAACTGTCTGCTTCATTAAAACCCCAGGGCTGCCTCGGGCTTCTGTTCCTTCAACTGGCTGCTTCATTAAAACCCCAGGGCTGCCTCTGGCTTCTGTTCCTTCAACTGTCTGCTTCATTAAAACCCCAGGGCTGCCTCAGGCTTCTGTTCCTTCAACTGTCTGCTTCATTAAAACCCCAGGGCTGCCTCAGGCTTCTGTTCCTTCAACTGTCTGCTTCATTAAAACCCCAGGGCTGGGGAGCTCCAGTAGCTCACCACGTACCTCGAGCGCTATTTCGGCGCCGGGGACAACCGTGCTCGTCACGGATCTGGGGTTTAGCGAGTTCGAATCCCGGACTGCAGCCGTGCCTTTCCCAGAGTGTCTTCCCCCCCATCTGTACCCCTTCAGCCTGTTTCTGTCGGTCATTCTTGACCAGAATAAATGCGATAAACGCTAAAAAGAGCCAGGGGAATGGCCAAAGTTAAAAAAAAAAAAACCCAGGGCTGCCTCAGGCTTCTGTTCCTTCAACTGTCTGCTTCATTAAAACCCCAGGGATGCCTCAGGCTTCTGTTCCTTCAACTGGCTGCTTCATTAAAACCCCAGGGCTGCCTCTGGCTTCTGTTCCTTCAACTGTCTGCTTCATTAAAACCCCAGGGCTGCCTCAGGCTTCTGTTCCTTCAACTGTCTGCTTCATTAAAACCCCAGGGCTGCCTCAGGCTTCTGTTCCTTCAACTGTCTGCTTCATTAAAACCCCAGGGCTGCCTCAGGCTTCTGTTCCTTCAACTGTCTGCTTCATTAAAACCCCAGGGATGCCTCAGGCTTCTGTTCCTTCAACTGTCTGCTTCATTAAAACCCCAGGGCTGCCTCAGGCTTCTGTTCCTTCAACTGTCTGCTTCATTAAAACCCCAGGGCTGCCTCAGGCTTCTGTTCCTTCAACTGTCTGCTTCATTAAAACCCCAGGGCTGCCTCAGGCTTATGTTCCTTCAACTGTCTGCTTCATTAAAACCCCAGGGCTGCCTCAGGCTTATGTTCCTTCAACTGTCTGCTTCATTAAAACCCCAGGGCTGCCTCAGGCTTCTGTTCCTTCAACTCTCTGCTTACGTAGCTGTTGTCAGGGTCAGGGTTAGAATTGCTTACGTAGCTTTTTGGGGTTAGGGTTAGAATTGCTTACATAAGTAAAGTAAGTAAAACTTTATTTATATAGTGCCCTTCTCAGCACGAGTGCACAGAGTGCTTTACAACAGTAATATATAACATCAATAAAATACAGTAAGTGGAAACATTTGAAGAAAAGAATAAAACATTAAAATGAGCTAAAACAACAGAATAGACAACAAAAAACAAATAACAAAAAGGCATGAACAGAAAAACGGCTATAGGTGTTTAAAAGCCTGCCTGTAGAGGTAAGTTTTAGCTGCATTTAAACAATTTGTTTCAGGTTTAGGGGGAGGGCGTTCCAGAGCCTTGGGGCAGTCACCGCAAAAGCTCTGTCCCCTTTTGTTTTAAGCCTGGTCCTGGGCACCACCAGGAGCTCCTGGTCGGATGACCGCAGTGCGCGGCTAGAGGAAAGTGGGTGGATGAGCTCGCAAATGTAGGGGGGGGGGCTTGTCCATGGAGGGCTCTGTAGGCGAACACCAGGACCTTGAAGTTGATCCTGAAATGTACCAGTGCAAGTTGAAGTTGATCCATGGATGTTTTATTTAGGCAGATGAGTCTGGATGAAATAAAGGCACGTACAGACTTTTCCAGTTCATTGTGGGATATGATGGACCGGAATTTAGCAATGTTTCTCAGATGAGATAAACAGGTGCGGGTCAGAGCTTTGACATGTTTGTCCAAGTGCATAGCCTGTTCAAATATAACCCCAATGTTTCTTAAGTGGGGGCGCACATTTCCTTTAAGGGACCCCATGTGCGTGGATACTCTAGAGGCAGTGCTTTCAGATGCTACAATCAGGACTTCGGCTGCGTTTAATTGTAGAAAATTGCTACCCATCCAGTTTTCAATGGCGGACAGACAGTCATGCAGGATGTTTAGTTTCTCCAGATTGTCAGGCTTGAAAGAGACGTATAATTGGATGTCATCCGTGTAGCAGTGGGAGGAGATACCCTTACATTTGCTTATGAGAATGCCTAGGGGTAGCATGTAAAGGGCAAACAGGATTGACACTAGCACAGATCCTTGTGGTAGGCCACATAAGAGGGGTGTGGGGTCTGATTTAAAGGGGCCGACAGCTATGTAGAAGCTTCTCTCCTTAAGGTAGGAGGCAAACCAGTTTAGGGCGATCCCATGAGCCTGTCTAACAGGATACTGTCGTCTACCGCGTCGAACGCTGCACTGAGCTCCAGCAGGACCAGGACAGAACATTCGCCGGAGTCAGAGGACATCATGACACTCTAAGGAGGGCAGTTTCAGTGGAGTGTTTTTTGTTTTTTTGGAAGTTGTCTGAGATGTTATGGTTAATTAGATAGGTGGTGAGCTGGTTTGCCACAACTTTCTCTAACACCTTCGAGATAAAGGGCAGCTTGGATATGGGTCTGTAGTTATTTGGTAGGGAGGGGTCTAAGTTAGGCTTTGTGAGAAGGGGCTGTATGTAGCTGTCGTCAGGGTTAGGGTTAGAATTGCTTACGTAGCTGTCATCAGGGGATGGAGGTGGCGGCTCATGGATGATCTAGGAGGATGGAAATGGAAGAAAGGTATCAGAAAGTCTCACACATAATAATAAATAATAATTATAAATCAAATGTATATAGCGCCTTTCAGGAACACCAAGGTCGCTTCACAATCAAGAGGGCTAGGGACACATGGCTGATGACTGGCCAGACAGTGTCCTGTATTAAAAAAGTCTCTCATACATGGCTGATGACTGGCCAGACAGTGTCCTGTATTAAAAAAGTCTCTCTCATACATGGCTGATGACTGGCCAGACAGTGTCCTGTATTAAAAAGGTCTCTCTCATACATGGCTGATGACTGGCCAGACAGTGTCCTGTATTAAAAAAGTCTCTCTCATACATGGCTGATGACTAGCCAGACAGTGTCCTGTATTCAAAAAGTCTCACACACATGGCTGACTGGCTAGACAGTGGTCCTCATTCTCGAACATGTTCGTAAGTGCCTTTGTAAATATCTTGTAAAAATCCTGAATTTGCATACAGACACGCCAAGCCAGCTCCTTATAAGGTGTATAAGTGAGAGGGTCTGCCGTTGCATCTCTACTGTGTTGATCCTTGTATTCAACAGGTAGCGCGGAGCCGATTTGCGACTGATCACAATTCGATTAGATTAAAATGTATTGTCATCATACAGCACAAGTACAATACAACATCCAACCAGAGTGCAAATGTAATAGTAAAGTGCAATAGTAACATACAATGCACAGGTGATGGAACTGGTAAAAGGCTTCATTTGGGATAAATAGTTGGTGATTGCGTTCAAGTGGATTCTATATAATTGGTTGGAGTGCTGTATACAGACATCGGAATTAAATAATTATAATGATAATAAATACGAGTAAACAATTACGTTTTGCATTTATAGTCATAACTCAATGAGGAATCTGAGCATTACATAGACACTAAGCCGCCTGCCTCACCTGCTGCATCACCCAATCACACAATATAGTGGAATAGACTAAGAATAGATTAACGAATTCCATATAAATCTATAGTTCATTAACGATGCAGCAGCTGATACTGTATACTGTACACACACACTGGCATGTGCGCTCGGTAGTGCGACAGCGATTTGCGACTCCAAATGATAATAATAATCTTTTATATAATCTCCCAAAATTTGATTAGATTTGATTAAAATGTATTGTCATCAGCATAAGTACAATACAACGAAAATAAGTCTGCCCCATCACCTATAACCCCAGCACCCATAACACTATAACACTGGCAACCATAACCCTAAAACACTGGCACCCATAACACCATAACACTGGCACCAATAACACCAGCACCGACAACCCCATCACTCATAATGGAAGTTAGGAATCATAACTCTAGTTTTATGAATATTGGCAACGCATCTTGCTTTGCCTATTGAACTGCTCAGTGTACCAATGGAGCACCGGCTGAACGAACTTCACCAATGCACCTATGACTGACCAGGGCCACACCCCCCTGCTAGTATATAAACAGGGCAGTGGCATGCAAATGCCCTTCTGTAGTTCCTTTCAGGCAAAGAAAACAACAGGGAGTGAAAGCAAGATGCGTTGTCATGATTTATCTATTAACTTTCAATATATTTCATTCTGGCACCGCATCTTGCTTCACCTATTAGACAATAGGGAGAATCTATAGCACATCCCTGATCAGTATACCCCCCCCAAAAAAGAAACTCATGTCCCTGTTAAACCCGGAAGGAATAAGTAAAGTAAGGGCCAGAGTTTATCACTAGCCATACATCCAAACTGACAGAGTGGGAGGGAATGGCTGAGAGAAGAGACAAAAATCCTGCCCTATAGCCTAAAAGAAGAGACAAAGGGTAGGAAATAAGAGTGGCCTATTAGTCAGGTTACAAACAAAATTTAATTAAATGGGATGACTGACAAAGCACTAGGGCTGTCCCCGACTAAGGATTTGGATGGTCGACTAGGATTGGCCAAAAATTGCCGTTAGTCGACAATTGGTCGACTTAAAAAAAAATTATATATATATATATATATATATATATATATATATATATATATATATATATATATATATATATAATATTTACATTTTTTTTATTTATTTTGTTATCATTCCATTTGGGCTGTGGGGGGTGCTTAATGTCTGAAGGAGTCGACTGAAGGCTTCTTGTCCTCTGCAAAAGCATGCAATTGGTCCACTGATGGATACATCTTGATATTTGTCTAGTCTAGTGTGTTCATTAGATGGGTGAAATCCTCTTTCAGTGCCTCTGTGCCTGTTTTCGTAGGCAGTTAGCCTCTGTGTAAACAGAGGCAGTGGACAGAGGAGAGCACAAGCACTCTGAATGGTTCTGATGACAGAAGGTTTGATGTCTCTATCAACCCTCTAACCCCATAAACCTAATGCCCATAACCCAGGTACCCATAACCCCATAAATCTAGTGCCCATAACCCCGGTACCCAAAACCCCATAAACCTAGTCTCCATAACCCCAGTGGTGTACTGTAAGATGGCGGACGTACCACGGTGCAGCAGAGAGGCCAGAACCACCAGAGGAGGATGGCGGTCAGCAGCAGCAGCAGGATGAGCAAGGCCACGGCTACAAAGGTTCCATCAGACTGGAGGGAGAGGAACCACAGTCAGAGACAGCAGTCAGCTAATCTGTAGGGATACACAGATAACCCTTAAAACTTTAAAGGGGCTATGTGCAAGAATTTAGCATAATTTGGATTGAGGACCCTGTACAGTATATACAAATTACCCCATAACCCCACATAGAAATAACGTGGAAGAAGCTAAATAAATGTTACCATGGTAAAAACAAATACCATGTATTACTTGAGTAAGAGCACAATTTCATCCTATTGCTGATAAGATAGGATGACATGGCTGGTACCTACGGCTTCCTCAAGTTGTCTAGTTTCCAATGATGCCTCTATATTTATGCTAGCTTAAAAAGTTAGACCGCATTATTGCTGCTTCCTTGTTACTGTTTTACAGGCCATAAAACAATAACAAGGAATCAACAGTCTGGCTAACATGGTGAAATTTGTTTCATGTTGGATTTATTTATTGTTGATTATTCCACATTATTTGTGTACATGGTCCTCATTCCAACCAAATGGAAATCCTGCACATTAACTCCCCTTAACTTAACATTAAAGCCCCTTAACTCATTCCCGCCAACGAGTTTATTCGTTATTGGGAGCCGACGCTTGAACGCCAACAACGAGTATACTCGTTATTTGATGGTTTTTCCTTTTTTTTCTATATTTGTATTCATTATTCATCCAGGGACCTTGATGTTACCATAGGGAATGAGTCTGAGTTCGCCAAAGTGCAATACCGGCCGCATGCAGCTAGACGGCGGTATCGAGCACCCTTTGCAACCTTGTATCTTGGCCTGTGTAATGGCCAAATGTCTCCCGTTTCACTTTTTCTTGTCGGGCGAATGGAGCGGTTACCTCCAGTTTACAGGTTCCATTGAAGCACGTCAAATATCCCCGATCCATATGTTGTGGTGGGTTATGCCGTGGACTAAATGGACATCGGATGTACCAGATGGCGATCAAACAATTGAAATATTATTTTTGGAATACTCCGGATCACAGGTAAGGACTATCTGACGTACATTTTTGCTTGATCCTGCAATGCTTTTATACCGATTGGGCTGATAAGCGTTTTTAGTGTTCAATACGAATGCTGTTACTACAATCAAATAATCAGAAACGACCCCCCCCCCCTCTTTCATGCATTCATGATGGAACATAATATCTATGATATAGATTTGATTTGCGAATAATAGTGAGCGTGTACAGGCAAGAAACGGCATTGCTTAGAGTAGGATTCACGTATGAGGCTATAACACAGCCTTTCGGGAATTACCCCAGACCACGCTACAACGATACTTATATTCGTATAACACGGGAACATATGGATGGAAACATTTATTCTTTTTCACATATTGAACGATAGATAGGTGATGTCAAATGGGCCATAGTATTGTATCCATAGCTATAATATAGAATATAGTTATAGCCAGGGGTGTAAAGTACTTGAGGAATTGTACTTCGTTACAATACTTAAGTACTGTTTTGGGGGATTTGTACTTTACTCTAGTATTATTAGGTTTGTATACTTTGTACTTTTACTCCATTACATTTCAGAGAAAAAAAACATACTTTTTACTCCTTACATTTAAAATGCAGACCTACAAAGTACAAATCTCGCAGGTCCAACCATTTTAATTAGTATATTTGAATTGTTTATCTGGCCGAACTAACGTTAACGTCATTAATCCTGCAACCGCAGGTAAACAGCCAATCAAATCCCCATCAATGGAAAATGAACCCGCCCATACCCATGCTGATTGGTCCTTCTGCAAGACTAGAAAGCGGGGATCTTTGATTAAACACCTGTTATCAGTTGCCATCATTCAAAAACCTGATAAATGGTTTGCGACCAAGCACTAACGTCATTACGAGGCCCACTGTCCGCTCGAAGATCAGCAAAGCTGCTCAAACCATGAAAGACAAAGTCACTGCTGCTATGAGTGAAGTTGAATGGATCGCGACAACAACAGATTGCTGGACAGCCCGACGAAGAAGTTTCATTGGGGTAACCGCTCACTGGATCGACACTGAAAGCTTTGAAAGGCATTCTGCTGCACTTGCCTGCAGAAGACTGAAGGGCTCCCATACTTTCAATGTTTTGGTCAGTGCCTTAAACGACATTCACTTGGAGTACAAAATCCACATTATGCTATTATTCAGGATACACCATTCTGTTTTTAATATTGTCATATTATTCAGGATACTACAGTATTCTGTCTTTAATATTGTCATATTATTCATGGTGTGATGTGAATGCCATCCATGTTAGTTTACCTTCAATGGAGAAGTGCATTAAATAATTTTAATGCAAAAAAGTGTCCTCTGTTCTTTCATTTCAGCATTGTCTATCGCAGAACACATTCCATTGTGGGCCGAGTGTATGCTTGGTTTCATTCCAGCCTTGCCTAAACACCAGCTGATGATTTCACTAATTGGCTCACATCTTCAACTAACTCACCTGGTGCAATGTATAGTTAAAATGAAAACTTGGCCCATGATGGAATGAGTTTGAGACCCCTGGTCTATCCCTTTAAAAATAAATGTACTTTTACTTTTTAGTACTTAAGTACATTTAAAAGTAAGACTTTTTTACTTTTACTCAAGTGTGTTTTTAGCCAGATACTTTGACTTTTACTTGAGTCAGATTTTGAGACAGTACCCATACTTTCACTTAAGTACAATTTCTGGGTACTTTTTACACCCCTGGTTATAGCTCTACAAACAAGGTGACGCACTCCTATCTTTTAAAGCGTGGCAGTGCTATGACGGGCTCCATCTAATTCCCGGCGGTCAATAAGTTAAACCTGCACTATGTAACTTTTTCATGGAAAAATATCACTTTAGCAAACAAAATCATGGGGTTGGGCTGAACAATAGAACAGCCACCTACCAGCAATGTATGAAACCCATTTGAATTGCCTACAAGCCCTACTACATTTTTAAAGGGGAACTATCTTACTATTTCTTTCACTATTTGGGCAATTTTACACAATTCCTGTGAGTCTATGGAACACATCTGTACGTTTTTTTTTCTCCAAAAAATTCATTGTTTTGTATATCTAATCAAGTACTCTAGAGCAGAATTTTCTGCACTTCCAGATTCCAAGCTGTTTTTGGCAGGGCTCCGCCCATACTCGGAATGCGCTTTGAGTGACAGTCACCCACAGTCTACACTGGCAGATAACTTTGGGGGGAGTGAGAGAGATAGAGACATAGAGGGACTAATTAATTTCGCCGCGGGGGGCATAATCCCACGGGACAATGCATTGGTAACTTGTTTCAAATGACAATATATACCCCTGTGAATATTATTGCACGGATCGGAATGCGCGTGGGAGCGTGCGCTATTTTGCAACAGGTTGATGTGACGCGAGTGCTGATACGAGAGAGTGATAGAGAGAACAAGCAAGCGAGAGAGAGAGGGAGAGATAGAGAGGGAGAGAGAGAGAGGGAGAGACAGATAGAGAGAGGGAGAGAGAGATAGAGAGGGAGAGAGAGAGAAGAGAGAACGTTCCGAGAGTATATGCGCCAATAATAACGAGTTGAGTTCTAACAAAGAAAGTATTACATGCTGGGTAGGCTGATAGAGTGTATGAGCGTTCACGCAAGGGGATACCTTTCCGAGGAGGAGTCGGATTCTGGCAGGGAGTCTGAATTCGGCACAACACCTGTTTGACTATAGTATTTTTATGATTTACCAGAAGTGCTGAGTCCAATGTAGTCTGGTGAAAACGCACGTTATCATCCATAAGTGTGATTGTTTTGTCCTCTTCTAATATTCTCCACAAGTCGCGATCGCCATAGCTCACAAACTTGGCCCATTGCTGGCGGATCAAGACATCATCAGGAAATGAATGCAAGGACGTATTCGCTGCTTGGCAGTCAGGAACAGCACAACATATCTTGCCCGTTTTGCTCATAACGTTTTTAAATGCTAACCCAATGCTAACTCACTGTTAAACTTCAATTCCACGCATTTGCTTGCGTACTGCAATAAATAATGGTTGAGTGAGGGCGGTTGCTACAACCATAGCGGGGGTGTTAGGTATGCAGATCAGAATTCTTACACGTCAGAGGTACGCGTAAATTCAGAATGGCTTAGTTTAGTGGGAGAGGATCTTGTGACATCTGAACTGGAGGAATACGCCAAAATGAGAATTAGAGACATAGACAGTGTTGGTACAACCCCACATTGCTAGAAAACAATGCAAACCCCTGGAAAAGGCCATTTATAAGATAGTTCCCCTTTAAGCGAATATTTGACAGTGTCTCAGATCATGTCCTAGAAATAATAAATAGACCTCTTCTAACTGGCATCTTCCCAGACACATTCAAAATGGCTGTTATAAAACCCTTACAAAACAAAAAAAACCTGGACAGTAACTGACTAGCTATAGGCCAATAAAAAAGATCCCCTTCATCAGCAAAATACTTGTTTGTAAATTTGTCTCAGTCCAAATAAATATTTTTCTCAAAGAAAACAGTATCCTGGAAGAATTTCAATCAGGCTTCAGAGCATGCCACACCAAAATGATCCGTTACCTCAGATTAAACTCTGATGCTAACAAGGTCTCAATTCTCATCCTGCTTTCGATACAATTGACCATACTATCCTAATTAATAGGTTGGAAAAGTTAGTGGGTCTCTTTGACTGTGTTCATAACATATATATGTATCTGAGACACATGACATGTCCTTTGGAGTTCCACAGGGGAGCTGCCTCGGTCCTATTGTTCTCCCTGGCCTATATGCTACCACACCGCTACGCAGATGACACACAACTATACATCTCCGCTGAACCAAATGACACTACAGCCATAGATTATATTACTGCCTGTCTCTTAGCAATAAATAAATGGATGAACAATAACTTCCTAAAATTAAACAAAGACAAAACTGAAATTCTACTAGTCGGCCCTGGAACAAAAAGAGAAATGCTACTGAAAAACATGGGAAAGCATACTCCTTGGATTAAACCTGAAGTTAAAAGTCTTGGTGTCATCATAGACTCAAATTTAAACTTTTTAAGTCACACATTAACGAGGTAACAAAAACGTCATTCTTCCATCTTAGAAATATAGCCAATAATAACCAGACCAATCCATCAGGGATACTCTGCTAGTCACCGTCCTCTGACCTGCCCTCGCGGAGCAACACGTCTGGGACGTGGCACCACTATAATATACCACCTGTATTCAGACTAAACTATCAGCCAAAGGGGACTCACCCCCCGGTCAAGGGAGATATTAGGCTTACTAATAATAATAATAATAGCTTCATTTTATATAGCGCCTTTCAAAAGACCCAAGGTCGCTTTACATAGGGGGGGAAATAACAAAAGTAACAAACATAGTGGACAGACACAACATAAAAAGTGAGAAATTAGGGGTTAAAGGTCAAGTTGAAGAGGTGGGTTTTGAGCAGTTTTTTGAATGAGTCCAGAGTTGGGGCATTGCGGAGTTCTGCAGGGAGGGAGTTCCAGAGGGTGGGAGCTGCCACACTGAAAGCTCTGTCCCCGAAGGTCCACAGTCTGGTTCGGGGGATGGAGAGCTGACCAGTGTCCGTGGATCGCAGGGACCGTGACTGAGTGTAGGGGTGGAGGAGGTCAGTGAGGTACTGAGGTGCCAGAGCGTGGAGGGATTTGTAGGTGAGCACGAGGGTTTTGTAGGTGATGCAGGATTTGATGGGGAGCCAGTGGAGGTGGATGAGGGTGGGGGTGATGTGCTGCCAGGGTTTGGTGCGGGTTAGAACTCCATAAACTGCAAATGGTCCAAAATTCAGCCGCCCGCCTCCTCACTAACACCCGGTTCCGCGAACACATCACTCCTGTCCTCCACTTCCTCCACTGGCTCCCGATCAAACACCGCATCAACTTTAAAACACTATTCCTCACCTTCAAAGCCCTCCACAGCCTGGCCCCCCCCTACCTGACTGATCTCCTTCTTCCCTACCGCCCCACCCGTTCCCTCCGGTCCTCCTCCACTGCCTCCCTCACTGTCCCGACATCCAAGCTTAAAAACTTCGGAGATCGGGCCTTCTCTCGCACCCCGACTCTGGAACTCCCTCCCCCAGTCCATCAGAGACTCCCCTACACTCTCCACCTTCAAAGCTCGCCTCAAAACCCACCTGTTCTCCCTTGCCTTCAACCCCCCCACCCTTAAACCCCCCCCACCCCTCCAACCTGATTGATGTCTGTCTCCAGTCTTTTTTGTGCTATCAGGCTGTCTCCCCTGTTCCCCCCATGGTCTCATGTTCCTTTTGTTTTTGTTTCTTTGTTGTTTTTGTTTTTGTTTCTTTGCTTTTGTTTCTTTGTTTGTACTCCTGCTCCCGACTACTGTCAGCGACTTCGGGTTATTGAGAAGCGCTATATAAATTAAATTAATTATTATTATTATTATTTAGAACTGAATTTTGAACATACCGGAGCCTGTCCAGGGTTTTGCTTGGGACCCCGGACAGGACCCCGTTGCAGTAGTCCAGGCGGGAGGTGACGAAGGCATGGATGAGGGTCTCAGCTGTGGAGTCGGAAAGTGATGGTCGGAGTCTGGAGATATTTCTGAGATGGAAGAAGGCGGATTTGGTGACGGAACTGACATGGGCTTGGTAGGAAAGGGTAGAGTCCAGGGCCCTCATTCATCAACGTGTGCGTAGAACATGTTCTATTTCCACACGTAAGCACAGAATTTAGAATGAGTGTACGCACAGGAAAATCGGGATTCACCACACGTGCGTACGCAGGTTCTACGCACACCTGTCATGATGAATATGACTTTGATCCTACGTTTGAGCTCGTGCACTGTTTTAAGTATTTGCATACCAGAACCGCCCCGATTAACCATATACGGTAATGGTATACCCCCATGAAATGTGGAAAAATGGACTAAGCCGAGGGAAGCGTGTTATGAGAACGGTGATGTCGGATATGATATCTATTAACCATTGCTGCCTAGGCAGCGCAAACACTAATAAAGACCGCGCTGGAATATGACTGCCTTTTCCCGTGTTGTTTGATTAATACCCAGGGATTAAAGTTCTCCTCAATTTTATTCCAAATCGCGATGGATCTTCCGTCAATTTTCTACCTGCTGCATGTGATTTCTAGAGGCATACTACAATCTATTTTGATGTCAGTATTGGGTAGCCTATATAAACAATAATACGAGAGCATATACAAGAACAATGAATCTCACTGCATGTATGATGTAGCCTGCCTTTCAATACATGAACTTGAATTCCATCATGTTTGTGTGCGGGACTCACAAGGCTGTTGTCACAATGGGTGGTACCGGTACAGTAATAATAACAGTCCACACAATATCACGATGGACCATGCCATAGCCTATGTTCTATTAGGACATGATCTGTGATGACAAATGTTCTAGAATGTTTGATTAAGATATCATACTCTGACAGCATGCCTATGATCAACAAAAACGCGAACTTGAATCCCATCATATACATAGTCTGTCCACTATCTGGTGTCATTGCAATGCGTTTTCTATTCTTTCTTATGCAGTAAAAAGGGGGAAGAACACTATATCGTGGGTGTTCATATGACTCTGCTTACAGCTTCGAAACTCCACTTGTTTCGTTTAACGTAAAGCCTTTTAAATAGTTCTGTATGAACCGTAATTCATTATAGTTCATTGTAAAATAGCAACAGTAGTGTAATTATGGTCAAAACCCTATAAATAGCATTTGGAATAATAGATCTTTCTCTCAGAATGAATGCAGCATGGTTTATATAGCGTTATCGGAATATACGGGGTGTAGGCTACTGACTGACTGCGCTCCGCCAGTGTTGAAACTGATGCACAGAAGCTCATTTCCTTGTTGTAATAATATATTCTACCACTGGGCGTCAGCTAAGTGTGCTCAGAGCTGTGCGTAGACATAAGCACAAAGTCAAGTTCAAGTTGAAATTGATGAATCCCACTCTTTGCTTAGAAATGATCGTACGCACAGGGTAAGCACAAATCTGTGCGTAAGACACGTTGATGAATGAGGGCCCAGGATAACGCCCAGGTTGCGGACCTTTGGGGAAGGGCAGATGGAGCAGCCGTCTATGTCGAGGGTGAGATCCCCAACCTTCCGGAGCAGGGCCTTGGGTGCCACAACCATGAGCTCAGTTTTATTGTTGTTGAGTTTGAGAAGGTTAGATGACATCCAGGTTTCTATTTCATGAAGGCAGTTGACAAGGGAGCGTGGGGGGAGCTGGGTGGATGGTTTGGTGGAGAGGTAGAGTTGTGTGTCATCTGCGTAGGAGTGGAAGCTGAGGCCAAGGTGGCGGATGATCTGACCAAGGAGGAGCAAGCTTCAGGCCAAGATAATATTAGGCTTCGGGCCAACATACTATTATGCTTAATAGGCTTCAGGTCAAGGGAGATATTAGCTTACTAGGCTTCAGGTCAAGTGAGATATTGGGCTAAAAAAAAAAAAAAAAAAAAAAATTTTTTATATATATATCTAACGCTAACTAACCTTACTGTCAGGCACTTGTCCTAATAAACTAACCTACACTGTAGCACTCAACACTTTGATGAACATTGTTACTCAGCTGATAGAGTTGTGCCCTTCCTGATGACTTGTCGTACAGAACTTGTAAGTCGCTTTGGATAAAAGCGTAAATGACTAAATGTAAATGTAAATGTAGGTTTCAGGTCAAGTGAGATATTGGGCTTACTAGGCTTCAGGCCAAGGGATATATTAGGCTTACTAGGTTTTAGGCCAGGGGAGATATTAGGCTTACTAGGCTTCAGGACAAGCAAACAATTAGGCTTACTAGGCTTCAGACAAGGCCAATGTGTTACACTGATAACAGTAGACCGCTATCCATCAGTTTTCCAGAGCACTTACACAGGTGACGGTAGTGATGGTGACGGAGCTGGAGATGAAGCTCAGACCGTTGTTCATACTGACATGGAGAGTAGCCAACCTGCAGAGAGAGAGGGACAGAGAGTGGGGGGGAGGGGATAGAGAGAGGGGGGGCGGGGGGCAGAGAGAGCGAGAGTTATCATCAACTCCAATATGACTTTCACTGGAGCATTTCCTGGTTGTGGGTGAAAATGGACAAAATGCCCAATAGCGAACATATAAATTAAATAAATACTTAACCTATGAACATAATATTGTTCTGACAGCACAGTATTTATGTAATTAAGCTATTGTAATTAACATTGTAATTAAGAGATGTAATTAAGAAGACGAGACCTTCTCATAGCAGGTGGTCATAATACGTTTTGAAAATATGAAATTATTATTTGACATTAGTTTTGTGGCTAACTATTGAGAACTGTTGGTTTCCAGTATTATTAAGATTAAACTGGACTTTGAAGAAGTCTTTATTCATTTCACACATTGACAATGTCGTCATGCAGTGACACACACATGCGATGGGCGGCACACACAGATACACACACATGCAATTTTTCTTTTCTTTTTGGGTCGCAGATGAAATGTTCCTCTCTGCATTTGACCCATCCCGTCGTCCTTCCCCCCAAGGGCAGCCGGGAGTGTGGTGGGCTGTGGTGTGGGGCCGCGCCCGGGGACCAATCCAAGTGCTCCTGTCGGTCTCCCTCAGGGACGCGACAGTGTTAGCGATCTGTTCTGCATGTTTTTCCATTGGGTTTATCTTATCGGGAGGGGAAACCCTTGCGAGCACAGGGAGAAACTGCGAACTGCACACAGAAAGGCCCAGGAGATATCCCACCTGGGTAACTGGCAACGCGGCAACCTGGTCCCCAAGCGGGAATCGAACCCTGGACCTTCTAGCTGTGAGGCGACAGTGTTAACCACTACACCACCGTGCCGCCCATGAAGTATGAGGAACAGCATGGGTTGTGCTAAGAAAGGACTGATGGACATAGTAGGAAACAGGACTATGGTTCCAAAATTATGAACTATCTCTTTAAATTGATACTGACCTGGAGACAGAGAGAGGGGTAGATGGAGGTAGAGAGAAAGAGAAAGGGAGGTAAAGAGCGAGAGAGAGAGAGAGAGAGAGAGAGAGACTGTTTTATCACTGGCTTTGGCAATGCAAATGTATGTTTCCCATGTCAATAAAGCCCCTTTGAATGACATTTTATTTAATTGAGAGAGAGAAGGTAGAGAAGTAGATACGAGGTAGAGAGAAAGGGAGGTAGAGAGATAGAAGGTGGATATGAGGTAGAGAGAGAAGGTAGAGAGAGAGAGAGAGAGAAGCTAGATAGGAGGTGTGATGTATTAGGTTCGAGTTTGAACCTATTTGATTGTCGTAGTTATTGTGATGTTGCACCAGGAAGGCGACACACGAGTTGTAACGTGACAGATACGTAAGCGGCATGCATGGATGCAGATATATACGAACGAGTCAATAAATGGATGTTATTGAACCTCGGGTCAAGCCTCGTCAATATAAGGAGGTAGACAGAAATGGAGGTAGAGCGAGAGAAGGTAGAGAGGTAGATAGGAGGTAGAGAGAAATAGAGGTAGAAAGAGAAGATAGAGAGGTAAATATGAGGTAGTGAGAAAGGGAGGTAGAGAGAGGTGGATAGGAGGTCGAGAGAAGGTAGAGAGAGATATATATATAGAGAGAGAGAAGCTAGATAGGAGGTAGAGAGAAATGGAGGTAGAGAGAGAAAAGGTAGAGAGGTAGAAATAGAAGATATATAGAGAGAGATGGTAGAGGTAGATAGCACGTTGAGAGAAATAGAGGCAAATAGGAGGTAGATAAGATAGAGAGGTAAATATGAGGTAGAGAGAAAGGGAGGTAGAGAGAGAGAAGGTAGATAGGAGGTAGAGAGAGAAGGTAGAGATGTAGATAGGAAGTAGAGATAAAGGGAGGTAGAGAGAGAAGGTAGAGAGCTAGATAGGAGGTAGAGAGAGAGAAGGTAGAGAGGTAGATAGGAGGTAGAGAGAGAAGGTAGAGAGCAGGGCCGCCTGGGAGAAATGCGAGGCCCTGTGCGAGATTTAAACGTGAGCTGCAAATAGAGTGGCCAGGTACTGACGCTAGCTCGACAGAACGTTAGCTACGACAGCTAGCCGGCCCGCTTGGCTCAATATAACGTTAGCTACGACAGCTAGCCGGCCCGCTTGGCTCAATATAACGTTAGTGTGAAGTGCCACAGAACAAGTGACACTTTTTGACAATGACATCCTGAGTCGTTCCAATATAGCCGTATATACCTATTTTTCACATGTAATTATATGCTTCATTATTCAATTATTCAATTGACGATGGACAATGACCTCCCAGGATGACAGAGTGGGTGTGAAGTGCCACAGAACAAGTGACACGTTTGGAAATTGACATCCTGATTCGTTCCAATATAGCCGTATATACCTTTATGAACTTTAAAAAGAAGGACTGTTGCCATTATGTGATTATCAAGTGTATACTGTGTATAATGTGTATACTGGTCATTGGTCATGGTATACTGTGTATGATGTGTACTGGTCATTGTAGTATATCAAATATACTATATGACCAGTATATTCTTTTATGGACCTTAAAAAATGAAACTGAGCCTTTAATGTCTCCATAGAAGGGGCCTGTTCTTCACAGTTCTTCACAGACAACAGGCAAAAGGGAGTCAACCTGCGGAATGTGGGCCTCAGCAGAGGAGAGAGAGGAGAGAGACAGAGACAGAGAGAGAGAGAGAGAGACATAGTGTGAGAGAGAGACACACACACACGCACACACACACAGAGATATAGACAGAGAGACAGACAGAGATGGAGAGAAGGAAAGAGACATAGTGTGAGAGAGAGACACACACACACACAGAGATAGAGATGGAGAGAGAGAGACATAGTGTGAGAGAGAGACACACACACACACAGAGACAGAGAGAGAGAGAGAGAGACATAGTGTGAGAGAGAGACACGCACACACACACAGAGATATAGACAGAGAGACAGACAGAGATGGAGAGAAGGAAAGAGACATAGTGTGAGAGAGAGACACACACACACACAGAGATAGAGATGGAGAGAGAGAGACATAGTGTGAGAGAGAGACACACACACACGCACACACACACACAGAGATATAGACAGAGAGACAGACAGAGATGGAGAGAAGGAAAGAGACATAGACAAAGAGAGAGAGACCGAATAGTTGTATGGTATTAGGTAGAACAGGGAATGGAACCCTATACCAGTATCGTATGTGTGAAGTGCCACAGATAGCTTTATGCTGGCTTTACTTATAAAAAATGGAAATGAGCCTTTAATATCTGCAGAAAAGGTGCCCGGTGTCTGTGAAAAGGGAGGCAACCTGGGGAATGTGGGCCTCAGCAGAGGAGAAAGAGCTGTAAAATGTTAACCCTTTCAGACGGGAAGGGGATTAAAGGTTGCGGGTTGAAAAACAGGGAGTCCTGAATCTATAGAGGGAAATCTTAAAAAACTATATAACAATTAAATGTTTAATGTGTACAGTAAAAGTTTTCATAAATGGCATGCTTATAATTAACTGTCATTAGAGAATAATACTAAAAGAATGATGTGTAAAAACTGTTTTCTGGAGGAGATCTTTTAGGAAGCTTGATAAGAAATCCTAGGAATGGCTTCGTGCCCGGTACCATGTCACGTGATCCCCACAGACAAAGCAGTTGTCTGTTCTGAAGGAATAAGGGACTTTCTGTTACTTAAAACCACTAGGTAACGAGAAGTAACGTTAGTACCAAGAAGGAGGAGCTCATACGAATTACGTATTGTACTCTGGTTTGCTAAACAAAAATGACATCCCTGTGACTTCACTGTGTTTAGACCAATCGGAAATATGGTACAATGTGGATATAAAAGGGACGGTTGCCCTTTCAAGGGCCAGACTTTTTTGAGAGATTTTGAGGAGATGACTGAAACCTGATATATTGTAAGCTGAAACTTTTGTACTTATAAAAATTAAACTGAACCTTTAATGTAACCTTCTACTTTTAAAAAATAAAAACAATCTTCTTTTGGAAACAACGTTTGCTTCTATTCTACCCGAAACGACGGCCGGGTAAGCATTGAAATGTGTTCTGCATTTGTAACTTCACCCCATGCATTTTTGATTAATGATGTAAAAACTTTAGAAGTGGGGCTTTATCCATACGGAGGCCTAAAGAGAAATATGTCAACCACGCGGTCCCGCTTTGCGTTTTGATTTATGATGTAAAAAACCTCCTGAGTGTGGCTTTCCCCAGACGGAGTAGAAGGAGACATATGATTATGCATTAAGGCAAAATAGAATAAGTGGCTTTATCCCTAGCTATAATGGGATTATCAAGTAAAGCCATATAGTGATAATACGTGTACTGTATAATGGGATTATCAAGTAAAGCCATACAGTGATAATACGTGTAACGGATAAGGGAAATGGACCTCATCTGAATAAAGAGAGTCCTTCCCAGTGCAAATAAAATAAAAGATTCCGCAACTTCAATCACTCGACCTAAGGTCGATGACTGACGGGGGTCGGAACGGTGCATTCGCTATCTCTTGTCGGTCAGTAGTAACAACAACATTTTGTAGACTCGTTCGGTTCTGCATGTCAACCACTTCGCAGGACGCTGTTTGATGTCAAGATGAGCAGACCAATGAGTTATGAAGTTATCGATCTGACCTAAGACCTAGCGTGGGCATTTAACATGGCGTCCCTGGCGATGTGCATTTATACTAACCAAAATAGGTGCTAAACGGCCGAAGAAGACAGGACTACTGTCAAAAGCCTCTGGAGTAAAATTAAATTACAGATTTGGCAAAAATTTAAGTAGAAAGCTCTACTGGCGACTCGAGTGGAAGGCTCTACTCGGGGATATCACAAATGAATAGAAAGCTCTATCTTGGTGATTAAAGCAACGTTTACTCACAACTAAAGGGTAACATAATGTTTATAGAGCTCTGGGGGGAGTTACAAGTGCAACATAATTTCGTGCTTTGCCCACAGGAAGCGAACTGGCCCTACCCAAGACGAGAGCCAACTACCCAAAGATACTGTTTGTGAGGAGGGGAGAATGTATGTGAAGCGAAGTCAAAACGACCGTTCACAGAAAGGCGAACTGGATGGCTCCCCTAGCCCAAAGATACTGTTTGTAAGGAGGGGAGATTGTATGTGAAGCGAAGTCAAAACGACCGTTCACAGAAAGGCGAACTGGATGGCTCCCCTAGCCCAAAGATACTGTTTGTAAGGAGGGGAGATTGTATGTGAATCGAAGTCAAAACGACCGTTCACAGAAAGGCGAACTGGATGGCTCCCCTAGCCCAAAGATACTGTTTGTAAGGAGGGGAGATTGTATGTGAAGCGAAGTCAAAACGACCGTTCACAGAAAGGCGAACTGGATGGCTCCCCTAGCCCAAAGATACTGTTTGTAAGGAGGGGAGATTGTATGTGAAGCGAAGTCAAAACGACCGTTCACAGAAAGGCGAACTGGATGGCTCCCCTAGCCCAAAGATACTGTTTGTAAGGAGGGGAGATTGTATGTGAAGCGAAGTCAAAACGACCGTTCACAGAAAGGCGAACTGGATGGCTCCCCTAGCCCAAAGATACTGTATGTGAGGAGGGGAGACTGTATGTGAGGAGAAGCCAAAACGGCCGTTCACAGGACTGCAAGCTAACTAGCTCACCATCGGCTAACAAGCCAGAGCTAGCTCAGGAGGAGCTAGCACAACCAACGCTAGCTCAGGAGGAGCTAGCCCAGGAGATGCTAGCTCAGGAGGAGCTGGCACGCCCAAAGCTAGCTCAGGAGGAGCTAGCACAAGAGAAGCTAGCTCAGGAGGAGCTAGCACGAGAGAAGCTAGCTCAGGAGGAGCTGGCACGACCAACGCTAGCTCAGGAGGAGCTAGCCCAGGAGATGCTAGCTCAGGAGGAGCTGGCACGCCCAAAGCTAGCTCAGGAGGAGCTAGCACAAGAGAAGCTAGCTCAGGAGGAGCTAGCACGAGAGAAGCTAGCTCAGGAGGAGCTGGCACGACCGACGCTAGCTCAGGAGGAGCTAGCCCAGGAGATGCTAGCTCGGGAGGAGCTGGCACGCCAGAAGCTAGCTCAGGAGGAGCTAACACAAGAGAAGCTAGCTCAGGAGGAGCTAGCACGAGAGAAGCTAGCTCAGGAGGAGCTGGCACGACCAAAGCTAGCTCAGGAGGAGCTAGCACAAGAGAAGCTAGCTCAGGAGGAGCTAGCACGAGAGAAGCTAGCTCAGGAGGAGCTGGCACGACCAAAGCTAGCTCAGGAGGAGCTAGCACAAGAGAAGCTAGCTCAGGAGGAGCTAGCACGAGAGAAGCTAGCTCAGGAGGAGCTGGCACGACCAACGCTAGCTCAGGAGGAGCTAGCCCAGAAGATGCTAGCTCAGGAGGAGCTGGCACGCCCAAAGCTAGCTCAGGAGGAGCTAGCACAAGAGAAGCTAGCTCAGGAGGAGCTAGCACGAGAGAAGCTAGCTCAGGAGGAGCTGGCACGACCGACGCTAGCTCAGGAGGAGCTAGCCCAGGAGATGCTAGCTCGGGAGGAGCTGGCACGCCAGAAGCTAGCTCAGGAGGAGCTAGCACAAGAGAAGCTAGCTCAGGAGGAGCTGGCACGACCAACGCTAGCTCAGGAGGAGCTAGCCCAGGAGAAGCTGGCACGGGTAGCTCAGGAGAGGCTGGCGCGGCAGATGCTAGCTCAGGAGAAGTTGGCACGGGTAGCTCAGAAGAAACTGGCGCAGCAGATGCTAGCTCATGAGAAGCTGGCGCAGCAGATGCTAGCTCAGGAGAAGTTGGCACGGGTAGCTCAGAAGAAACTGGCGCAGCAGATGCTAGCTCATGAGAAGCTGGCGCAGCAGATGCTCGCTCAGGAGATACAAACACACGAGACGCTAGCTCGCATGTTGAGACATCTCAAAGGACTAGAGATCCCCGAAAGGGCCTCAATGGACCAACTGATGGAAAGAGAAGTAAGGACCCCCGGTCAAGATCCAGGGTATAAGATGGTGGAGAAACTAATCCCACAGGTGCGAGGCGGGAGCATGTCTCTCAATGATGCAGCAGGATCAGTCATGAATGGAACACCTATGCAAGGATCATGCTTACTGCTTGAAAAGCTATTCAGAGGAGTCCCAGGGGGTAACCCACTGGCAGCCCGATGCGCAGCATGGTCACAGGACCAGTTACGTATCGAATGTATGCTGTATGACCAAGTTAAAATGCTATCTGACAAAAGGGGGGCCTCCCAGGAGTTCCCCCCGAAAACAACCAAGGACAGAACAGGGAAAAGGAAGTACCAATACCTACCTGCAGACGAGTGGGCCGCACTAACCCCAGAACAGCAAGCAGAGGTGAGGACAATAAGGGAGGAATTCAAATCCCGGAAGCAGAGATGAGGGCAACAAAGGGAGAAATTACCTTCTGGGGCCCTGACACATGACACTCAAGCAAGTGCAAACTGCACTTGACATACCGCTCATCTGTCAAGAGGAATAATATATAGTGTTGTTGTCATTTAGGAAGAAACATAACATGGAATACTACATGCATTTTGTATATATTTTAAGTATAATATGTAAAGATGTCCGTCCTTGCTCTAAACCCAGAGTAAAGTAAAGTGAATTTGTAATCTATTTCATTCAGAAGGGATTTCCTGACAGCAACCATTTGGTAGGTTAGCACCCTACCAACCATATCAGCTGCATGAGATGTACACTCACCAGCGCCTATGGGTAACAAATTGAGACTCTGCAAACTCTCATCAAGCTTAGCACCTTGACGCGGGGGGACAGAGCGAGCATCAGGGTCTCTGTATCCGACGGGCCTATCAGATTTGTGGAGACTTGGAAGCCTCAGCATACAGGACGCTGTGGTGCTTAGGCGGCCAAGTCACTGGTTTATAGGTCTGTCAAAACGGATTGGAGGTTCCGGGGCTTAGAACATGAGTTCAAGTGAGTTGGGCTGTATACTAATTAAATAGGTATCAACAGCCGAAAGAATATTAACTGAAATAACTGCTGTCAGGTGTCTCTGGAGTAGAATTAGTTACAGATTTGAGTCAACCTTACTCAAGATTGGTCTTATCGGCAGAACTTCTCCAACCAAGACTCTTCCTAATGTTCGAGATCTGGAACACTGGTGACGTAGATGGTCTGCAGAGCGCAGCAGACAGCCAAAAGTAAATTGGTAAAAAATCTATCAGGAACAAGAGAGGGTTGATAAGTAACGACTTGAAGTAGCGGTTACTCATGACTAAAAAGTTACGTAATGTTTTCTTACAGTCAAAAACGTAGAAGGTTCTACTCAAAGAAAGAATCACACTTAAAGTATATTTTTGTGATTACGGTAAAAAGGTTTACTCATGACTTGAAGTAACTAAATGCTTACTTAAAGTCAGAACTTAAGTAGAAAAAACTCTACTTTGTGAATAGCAGGCTGAAATAGCCATTGCGAATAGCAGGCTGAAATAGCCATTGCGAATAGCAGGCTGAAATAGCCATTGCGAGCAGGCTGAAATAGCCATTGCGAATAGGAGCGAATAGCAGGCTAACTAGCCCTTGCTAACAGGATGAGGCTACTCACATGAACAGACAGGTATATGATAACCTTGGACATGCCGGAAGTAAGAGGATGTTGGTATACCTGAGAACTAACAACATTCTCATACCTAAAGCCAAACAAAGAGCGATAACAGTCCGAAAGGCCTGTGAACAATGTGCGCTGGTAAAGGGACAAAACCTGAACCAGTGCCACACTCTTAGACGGGGGGGGGGGGCTGTCCCCCGGAGTCAGCGGACGACGCAGCGGGTGGCAGGAAGGAATATACTGACTCAGGTCAGAAATCGGAACTGGAGGAAGACCACGATAGGTCAAGCTCCAGAGCATCCTCAAGGTCCTCATCTAGACCTCCCAGACCTCCTAGACCTCCCAGACCTCCCAGACCTCCTAGACCTCCTAGACCAGACAGAGAGACATCGGCCTGAACCCAGGTTACAGGGCGACGAGAGCCCTGAATGGACCTGAAAGAGAGAAAAGAAATGAGTCCTCTGTGGACTGTATCTGTGATGTCCTGCGAGGCCTACGGACAGGGTCACACGATAGGTCAAGCTCCAGAGCATCCTCAAGGTCCTCATCTAGACCTCCCGGACCTCCCAGACCTCCCAGACCTCCCAGACCTCCTAGACCTCCCAGACCGGACAGAGAGACATCGGCCTGGACCCAGGTTACAGGGCGACGAGAGCCCTGAATGGACCTGAAAGAGAGAAAAGAAATGAGTCCTCTGTGGACTGTATCTGTGATGTCCTGCGAGGCCTACGGACAGGGTCACAAGACCAGGCCAACCACACTTCAATAGAGGACGGCTGCTACAATTCTCGGGGACCCGTGGGGGTCGCCCAAGGAGTGACAAATCAACCTACCTCAAACTATGGGAGAGATCCAAGAGGTCAGAGGGGGCGACCCCAAGATGACCAAGATGACCAAGATGACCAAGGTGACCAAGATGACCAAGATGACCAAGATGACCAAGACGACAACAGCCTGGGTGCATCGGCCGGGAACAACAGATGCAAGTCTTCCCGCCGGATACCAAGCAACAACGTGACCCCTATCCTGTCGAGCCGTCCAGCCAGGGAACAACAGATGCAAGTCTTCCCGCCGGCTACCAGGGTAACAAGGTACCGAGATGGCAGAGGGGGTGTGGAGAGTCACAGCCACGTGACCCCACAATCGCCATCTCGTCCCCCAGTACAGACGCTATTAAGACAATGGAAAATGACCGCCCAGGATGACAGAGTGGGTGTGAAGTGCCACAGAACAAGTGACACTTTTTGACAATGACATCCTGAGTCGTTCCAATATAGCCGTATATACCTATTTTTCACATGTAATTATATGCTTCATTATTCAATTAATCAATTGACGATGGACAATGACCTCCCAGGATGACAGAGTGGGTGTGAAGTGCCACAGAACAAGTGACACGTTTGGAAATTGACATCCTGATTCGTTCCAATATAGCCGTATATACCTTTATGAACTTTAAAAAGAAGGACTGTTGCCATTATGTGATTATCAAGTGTATACTGTGTATAATGTGTATACTGGTCATTGGTCATGGTATACTGTGTATGATGTGTACTGGTCATTGTAGTATATCAAATATACTATATGACCAGTATATTCTTTTATGGACCTTAAAAAATGAAACTGAGCCTTTAATGTCTCCATAGAAGGGGCCTGTTCTTCACAGTTCTTCACAGACAACAGGCAAAAGGGAGTCAACCTGCGGAATGTGGGCCTCAGCAGAGGAGAGAGAGGAGAGAGACAGAGACAGAGAGAGAGAGAGAGACATAGTGTGAGAGAGAGACACACACACACAGAGATAGAGATGGAGAGAGAGAGACATAGTGTGAGAGAGAGACACACACACACACAGAGACACAGAGAGAGAGAGAGAGACATAGTGTGAGAGAGAGACACACACACACGCACACACACACAGAGATATAGACAGAGAGACAGACAGAGATGGAGAGAAGGAAAGAGACATAGTGTGAGAGAGAGACACACACACACACAGAGATAGAGATGGAGAGAGAGAGACATAGTGTGAGAGAGAGACACACACACACGCACACACACACACAGAGATATAGACAGAGAGACAGACAGAGATGGAGAGAAGGAAAGAGACATAGACAAAGAGAGAGAGACCGAATAGTTGTATGGTATTAGGTAGAACAGGGAATGGAACCCTATACCAGTATCGTATGTGTGAAGTGCCACAGATAGCTTTATGCTGGCTTTACTTATAAAAAATGGAAATGAGCCTTTAATATCTGCAGAAAAGGTGCCCGGTGTCTGTGAAAAGGGAGGCAACCTGGGGAATGTGGGCCTCAGCAGAGGAGAAAGAGCTGTAAAATGTTAACCCTTTCAGACGGGAAGGGGATTAAAGGTTGCGGGTTGAAAAACAGGGAGTCCTGAATCTATAGAGGGAAATCTTAAAAAACTATATAACAATTAAATGTTTAATGTGTACAGTAAAAGTTTTCATAAATGGCATGCTTATAATTAACTGTCATTAGAGAATAATACTAAAAGAATGATGTGTAAAAACTGTTTTCTGGATGAGATCTTTTAGGAAGCTTGATAAGAAATCCTAGGGATGGCTTCGTGCCCGGTACCATGTCACGTGATCCCCACAGACAAAGCAGTTGTCTGTTCTGAAGGAATAAGGGACTTTCTGTTACTTAAAACCACTAGGTAACGAGAAGTAACGTTAGTACCAAGAAGGAGGAGCTCATACGAATTACGTATTGTACTCTGGTTTGCTAAACAAAAATGACATCCCTGTGACTTCACTGTGTTTAGACCAATCGGAAATATGGTACAATGTGGATATAAAAGGGACGGTTGCCCTTTCAAGGGCCAGACTTTTTTGAGAGATTTTGAGGAGATGACTGAAACCTGATATATTGTAAGCTGAAACTTTTGTACTTATAAAAATTAAACTGAACCTTTAATGTAACCTTCTACTTTTAAAAAATAAAAACAATCTTCTTTTGGAAACAACGTTTGCTTCTATTCTTCCCGAAACGACTGACGGCCGGGTAAGCATTGAAATGTGTTCTGCATTTGTAACTTCACCCCATGCATTTTTGATTAATGATGTAAAAACTTTAGAAGTGGGGCTTTATCCATACGGAGGCCTAAAGAGAAATATGTCAACCACGCGGTCCCGCTTAATAATTTAGGACCTGCTCCGAGGCTTTCCCCAGACGGAGTAGAAGGAGACATATGATTATGCATTAAGGCAAAATAGAATAAGTGGCTTTATCCCTAGCTATAATGGGATTATCAAGTAAAGCCATATAGTGATAATACGTGTACTGTATAATGGGATTATCAAGTAAAGCCATACAGTGATAATACGTGTAACGGATAAGGGAAATGGACCTCATCTGAATAAAGAGAGTCCTTCCCAGTGCAAATAAAATAAAAGATTCCGCAACTTCAATCACTCGACCTAAGGTCGATGACTGACGGGGGTCGGAACGGTGCATTCGCTATCTCTTGTCGGTCAGTAGTAACAACAACATTTTGTAGACTCGTTCGGTTCTGCATGTCAACCACTTCGCAGGACGCTGTTTGATGTCAAGATGAGCAGACCAATGAGTTATGAAGTTATCGATCTGACCTAAGACCTAGCGTGGGCATTTAACAGTTAGCTACGACAGCTAGCCGGCCCGCTTGGCTCAATATAACGTTAGCTACGATAGCTAGCCGGCCCGCTTGGCTCAACATAACGTCTACGACAGCTAGCCGGCCCGCTAGCTCAACATAACGTTGGCTACGATAGTTAGCCGGCCCGCTAGCTCAACATAACATTAGCTACGATAGCTAGCCGGCCCGCTAGCTCAACATAAGGTTAGCTACGATAGCTAGCCGGCCCGCTGGTCCAACAGAACGTCAGCTACGATAGCTAGCCGGCCCGCTGGCTCCACATAACGTTAGCCAACATAACGTTAGCCACGATAGCTAGCCGGCCCGAGAAAGAGAGAGAGAGAGATATCTCCACGGCGGGAATAGAATAGAGTGCATTAAAAACTCACCAAACGTCCAAGAGGATGGAGACAACCGCGTGGAGTTGACGAAGTTCATCTGCCGAACGACCGTCCTCTTCATCTTGGCATAACAATGCTGCACGCGCTCTCTCTAGGTTAGCTAACGCTAGCTAACGCATTTAGCTAAGCTACTAGCCGACATGGCTATCCCGACTGAACCACACGTTAGCACTCGATATTATAACGTAGCTAAAGCTAACTAGCTGTCCCTGCCTTTAGCTAAGCCGACATGGCTAGCCTGACTGAACTTTCTAACATGCAACAACTTTCATCTTCAGTCCATCTGCCAAACGACCGTCCTCTTCGTCTTGGCTGGCATAACCTCCAATGCTGCACGCGTGAAATTGTCAGACGCAGCTGATGTACGCCGGCCGACTGTACACATGTAACCCCTCCCTTCGTTGAAACCAATAGTATGTCTGCTGCAGAGCCCCAGAGCTCCAATAGTGTATCTGCAGAGCCGCAGAGCCAGGAACAAGTCAGACACATTCTACAAACGTGTCTAATGTGAAATATATAAGCATATAAGCTAAACGAGATTTTAGGTCTGTAATGAAAAAGGGCCTCGCGGGAAGGGGGGCCTCGCAAAAAATAAAATAAAAATAAAATAAAAATAATAAAAAAATAATATATATATATATTTTTTGTGCGATGCCCCCCTTCCCACGAGGCCCTGTGCGACCGCACTGCTCGCACACCCCCTGAGGCGGCCCTGGTAGAGAGGTAGAGAGAAAGGGAGGTAGAGAGAGAAGGTAGGGAGGTAGATAGGAGGTAGAGAGAAAGGAAGGTAGAGAGAGAGAAGCTAGGGAGGTAGAGAGAAAGGGAGGTGGTAGAGAGAGGTGTCTGATGCTCCTTTCTTTTACCATCCAAGTCTATTGTTCCCGCTGCTGCGCATCAGTGAAGGGTGGAGAAACATTGACTGCTATGTAAATACAGTGTTCACAACAAAGACATCCAATCAGTTTCCTGAGTGAAGGTGTTGATTGGCTAATGAGTAGGCAAGATGAATTTGAAAGAGCAACAAATGTATGTTGCCTCATAGGCTACATGTCTTATTAATTAATTGTCATTTAACTTCTACATGCTATATAAATACATTGTTAAGTGATGTATTTAATAATTATGTAGCACTTTGAGGCAGCATGGAACGGGGGGTAGGGACAGTATTTTCCTTAACCGACCCCCTATGCAACTGTGTAAACCCATGGTTGAATAAAGCAGAAATTAATAGGCTAAATAAATAGGCCTCCTCTGCCTCATTAAAGGTTTGGGGTATAGAAAAGGTCAGAAGGAAAAAATATTTGATTAAAAAAAAGAAAAGGTCAGAAGGGACGGTAATTTAATCCTGGCATTTTTCAATGTTGCTTTACTCTGATCTCATTTGATCTTCATTTGATGATTTCTTTCGGAGCGAGTGAGCAAGAGAGATAGAGATAGCAGACACCTTTAAATGTTGCTACACCTTTTTGTGTTGATGCAGTAGCATCATGGAATCACTTTCAACTTGACCTAAAGTTGAGTTCCCTTGTCTCTCTTGGACATTTTAGATTATAATCTAGATCAATAGCCGCCCACGGTTGACCTGTAGTTGTTTGCTTGATTCTGTTCTATTGCGTGATGTTGCTACTACTGTTTTTATATATTCCTTTGGCTGTATAACCTTTTAACTGTTTCTAACTGTTTATTAGTATTTATTTATTTTTATATTTGTGTTATTGAAATTATGTAAACTCCATCCCCCTCAATTGACTCCAGAGTAAATAAAACACAAAACATGTCCAGCAGAACCATGTCCATGCAGGCTTTCTGAATCTTGATCCTCGGTATAAATGCTGGTTTGTTTAGAGTGCGTGTGCCTATTCATCTTTGATTGACCAGCCAGCCAGTACATTTTATTGGCTGTTGATATTGGCCCAGCCCCATTGTACATCAAGCTAAATCAGCTGGACAGAGATAAAGATATCAGATAGAGAGAATGGAGAAATGTCCTGCTGCGTTGCAAATGATGATTAAATAAAAAACTGCTCCCGTAACCAAAAAAACGATTAAAGGTGAAAGATGTCGCACTAGAGCACCAGCATGTCATTTATCAAATCAGGTACATTCCACCTGGAGAGATGGGATGTAGGGAGGGGATACATGCATGCAACATGTAAGCAACATACATTTTGGACCCACCAATTTAAAAAAAAATATTAATAAATTTTTATTTCGCACCTTTCTAAAAGCTCTATGGATGTATTATTTAAAATAAAAGAGACATGTAGCCAGTTTTCTTGTCAAGAGCCAATTGTGCAGTCATTCAGTATTGGCATGAATAAATCAGATGTCATTCTAATATGTCATGTTCTACAGTAGGACTTACTACTATGATACCCAATAAAACAAGTCATTAGAATAATAGAAGCCTGCTACTTTGCTGGAACGATTCATTTAGAACGTATACAGTACGTGTGTGTGTGTGTGTGTGTGTGTGTTTGTGTGTGTGCTTCCGCGCTGAGGCTCACTAAGCCTTTCTCCACGTATATTTATTTCCGGAGCATTTATTTATCCACTCTGGTTGGATGGTGTATTGTACTTGTGCTGTATAATAACAATACATTGGAATCTAATCTCATTTTGAGATCAGTCGCGAATCGCTTCCTGTTGAATGGATCGATTGAGTGCAATGCCGAACCTCTGCTGTTTCAGCTTGTCCTGACAACCTAGAATAGGACACGCCCACTGCAGATGTCACGGTTTGCAAGGAAAAAATAAAAACATTTCGGTTCCAGCTGAGAACCGGCTTTTCGCGTTCCAAACCAATTATTTCCGGTGTGAACGCACCGGTTCGAGGTAGGTTCAGGAACCGGCACCGGCACAGAGCCCGGCCGGCAGGGCTTGACGTTGACACCTGCCCACCTGCCCAGGGCTATTGAAAATGCTGAGTGGCTAGTGACTTTGGAAAACCACTAGCCACAGTGGCTAGTGAGCCAAAAAGTTTACGTCAAGCCCTGCATAGGTGTGTCAATGATAATGTTCATGGCGTTTGGAGCAATAATATAATTGCTAGGTTCAACACAGCCAAGGCATAGGTGTGTCAATGATAATGTATTGTTCACAGCGTTTGGAGCAACAATGTAATTGCTAGGTTCAACACAACTCTTCCACATCTACACCCTCCATCTTGTCCCAGTCAGCCGTTGTCCCAACTGGAGCTCCTTTTGCGGCTGAGTCACTGGTCGCAGGCAGTAGTAAACAATGGAGTCAACAGTCAGAAGCACAGTTGTACAGTTGGCGTGTAGCAGTATGATTACAATGATACTGTCCCCAGCAGGGGTTAGTGAAGAAGAAATTACCTATATTTATTACTTTTTGGGTGGGGGCGCAAGTGCTGGGATTTTTGGCTAGTGAAAATGCTGAGTGGCTAGTGACTTTGGAAAACCACTAGCCACAGTGGCTAGTGAGCCAAAAAGTTAACATCAAGCCCTGCCGGCCGGTGTGAAAGGCCTATCAGTGGTCTCTGTCCAATTCCAAGTGAACCCTGGGGTGGTTTGTTTGAGGTCTGAAAGCAATCGGACCAATCAGTGAAGCTGAGTGGGTGTTTTTTGTTGACATTTCCTGTTATATTTCCAAATGTGTGATTTTTCAAAAGTAACCATTTCACTTGTGATTCAGACCTTTTCAAACTGACTTGGGTGTGAAAGTGTCCTCAGCCTTTAATTGGGACTCAGCTTCTAAATTACGTTTTCCGGTAAGATGACCTGTGTGCTCCAGTACTTCAGCCTCCTAAGAACATTTGTGCAAGTCAGTCAACATCACAGAGAAAAACTGTCAAACACAGGGCTTAAAGTCACCATGAAATGGCATTAGCTGTGTTCCACTTCTGTGATTTGACATGGTTCTGACTGAATCCTGTTTTGCACCATGTCATGGACCAACCTTCAGGACATACTATAACCTAATGATTAGTCTCCCTGGGAGACATCAAAGCTCTGGTAAAAATTACTGTAAGAGTGCAATAGCTATTGCTATAATCTTGTATTATGTATCTGTTTACAATCGATATATATTCCTAACATGCTCTATTTTATTTATATGTCTGTTTTTAATATGCTATATTCTTTAATTTTGTAACTTTGTAATGGTGTGTGCTATCTTGGCCAGGTCTCCCTCAGAAAATTCATTTTAATCTCAAGGGACTTCCTGGTTAAATAAAGGTTAAATAAATAAATGGAAAGCGATGTCAGACTTCAGCAAGAAAGAACTGTGGAAGATATGTGATCTGTGGAAGTGGGATTACCATTTTTGACCCCTACCTCCTCCCATAGCTTCGACACCCAGCCGTGGTGGGAAAGTTTGAGTCTGAGGCGGCCAGAAGATGTAGAAGATTATTTCATTATACAAAGTTTCTGAACAGACTTTTGAATTCACAGCAAAGCAACAAGTATTAAGTTACACAGGTCAAGCTACGATATGCAAGCTACAGTAGCAGTGTTGTTAATAATAGTGAGTGAGTGAGTGAGTGAGTGTGAGAGTGAGTGTGAGTGAGAGAGTGAGAGTGAGAGTGAGTGTGAGAGAGAGAGAGAGAGAGAGAGAGAGAGAGAGAGAGAGAGAGAGAGAGAGAGAGAGAGAGAGAGAGAGAGAGAGAGAGAGAGAGAGAGAGAGAGAGAGAGAGAGAGAGAGAGACTTACGTTCCCTCCTTGTCCAGGACCGGAGCAGGACAGAGCAGGTAGGTATCTTCCACCACCAGAGGTCTCTCCACTATAGGACCACAAGCAGGCAGAGGGGACACACTGTTACTAGTAATAACAAAGTCACTCTGCCAGTGCCACCATCTTCATAACAGGGACTAACAAGACCAGACCGCTATCTCTTTGAATGGGGAGTCATCTGTATCTATGAATCTGTCAGACACCCACTGGGGCCAGCCTATAAGATGAAAGGTGCCTGACTGACTGATGTCTGTGAGTTTATATATTTAACATTTACATTTAATATTTCATATATGAATTTATTGAAATGCGTGACATTCTCTTCTGTTGCAGGGTGTTGGACAAAGGGCTAAAATCGGGACGTTTAGACATAATATTGATGTGGAATAATTTGACCAGATTATTCACGGAGGCGGATAACAGAGTTTACTGACAGAATGACATGTTGCAACACGGAGAGACCTATACAGAAATGGGCCCTAGAATAAGAAGAATTCTCTGCAGAATGGCAAACTAACAAAGTATTTATACAGGGGAGGAGACAAAACTAAGTGGTAAAAAATATGATTTGCTCTATAGCATGAGCACCCTGTGACTTGAACTGTCCCAGGCGGCAGGATGGGGAAACTCGATCAACTTGAATTACTGTTTACACCTGTTTTTTTCTCATGCATGGACAGATTCCATAAGTATTTTTCATTTTTTTTAATTTTAATGATATATATAGCTCTTGATACATGTATGTTATGACTACATAATGTGTTGATGTTACACTATTTCAGTAATTTGAATGATGTTGCTAGGACAAACCTGATTGATAGCCCCTGGCCCCTGCCCACGGAATTTCACCACCAGACGGAATCAACACAGACGCTAGCAGATGAACCAGGGCATGACAAAGAATCACACCCACCCCCCCCTCCCACACACGGACCAAATAATAACAACACAGCCCCCCCCCCCACCCCCCTCCCGTCGCGGGACACCCACCTTGATCAAAGGATCCCCCACCCCCCCTCCGGACATCACAGAGCCCCCCCCCCCCTTCCCACAGAAGAAGAACCCTACCTTTATCTCAAGGATATAGACAACACAGCAAATAAAAATGGACTTCATATTTTCCATCTTAATGTAAACAGCCTTAGACACAAACTGGCAGAAATAAGGCAACATTTCATTAGCGGTAAGGTAAACATTCTATGTTTCTCTGAAACTAAACTGGATTCATCAGTAACAGACCCGGAAATTGAATTGGAGAACTATTCTTTAGTCCGCAATGACAGGAACAGGCATGGAGGAGGTGTCTGTATGTACATTCATAAAGATTCCAAATTTATTAACCGTACAGACTAGGCTTGGGCGGTATCCTTTTTTTCACACCGGCAAACCTTTATGTTATAATACCCCGGTGCACGGTATTTGACGGTATGTCTTTCATTTTCATCAGCGGGGGGGGGGGGGGGGGGGTTTACGTGTTACCAAGTAAACAAATCATCGTCAGCTCTCAGAATGGTAGTCCCGCACCGGTAGAAGCCCGCACCGTTTTAGCGTTAGCATCTAGCCTATAGCCATGGCAGACTATTTGATTCCTTAAGGGCTAGAAATTGCCTGGGTTTTGGTCATATGCTCCCGAAATGCTCCCGTTGTTTGGCTACTTCTATGTGCAGTGAAAACTACTCGAATGCTTTATAACCTAGTCATTGATTTAGTTCAGGGTAATCTAAGATTAGCCGCAGAGCTAACGCTACTTAACGTGAGCTAACGCTAGTTAATCAAGCTCACAGAGAGAGATAAACAGCTGACAGCGGATAGTACAGGACGGTACAAATACAATAAAAAGGCGGGTGGGGGCTGTTGTGTAAACCTTGTACTCTTTAGTTCACAAATAATAAGAGACGGATTATTTGCTTGCTCCACCAGTGCACCACAACAACACACACCAACTCTCGTCACAACGCTTTACGGTATTTTCACAGCACTGTCGCAACATTACCGTAAAACGTGAACACCGTTGTGACCCACTCGCTCCACTAGAGCGGTCTCGCCCTCTGCTGGCGCGTGTGTGCACTACACTCAGTGTGTGCACTACACTCAAAACTCCGTTTCACTGTTATACAAACTGAAGCGCATCTGTGATTTTGACGGTGACGGACGGTATTGAAAATCAATACCGTCTGTATTTCTAAATACCCCGCTATACCTTAATACCGCCATACCGCCCAAGCCTAGTACAGACCTAGATCATGAGGCTATTGAAACTGTTTTTGTAGAAATTCTATTTGAAAGGGCTAAATCTGTTCTAGTCGGCACAATTTACAGACCGCCAGACCAAAATGGCTTTTATGATGTGTTGGATGCGTGCTTAGCTGGAGCTGAGGATGCAGAAATTATTCTTATTGGGGATTGGAACACGGATATGCAACAAAAAGATGCACCTGTCTTCAAATCCTACAATAGGTTTTGTGATCTGCACGGCATCAGCCAGCTAATCACGCAACCCACACGTGTATGTGAGTCAACTCAGACTACCATTGACCTCATCCTGACCTCTGACAAGTCCAAGATCGCCAATAAAGGGGTTATAGCATGCGGGTTAAGTGATCATTATATGATATTCTGTACCCGCAAAAAGCTAAAACAAAAGGCTGGCTGTAACAAAACAGTCACATCTAGAGACCTCAAAACCTACTCTAGCGAGGCCTTTAACCTTGAACTGGAGAGTCTGGACTGGTCAGATGAGCTCAATGGTACACTGGTTGAAGAAACATGGCTTGGCTTCAAAACCAAATTTTCAACGATACTAAACAACATGGCCCCCCTAAGAACCACCAGGGTAAAAAATCGCGCGGAGCCGTGGATGCACACTGAAATACTGACCGCTATGAAAACCAGAGACAAAAAATGCTCTGAGTTTCATAAAAGTCAGTCAAAGCTTACCATAAGCACGAGCAGTGAACTCCAAGCCCACGTGACTGAACTCAAACTGGAAAGAAACAGACTAAGAAATGACGTAAACTCCATGATCAAAACAGCAAAAAATGACAAAACCGAGGAAAACAAAAACAAACCACGTGAACTTTGGAAATTACTCAATAACCAATAGGCTGCAGTAAAAAACTTAAAATCAGATTCTCAAACATAAACATAAAGACGGACAACAAGCTCATCACAGACAAGCTGGATGTAGCCAATTACTTAAATAGTTTCTTCACAAACATAGCCACAACACTGGTAAACAAACTACCCTCCCACTCAGGGCATTATGGGGTAGAACACATAGTAGCATACTACAAGAACCTAGGGGTCCACAAAGACGACTTCAAACTGGAAATGGTAACAACAGATGAGGTACTCAAAAAACTGAGCGCCCTCCAACCTAACAAGGCCACTGGCCATGACAACATCCCCTCCAAATTCCTCAGAGACTCAGCAGCCGCCATCACCCCAGTCATCACACACATAATAAACCTCTCCATAAAACAGGGACACGTCCCCAAGGACTTCAAAATTGCGAGAGTAACACCCCTGCACAAAAAAGGCACTAAATTAGATCCAGGCAACTACCGCTCTGTTTCTATCCTTACCTCCATCTCGAAAGTCATGGAAACATTTTTATACGAACAGGTCGGAAAATACCTTGCGGAAAAAAATCTAATCTACGAATTCCAATCTGGCTTCAGAACATCCCACTCCACTGACACATGCCTTCTCTTTTTAAACGACCACATCAAACAAGAGGTGGACGCGGGCAAATACTGTGGCATGGTCATGCTGGACCTACAAAAGGCCTTCGACACTGTCAATCACACCATTCTGATTGACAAGCTAAAAGCAATTGGTTTTGATAGTCTATCAGTGAGCTGGATGCAATCCTACCTGGAGGGGAGAGAGCAGATGGTGGAGGTAAACGGTACCCTATCCCCCCCCTTACAGTAAGCTGTGGTGTTCCACAAGGAAGCATACTAGGTCCGCTACTGTTCCTAATTTATGCAAATGACATGTCGTCAGCTTGTGACTGCAACTTGTTCCTGTTTGCGGACGACTCAGCCCTGCTGGTCTCTGACAAGAACAAGTTACAGGTTGAAAAAACCCTCAGCTCAGAACTAGGCAAAATCTGCATATGGCTCGCTGATAACAAACTATCATTACCCATGGGCAAAACAGAGTCCATTCTCTTCGGTTCAAATAACAAACTCAGCAAGACCGACGGCTTCTCAGTTACAGTGGGTGACAATATTGTCACAAGGAAAGAAGATATTACCTACCTGGGTTCCATCCTAGAGGCAAATCTGGCATCCAATGTAATAAAAAAAGTCAACCAACGAACTCGATTCTTGTACCGGATCTCCTCACTGGTAAACAAGAATACCCTGAAGACTCTGGCAGGAGCACTCATTCAAGGGTACTACGACTATGCTTGCACCTCATGGTACCAAAGCACCTCAAAGGCGCTAAAAACTAAATTACAAACATCTCAAAACAAACTGGTCAGACTACTGCTTGACCTTACTCCTAGAACCCACCTCACCCCTGCCCACTTTGACAACCTAGGATGGCTTAGAGTAGACGACAGAGTACAGCAACTTGCAATGGGCCTGGTCTACAAGATACACTACACGACCAAGGTACCCATGTACATGTCAAAATACTTCCCAAAGGTCAGTGAATACCACGATCACAACACCAGAGGGAGCTCCACAAATCATGTTAAACCCAGATTCGGCTCAAACAAGGGACTAAACACGTTTCGCAATTATGCCACATCAATGTGGAACGCCCTACCCAAAGCTGTAAAGGAATGTGAATCACTACCCACTTTCACAAACACTCTCAAAAAACACCTACGGGAGACTGCAATTCGAAACTGGCCTCTGTAAATGTCCTAACACAACCCCCTCCAATGTACAGTAAGAATGACCAAGTATGGTCTTGTCAATATTCCAATGTACAGTTTTGCTTGTACAGTTGTACAGTGTCCCCCACCCACCCCTCCTACCCAACCTCCCCCTCCCACTCCTACCCAACCTCCCCCCCCACCCACCCAACCACCTCCAATGTACAGTACCACCCACCCCCCCCCCCCCCCACCTACCCAACCTCCTCCAATGTACAGTTTCTACGTCAAATGTATATACTTTTTCTCTGGACTCTTTTCGTATCACAAACAGTACTGGATTTGCAAATCTGGTATGTCATAAATGTATAGATGTAGCAGTACTGTCTATCTGTATGTCATATATGTCATATATGTTACGATGAATTGAAAATGGGGGACCCTGATGTAAACAAGACGAAAGTCTTTCTCTGGTCTGCATCCCCTTAACAATTGTATGTATTGAGCTGTACTGTACTGTACCCATTCTGCAATCTGTTAATAAACTTTTCAATCAATCAATCAATGACATACACAACATACAGATATAAGAATCTAATCGAATCATCTAAACTAATCTAATCATGACATTTAAGACATGCATGACATACAGAGATATATATATCACTGAGCACCTGAAGCCTGTGCTATTAAACAAGGAAGTGCAGCACTGTTGATAAGGCTGTCAGCACTGCAGTAGAGCCACTCAGTGCCCTGTGCTGCAAAGAGTGAACACAAAACGCTCATGGACCCGCGGTCTCATGTTGACTGAGTCGCTTGTGTTGTTCGTTGGATTCGTTTTTGGGCTCAAAACGTACACTACACGGACCGTGGTCTCATGCTGACTGATCAGTGATCGCTTGTCTTGTCGCGCTGTGTGTCAGACTCTGGATGCTTTAGACACCCGCCCACCTCCACCTCTGATTGGCTTACTGTTACAAAGGATCAGATTAAACCGAATATATATATTTATTGATTGATATATATTGCATAGTATTTGTATATCGTTTGATATCCCTTGTATATTCCTTGTACATATACACGGAATATCCCTTAAGCCCAGACCATAATATTTCATTCTCCTATTGGACAGCGGTCCACAGGCGCCAGAGCCATGCCTCCGGAGTCAGGTTCAAAGTCACCGTCAAGACATGTCTGAACATGCCCGGCCTTGCCCAGGGCTACGAGACAGAAATGAGGTTGGCACTAGTTTGTTCGCCGTGCATATAAATATGGCGCAGGTGAATACAGAAGCACTTAGTCAGAAGTCTAGAGTTACCCAATAAGTTGAAGCCTCACCCACGATACTCCGTGCGGTGAAGTATGGCCTGTTTGGCCCCAAATAGAGCATTGAGACCGCGTGCGAATTAATAACTGAATTGTCAGAGTTTGGCGCTATACCGTCGAGTGCGACATATTTCTATTAAGTCAGTAATAGTCTATTTGTGTATAGTGTATCGTGCGGCTAAAGTTCTACAGTGACCAGCATCACCAACGCTTCCTCGTACCAGCTAGAGTGCTTATCCAGGCTGGGCTGCTTTCATGGCGCTTTCACCCGAGGAGACCTAGACGAGAACCGTGTGGACATGTACACTGGATTAATCTACCCGACGACTACATAGCCCTTTGCGGCTGGATTATATTTGTTTTGGTCCTGTGATTTATGGAGCGGAGAATCGCCGACGCCTACACGTGTGGGATTTACCCTGTGAGGAGCCAAGTCGAGTCGGCGCTTCAGAGAGCCTGAGGCCGGCTAGCTTTCTTCACTGTGGAGCTACAGTCTACGGAGAACAGCTGTATTCGTCTGTGGATCAAGAGACTATTGCACCGTCTCCTGTACTTGGAGTCTCCTTAGTCATCGTTGACCAGACTCTCTACTACCGACAGATCCTCTACCCCTGCTGGCTTACTACCGGGGGGACCCTTCCAGTATCTCCCGCTATATATTACTAGTGTACCATAGATATAATTCCCTAAGATTCAGGTTGTATAATTACCTCCTGCGTAACCAGAGAATGGATATTCATTATTGATTTGCCTATGCATATTCCTTTGCCTTATAAGCGCATCCAAAGTATAATAGAAAGTATATTATGTACTGTATGGCCAGTAATTAAAGTACATAAAGCGGTAGTGGTTTAATGATACCATACTTATCAATACAGTCAGGGAATTGTACCCCTCAGTTACAATTGGTCCTTTGAGCCGGAGGGTAACTAGCGTAATATTAATATAGTGGTATTAATATTGACATGGCCTATGATGAACACTCCACAAAACGGTTCTCCTAAAGTAGATCGCCCGCAGCGTAGACGGCAGACACCTCAGTACTTAGAGGATTACGTTGCCAATATACTACCTAGCCTTCTACAGACGGTAAACGCGGAAAAAGTAGATAGTAAAATTATGTCCGACCCTATCGACCAGGCTACCCCGCCAATAGAGGCCCTAGTGGGTTCTAACGTAACTGACCAAGCTCACGGTAGGGACCAGGAGGGACCGACATGACTTTACCCCCCGCCAAGACCGAAGAAGTAGTCCCCGGAGAGCTCCAGGATAAAGACAGCTCTCCAGGGATGGAACTCTACCCGCTACAAGAAGAGGAGAGCACCCCGGAGATGGATCTCCAGGACTCGCCACAGGAGAACAGATCTCCAACGAGTACTGCCAGGAGCGGATCACCTCAACCAGCGTCTTCCCCCAGCGAGGCGGACAAGATGCTGGCACAGGCATTCCTCGCCAGCCTAGCAGCCTCAACAGAGCGCGATCGACTCCAAGCACAGACGCTTAGTGAGCGCGAACATTCTTCCATGGAAAGAGAACGCCTTCAGGCGCAGCAACGGAGCGACGAAGATCGTATACGTCTAGAGATTAGACGCCTTCAGACGGAAGAGAATATGGTAAGGGACCGGGCCGAAGCCCAGCGCGCCGCCGCCGAAGCCCAGCGCGCCGCTGCCGGTGCCCAAAGAGAAGCAGAGCGCGACCTCACTCTCACTAAGCGCGAAGCCGAGCGCGACCGATTACAAGCGCAGATAATGGAGCAGCTGATCACCAGGGCAACACCCCCTCCCTCCGCACGGGGTTCCAGGGCCTCGTCAAGACAAGGGTCAAGGGCACCCTCCCCTACCCGATCAAGCGACCCTGAGCCCGACCACCAGAGAGAGCCTATACCCCCCTCCGAACCCCTTCCCCGACCGGTCCAAGCGAGACCCAGCTACAAGGAAGAAACGGTCTACACCGCGGAGAGGCTAAATAGACGACTACAGGATCTAGAGGACCTGCCAGAGGAAGAAGAAGAGGGAGAGGAGGAGAATCAAGCCCGACAGCAGCACAGTACTCCACAGGACCAGGAGGTCCAGTACAGCCCAGGCTCTACCCCCGCGGCTCTGCGCTACAGACCCCCGACTCAATTCACGGGTGAGCTTGACGCACGACCAGCCCCGAGGAATAGCACCTGGATACGCGGGCCATGGTACCCAGCAGGTACCAGCCCACCAAGAGGCGTAAGAGGAGACTCGCCTAGGAGGCCTCTCTTCCAACGCTCACCGATGTGCCAGCCATCCATGGCATCATACATTGGCACACCGACGTTTCCGGACTTCACCCACGAGAACAGAGCACAGTACACGGAGCTACGAATGTGCTTAGAGACAATGATGTCCGATGTAGCTGATGAACCGTACAAGTATGCTATCCTACTGAAGCACCTCAAGGTGCCCCGACCGCACAATATAGCGCTGGCCTATGCCACCTCTACTACCCCATACACAGCGGCTCTAGCAGCACTCGACCAAAGATATGGACGCATATGGGACTACGTAATACAAGAGATAAGGCATATTGACCGCCTACCCCCAGCCACAGACAATCGCTCACTAGATGACCTGTCTATCAAGGTACAATCCCTGGTAGGGATGCTGGGGGCGCAAAGAGAAAAGGGTATGCACGAACTGTACGCAAACTCTAATGTCGAGAGGATTTTAGAGAAGCTTCCGCCCGCCCGACAAGAGCGCTTCAGGCGGCAAAGAGACCACCGTGATCCTAACGGTCCCGAGCCATCCCTCCTAGACCTAGCCGACTTCCTGGCGAGAGAAGTCAACAGCCTACGGTTGGATACGTTCATGCGGAGCACCCCAAGCTCCAGAGAGGGACCTAGGAGAGCAAACGATGGCCGAAGATTGGTGACCGTCATGCACCAATCAGAATCAGTACCGAGCAGCAAGAACCACAGTACCCCCTCGATGAAAGAGAAGTGGAAGATGGTGTGCCCGTACTGCGAAAAGGAACACTGGTTGTCACAATGTGACACGTTCAAGAAGATGACCGCCAACGAGGTGAGTCAATGGATAAAGTCCAACCGACGCTGTTACCGATGTGCGCGCAGTCACATGGCAGCCGATTGCCGCTTAAAGAAGAGGTGTAATCGGTGTGACGGAGCCCACCTAGATGTCCTACACGACAGTAACAGAAGAAAGCCTGCACCCTCAAGCAGCACAAAGGCAAGTGTTATGTACATTGACCCCGCCAGCAGCGGGGGCGCCCGGGTGCTCTTAAAGGTGGTCCGCTTAACACTGAGTTACCAAGATAAGGTCATGGACACTTACGCCGTCCTTGACGACGGGTCAGAGAAGACCCTTCTCCTCGCGTCCGCTGCGGCCCAGCTGGGGCTGCGGGGGAGCGAAAACCAGATGACGATTCGGACAATAAGAAGAGATCTAAAGACGATAAAGGGCGAGAATGTCTCCTTCACTATCGCAGCAAGCGGGCAGCCAGAGAGACGTATAGGATTACTAACGCTTTCACCAGCCAAGAAATAGGCCTGTCGCAGTACACCTACCCCATCGCCAAGCTGATGGATAAATATGTGCACCTGCGTCAACTACCTATACCGCTCATAGACGGTGCCACCCCGACCCTGCTGATAGGCTCCGACCATGCAGACCTCATCGTCCCGATAGACCGGGTCCACACAGGGCCCAGAGGCTGTCCTGCAGCAGTCGAGACCCGCCTAGGATGGACATTACAAGGCCCCCTCGCTAAGTCTCTTAACTGAACAGCAGCCACTAGTTGCCTCCACTCCAGAGTGACAGAAGAAGACACCACCCTCCTACAGCATGTCGAAAGGCTATGGACACTAGAGACAATGCCCTTTAAGAACGAAAAGAAAGACATTCGTTCCAAGGAAGACATTTACGCTATAGCCCTCCTCGAGCAAGGGACAAAGAGAGTCAAAGTCAACGGAGTGATGAGATACGCAACTCCACTCCTGAGGCGAGAGGGTATGCCTACCTTCCACGCCCCAAAAGAAGCGACGGAGCGGTATCTATTGAACACAGAGCGGCGCCTAGCCAGAGACCCCGCTCAAGAGACGGTGTACCGCGCTGAGATTAACAAGCTAATCACAGCGGGACACATAAAGAAAATTGACATTAAAGAGGCCGATCAGACGACCGAATCATGGTACGTGCCGCACCACAAAGTCCACCACAAAGGCAAGGATCGTATTGTGTTCAACTGCAGCTACCAGATCGGATCACAAAATCTGAATAAAGAGCTCTTGCCCGGCCCAACACTCGGCCCCTCTCTACTAGGCGTGTTACTACGTTTCCGCCAAGACAAGGTGGCCATCAGCGGCGACATCAAAGGGATGTTCCTGCAGGTGAGACTAGTGGAGGAGGACAAGCCCCTGCTGCGGTTCCTATGGAGAGAGAGGATCGGGGATGAGCAACCAGCCATCTATCAATGGGAAGTCCTCCCTTTCGGAACCACATGCAGCCCATGCTGTGCTACGTTTGCACTGCAAAAACACGTCGCAGAGGACCCAGCAGCTGATGAAGAGGTCCGACAAAGTGTAGGAAATAGTTTCTACGTGGACAACTGTCTGCAAAGCGTCTCGACGCCAGAAGAAGCCGAGGCCCTTCTACTCAAGCTCCGCGCCTCCCTGATCAAAGGCGGCTTTGATCTCAGGCAGTGGGCCAGCAGCGACCCGCAAGTATTGCGCAGCCTCTCCCCCGAGGACAAGGCAGCAAGCAGCGAGACCTGGATGGCGACCATCCCAGGAGAAGCCCAAGAAATGACATTAGGACTAGTCTGGCGCTTCAAAACAGACTCGCTCCATTATAAACACACACCCCTGACCAAGGAGCAGGGAAGGTCGACTGCACTACCGACCACCAGACGGAGTGTATACAGAACACTCGCCAGACAATATGACCCGTTGGGATGTATTCTACCTTACACCACCAGGGCAAAGATGATTGTAAGAGCGTTATGGGACAAGGACCAGGGCTGGGACGACCCCATACCCGAACACCTTGCATCCACATGGAGAGAGTGGGAGACGGAACTCAGCTCACTCCCAGGTGTCAACATACGCCGCAGCTACTTCCCACCCACAGTGAGGCCGGAGACGTGCCAGATGGACCTGCACGTCTTCAGCGACGCCTCCGAAGTAGCCTACGGTTCGGTGGCCTACTTGCGTGCCCGAGAGGAGGGAGGAGAAATACATACTGCTTTCATCCTGGCTCGCTCAAGAATAGCCCCACGAAAGCAACAATCTATCCCGCGTCTAGAGCTCTGCGCAGCCCTAGCAGGAGCGCAACTCGCCACGTTAATCCAACGTGAACTCACCATTCCGGTGCAAAGAACAATCTTGTGGTCAGACTCCACGACAGTACTCACATGGATCCGGTCTGATTCGTGCAGATACAAGGTCTTCGTGGGAGTCAGAGTCACAGAGATTCAACATTTAACAGAAGTAGCAAGCTGGAGGTATGTGGACACAAAACACATCCCAGCTGACGTCATCACCCGGGGAATGTCCCTGGATGACCTCACCTGTCACAACCTATACAGTGACGGGCCAGAGTTCCTCAAGCTCCCGGAAGAAGAGTGGCCTACACCCACCCCACGGGAAGCGAGTAAAGAGGAGGCCGAAAACAAGAAATCTATGTTCTGTGGATTGAACACACTCGTCTCCACAGACCCCGACATAGACGATTGCCTCACCCTAGAGAGTGCGCAGCTAAGGACATTCCTGTGGCACCACCCAGAGGTTCAGCTCACTACTGACATTACAGCAGCTGACTACGAAGAAGCAGAACTTCTTCTACTACAACGAGCCCAGAGAGACTCGTTCCCCGATGAGCTAGACTGTCTACAGGGAGCAAAGCCCGTCCCATCAGACAGCAGACTGCTCCACCTAGCCCCAGAGAGCGACGCCCATGGTCTCATCAGAGTGGGTGGTCGTCTGCGGAGAGCTCCAGACTTACCGGATGACGTCAAGTACCCGATAGTCTTAAACAGCCGACACAAGGTCACAGAGCTGATCATAAAGAAATAGGACGAGGATGTGCATCACGCCGGGGCAGAGAGAGTCTTCGCGGAGATCAGACGTCGTTATTGGATACTGCAAGGGAGAGAAGCAGTGCGGCGCTTCCAGCGAACCTGTCTAGACTGTCGTAAGTGGCGAGCGCAGCCCAGTATACCCCGGATGGCTGACCTACCTCCCTGTCGCCTCCGACTCGGCGACAAGCCTTTTCACTCCACCGGTATGGACTGTTTCGGCCCGCTGTATATAAAGAAAGGAAGAGGAACCGAGAAGCGGTGGGGTATTGTATTCAAATGCATGACCACCCGAGCGATGCATATAGAACTCCTTCCAACCATGAGCACAGACTCATTCCTTATGGCCTTCCGAAGATTCACATCGCGGAAAGGCAAACCGTCTATATTATTGTCTGATCACGGGACAAACTTCAAAGGCGGAGAAAGAGAGCTGAGAGAGAGCTTCCAAGCTATGGGCCCAGAACTTAAGACCCACCTCGCTCCATCCCAGATTGACTTCCAGTTTAATCCCCCGAACGCACCTCACTTCGGTGGAACTTGGGAACGAGAAGTACGTTCAATAAAGACAGCCCTGTACGCCGTGCTTGGGGCCCAGACCGTGGCGGAAGAAGTCCTAATGACAGTCCTCACGGAGATCGAGGGAGTATTGAACTCAAAGCCCCTCGGTTACGTCTCAAGTGATGTAGCAGATGTCGACCCAGTCACCCCCAACACACTCTTGATGGGGCGGCTGGACCCCGCGCTACCACAGACAATGTACAGGCCTGAAGAAGCGAACGGCCGAAGAATGTGGAGGTACAGTCAAGTATTGGCTGACAAGTTTTGGAACAGCTTCCTACTCCACTATCTACCGTCTCTACAGACCCGCCAGAAATGGGTGAAAGAGAGAGACAATTTGACAGAAGGAACAGTCGTCATGATTATCGACCAGTCACTACCCCGAGCTATGTGGCCGGCTGGCCGCGTAAGCAAAGTGATCATCGGTGCCGACGGAAAGGTCCGAGCAGCCGAAGTGCTCGTCCAAGGACGGATCTACACCCGACCCGTGGCGAGGCTAATAGAACTGCCAAGGCTCCCCGATACTATCGATGACGACCATGACCTCATGACTTTGTGAACTGCCCGACCCCTCACAACGGACATTGAGTAGTGGACAGTGCGGTTAATCTGTCTCTGCTTAGCTAATTAGGTGGGACTAATTAGGGTGCGGCTGTTACAAAGGATCAGATTAAACCGAATATATATATTTATTGATTGATATATATTGCATAGTATTTGTATATCGTTTGATATCCCTTGTATATTCCTTGTACATATACACGGAATATCCCTTTAGCCCAGACCATAATATTTCATTCTCCTATTGGACAGCGGTCCACAGGCGCCAGAGCCATGCCTCCGGAGTCAGGTTCAAAGTCACCATCAAGACATGTCTGAACATGCCCGGCCTTGCCCAGGGCTACGAGACAGAAATGAGGTTGGCACTAGTTTGCTCGCCGTGCATATAAATATGGCGCAGGTGAATACAGAAGCACTCAGTCAGAAGTCTAGAGTTACCCAATAAGTTGAAGCCTCACCCACGATACTCCGTGCGGTGAAGTATGGCCTGTTTGGCCCCAAATAGAGCATTGAGACCGCGTGCGAATTAATAACTGAATTGTCAGAGTTTGGCGCTATACCGTCGAGTGCGACATATTTCTATTAAGTCAGTAATAGTCTATTTGTGTATAGTGTATCGTGCGGCTAAAGTTCTACAGTGACCAGCATCACCAACGCTTCCTCGTACCAGCTAGAGTGCTTATCCAGGCTGGGCTGCTTTCATGGCGCTTTCACCCGAGGAGACCTAGACGAGAACCGTGTGGACATGTACACTGGATTAATCTACCCGACGACTACATAGCCCTTTGCGGCTGGATTATATTTGTTTTGGTCCTGTGATTTATGGAGCGGAGAATCGCCGACGCCTACACGTGTGGGATTTACCCTGTGAGGAGCCAAGTCGAGTCGGCGCCTCAGAGAGCCTGAGGCCAGCTAGCTTTCTTCACTGTAGAGCTACAGTCTACGGAGAACAGCTGTATTCGTCTGTGGATCAAGAGACTATTGCACCGTCTCCTGTACTTGGAGTCTCCTTAGTCATCGTTGACCAGACTCTCTACTACCGACAGATCCTCTACCCCTGCTGGCTTACTACCGGGGGGACCCTTCCAGTATCTCCCGCTATATATTACTAGTGTACCATAGATATAATTCCCTAAGATTCAGGTTGTATAATTACCTCCTGCGTAACCAGAGAATGGACATTCATTATTGATTTGCCTACGCATATTCCTTTGCCTTATAAGCGCATCCAAAGTATAATAGAAAGTATATTATGTACCTTTTGCTGCAATAAATACTTGATTATACCTTTGTGTGGAACCGATTCAATGTGGGAAGTGTTCATCATATTTATATATCATGTACTGTATGGCCAGTAATTAAAGTACATAAAGCGGTAGTGGTTTAATGATACCATACTTATCAATACAGTCAGGGAATTGTACCCCTCAGTTACACTTACCATGACATTTTATTCAACCTCAGCCAATCGTCAGCATGTATGCTTGGCTCGCGCACTGCCCACTAAACAAGGAAGAACATATTATTGCCTCTCCGCGCAGAGATCTGTCTGATGAAGGAAATAGGTTCATTCATAGTAACGCGCCGCATTTTTTTGCAGTAACGGCAACGGCGTTATTAAGATTGGAAGAGTAATCCGTTAGATTACTCATTACTGAAAAAACGAACGCCGTTAGTAACGAAGTTACTTATAGCGCCGTTATTCCCATCACTGCTCGTTACTGAAAAAACTAACGCCGTTAGTAACGCTGTTACTTATAGCGCCGTTATTCCCATCACTGACTCTAAGCCATCCTAGGTAGTCAAAGTGGGCAGGGGTGAGGTGGGTTCTAGGAGTAAGGTCAAGTAGTAGTCTGACCAGTTTGTTTTGTGATGTTTGTAATCTTGTTTTTAGCGCCTTTGAGGTGCTTTGGTACCATGAGGTGCAAGCATAGTCGTAGTACCCTTGAATGAGTGCTCCTGCCAGAGTCTTCAGGGTATTCTTGTTTACCAGAGAGGAGATCCGGTACAAGAATCTAGTTTGTTGGTTGACTTTTTTTATTACCTTGGATGCCATTTTGTCACAGGAAAGATTAGCCTCTAGGATGGACCCTATGTATGTAATTTCATCTTTCCTTGTGACAATATTGTCACCCACTGTAACTGAGAAGCCGTCGGTCTTGCTGAGTTTGTTATTTGATCCGAAGAGAATGGACTCTGTTTTACCCAGGTGTAATGATTTCATTTTCATTTCAAACCTTTATTTATACTCGTGAAAGCACTGAGGTTTCCCTCATTTACAGTGATGACGAGTTAACAAAGGACACAAATATCATAACAGTTAATAATTACAATGAATTACAATTACTACAATGATGGATTAAAAACAATTACATGATTCAGTACATAGGTCAAGTGCAATGCCTTTAAACTCCATGAATGACGGGAATGTTCCGAGCTTTAGAGTCTTTTGCAGGGTATTCCATGTGTATGGAGCATCGTAGGAGAAGGCAGATTTTCCAAGCTCAGACCGAACTCGAGGCACCCTGAGCACATAGTTTGATAGTTTGTTATCAGCGAGTCAGGTGCAGATTCTGCCGAGTTCTGAGCTGAGGGTTTTTTCAACCTGTAACTTGTTCTTGTCAGAGACCAGCAGGGCTGAGTCGTCCGCGAACAAGAACAAGTTGCAGTCACAAGCTGACGACATGTCATTTGCATAAATTAGGAACAGTAGCGGTCCTAGTATGCTTCCTTGTGGAACACTACAGCTCACTGTGGGGGGGGGGGGGGGGGGGGGTAGAGTACCGTTTACCTCCACCATCTGTTCTCTCCCCTCAAGGTAGGATTGCATCCAGCTCACTGATAAACCAATTGCTTTTAGCTTGTCAATCAGAATGGAGTGATTGACAGTGTCGAAGGCCTTTTGTAGGTCCAGCATGACCATACCGCAGTATTTGCCCGCGTCCACCTCTTGTTTGATGTGGTCGTTCAAATAGAGAAGGCATGTGTCAGTGGAGTGGGATGTTCTGAAGCCAGATTGGAATTCGTAGATTAGATTTTTTTTCCGCTAGGTACTTTTCGACCTGTTCGTAGAAATTTTTTTCCATGACTTTCGAGATGGAGATAAGAATAGAAACAGGGCGGTAGTTGCCTGGGTCTAATTTGCTGCCCTTTTTGTGCAGAGGGGTCACTCTCGCTATTTTGAAGTCCTGGGGGACGTGTCCCTGTTTTATGGAGAGGTTTATTATGTGTGTGATGACTGGGGTGATGGCGGCTGCTGAGTCTCTGAGGAATTTGGAGGGGATGTTGTCATGGCCAGTGGCCTTGTTAGGTTGGAGGGCGCTCAGTTTTTTTGAGTACCTCGTCTGTTGTTACCATTTCCAGTTTGAAGTTGTCTTTGCGGACCCCTAGGTTTTTGTACCTCATACACCACAAAGACCGTACGGAGGAAGATTCCGGCAAAAAGAGGGGAGGTGGAATAGCCTTCATGTTGAATGACAATTGGTGTGATCCAGGCAACGTGAAGGAACCAAACCACTGCTCCCCAAACCTGGAGTATATATCCATCAAGTGTCGACCATTCTGTCTCCCCAGATAATTAACGTCGGCCATTCTGATCGGAGTGTATATTCCCCCCCACGCAAACACCGGAGAAGCGCTTTCTAAGCTTCACGACGAGGTAAACATACGGCAAACGCTGCTATTGTGGTTGCAGGCGATTTCAACAGCGCAAATCTTAAACAAGTTTTGCCGAATTTCTATCAGCATGTGACTTGTCCCACCAGAGGCGAGAACATATTAGACCATTGCTACTCGCAATTTAAGAACGGGTACAAGTCTCAGGCTGTTAGCGCATTCGGCAAATCAGATCATGATGCCATCTTTCTTTTACCGGAGTATAAGCAAAGTATCAAGCGCGTTCCTGTAGTAACGCGAGATGTGAAGCGTTGGTCTGTGGGATCAGAGGACATGCTCCAAGCTGCACTTGAATGCACAGACTGGGACGTGTTCCGCGATAACACAGACAATATTAATGACTACACTGAAACAGTGCTGGACTTTGTTTGTACTCTGGTAGAAGAAACAATCCCCTCTACCACAATTAGAGTTTACCCAAACCAAAAGCCCTGGGTAGACAAATCCGTCTGTGAGGCTCTGAAAGCGCGCACCTTGGCTTATAACGCCGGGCTTGTGACAGGCAACATGAATGAACACAAGGCGGTGAGATACAACGTAAGGAGGACAGTAATAGAGGCGAAACAGCGCTACAGGGATAAGGTTGAACAGGCTGATTCCAGAGGTATGTGGCAGGGCCTCAGAACGATGACAGATTACAAAGGCACCTCCCTCAAGCTGAACAGTGACATCTCCTTGGCAAATGATCTCAATACCTTCTATGCGAGGTTTGAGGCTGTGAATAACAACACCAGTCTGGGGTCAGGGACTACAGCCCCCTCAGCATCGACGGGGCACCGGTCGAGAGAGTGAACAGTTTTAAGTACCTCGGAGTCCACATATCCGAGGACTTGACATGGACCACACACATTGACAGTGTAGTCAAGAAGGCACGGCAACGCCTCTACTTCCTTAGGAAGTTCAAAGTGAGTCAGAAGATCCTTAAGAACTTCTACTCATGCACAATAGAGAGCATCCTGACTGGCAATATCACCTCCTGGTTTGGGAATAGCACAGCACAAGACCGTAGCATACTACAGAGAGTGACGCGTTCAGCCGAACGCACAATTGGAGGTGACTCTCCAAGACATTTACAACAAGCGTTGCAGGGGTAAGGCTAAGGAAAAAAAGGGGGTAAGGCTCCTCCACCCTCACCCTGAACACTGGCGTCCCACAAGGCAGCGCGCTGAGCCCCCTTCTCGACTCCCTCTTCACCCACAACTGCACTCCTATACATGTTACCAACACCATTATCAAGTTTGCATATGACACAATGGTAGTGAGCCTTGTCAAAAACAACGATGAGTAGGCCTACAGGGAGGAGGTCCAGCACCCAGTGGAGTGGTGCGCCGCCAACAACCTGGCCCTCAACACCAACAAAAACAAGGAGCTCATAGTGGACTTCAGAAAGACCAGAGCCAGCTTGTATGCCCCCGTCCACATCAACAGCTCCAAATTACCAGCTCAACACCTCATCACTGGTCAAGAAGGATCACCAGTGCCTCTTCTTCCTGAGGCGACTGAGGAAAGCCCACCTGTCTCCTCAGATTCTGGTGAACTTCTACCGGTGTGCCATAGAAAGCATACTCACCAACTGCATCACAGTCTACTACGGCAACTGCACTGCCTCTGACCGGAAAGCAGTGCAGAGGGTGGTGAAAACCACTCAACGCATCACCAGTACACCACTCTCTGATATTGAGTCTATCCATCACAATCGGTGTCTGAGGTGTCAAGGACACCTCTCATCCCAATCATGGACTGTTTGCCCTCCTCCCCTCCGGGAGATGCTACAGGAACCTCTGCTCCAAGTCAAGTAGACTTATTTCCCTCAGCTGTCATCTCCCTGAACTCTGTGCCATGTTGACAGACCCCCTCCCCACTTTAAACTCTGACTCCATTGCCTAGGCTCTGTTACCCATACTGTACGACTCTGAACTCTGTTGCCTACTCAATTTATACCTACCCTACCGAGTGCTTTCACTGTCTACAACTGCCCTACACTGTAATCATAGTAATCATAAGTATCGTAACTACCCACCTCACTATAGTCTACCAATACTCTGCATGATAACATGCACAACAGTGCTGTATATACTGCATAGTACATAATATATTTATATTTATTGCATGTATATATATCCATATCTGTCAATATACCTACATATAATCCTCCTATATACCTACTTATACACCTAAATAGATATAACCCATCTAACTCTGTATGATAGCATGTACAATAATGCTGTATATACTGTATATATATATTTATTCTTACTGTATATATATATATCCACCTGACTGTACATCCCTTACCTACTCTTACTAGTTACGCTGCTCGTCAGTATGACTACGACCATACTGTCTTTATACATTGTGGCAGACCGGCTGGCGTGGTAATAGACGGCTGCTATGTGTCGGCCAAGGTACTGGGGCATATGCCCATATTAGGAGTTCCGGAGAGACTCCTGGCAGGGCGGAACCCATCAGCACAGATGAAGTGCACCTGTGCCAGACGCACCTGAGACAGGTGAGCGCAATCACCACACAATCAAGCAGCATAGAAAATGGAGACGGAGTGACATAATCATTGGAGTAGCTGAGGCGTGCATCACATTAGGTGAGCTCTGCAAAACTGTCTCAGAATGTAACTCCTCCACCTCAGACATCGATCCTGTACCTACAGCTTTCTGCAAACGGGTGTTTAATAGTGTTTTTATTTATTATTATTTTTATTACTGCCTATTTTTTGGGGGGGATTTATTTTTGCATTTGTACAGCTTTTTTTGGTCATACAAGACCGACAGAGGAGAGGGAGAAAGGACATGTGACAAATCAGGCCGGGAGCGGGAGGTGAACCCGGGATGGCCGTGTAGGTCTGCGAGGCAGTATGCGGTGCGCCACTGGGGCGCCCCACTGCCTATTTTTAAACTGAATGAAACTGTAAACAGAGAGGCCTATTGGGATGTTAGATCCTAATGTGAAAAACTGTGATTTACCTTACCTTGCTTGCTACCTCTTTTATCTTTTTTATGCTCGCTTATGTCTTTGTGTCCACCGGAGACGTTTTTTTCAAGACGGACTGCTTTGAAAAGCAGCGTTTTCCTGAGTCTCGCGACTGCCGCGGCTCCCCCACTTGCTCGATGTTGATTGGTCGGTCGAAAATGTTTTCCTTGATGAGCGCGCTCCTCTCCAAAAGTTGAACTAGTTTCAACTTTAGGCACAGGAAGCGCTCCGCCCAAAAACGCCAGCCGCCGAGAGCGCTAAAACGCGAGGCGCGGCGCTGGGAAAAGGAGCGTGCCTGTCGCGTCTGTAGCATAGAAATGAATGACAGAAAGGAGCTGACAACTCATAAAACCTCCCCAGTCGACACGGGCCCTAAGCCTGTATTCTTACTGCTGTGAAGCACTTTGAACTGCAATTTCTGTATGAAAAGTGCTATACAAAAGTAAAGTATAATAATAATAATATTTACCAACCAGTATCGGGCTCTAAATAACATGGTAAGTACATTACTGTAATTGATATTAATTTAAAATTTATTAAAATAAATGTGAAAATGTCCAGTGAATGGGCCCTCCCCAAACTTACTGAACCCATATCATATTAAACATAGGTTTATTGCTGGGCCACAGAAAGCCGCCCTTCTCCTTTCTGGGTCAGCCTGAGTGAGTGATCTAGTGCACATCAAGTGGTACAGGAGATAGGAGACCCACTACTAAAAGTGGCAATTTTGAACTACTCTTCTCTCTGCCAGTCCGCAAAGTTCGAGTTCAAAACATTGGCTTTGTTGTTGGGATTCCTGAGTTTCCCATCCTTGTGGAAAATCCAGTGAGTGAAGGACTGTGGGTTATTTACTCTGGCTGTGTGAGTGTCGGCTACATCTGCACATTCCCTTCAGACATCTGAGAAGCTCTAAGTGATCTAGCAGCTGATATATAAAAAATAAAAAGGTATGGGGGGGGGGGGGGGGGGGGGCTGGGGTTATATCATTGGAGAGAGAAATGCTGAGACACCCCACAACCACAACCACAACCACAACCACCATCAGCCGCATGCCAAAACAAACATGGTGGCACACATCATTCAATAGGCTTCACTAAACTGCTGCTGCTGCTCTGTAGTGTTGATGGTCAGTTGGATTCATTTGGTTTAATCACACAATGCTGTTACCTCTCAACTGTTTTACGTTTTTGACAATAGGAGCCATTTTGCGGCAGATTTTTGGTGAGGACAGGACAGAAAAACAAAGCTATATCATTCTCATGAAAGCCTGGTTACAAATCAACACAAACCAACCAGGTCTGTAATCAATGGAGCTTGATGTTACTCACTCAGGGTGACTGTGTCATTGATGCGGAAGCTGCAGAGGATCTTCTGGACATCCCGAGCGTGAAGGAAGCCGTTTCCGCTTACTACCACCTGAAAAGACTCTACATAGAGACAGGAAGTAGAAGTCAGGAAAGGCTCTAGTAGGACATAGAGACAGGAAGTAGAAGTCAGGGAAGACTAGTAGGACATAGAGACAGGAAGTATACGTCAGAAAAGACTAGTAGGACATAGAGACAGGAAGTAGAAGTCAAGAAAGACTAGTAGGACATAGGCACAGGAAGTAGAAGTCAGAAAATACTCTGGTAGGACATAGAAACAGGAAGTAGAAGTTGGGAAAGACTCTGGTAGGACATAGAAACAGGAAGTAGAAGTCGGGAAAGACTCTGGTAGGACATAGAAACAAGAATTTTAAGTCACATCATAACATCAGAGAACCAGAAAAGGTCTGAATGATCTCTGAAGTGTGATGAAGGGGCTTTTTGGTAGGGAATACAAATGTTCCAAAAAGAAAAAAGGTTCAAGACACTCTTCTAGCAAAAAGTTGAATGTGCATCTGAATAAAGCCTTCTAAATGTTTTGGGCCTTTTTTATTTTGGGAACTTTTATATTAATATGACATGACATAAGATGACAAAATGAACCATACATACTATGACATGACATAAGATGACATAATGAAACATACATAATATGAAATGACATGAGATGACATAATGAAACATATGACATGACATTCAGTGGAGGTTTTTATCCAAAGCCCAATATACCATGAGTACTGTAAGTGCATTTCTTTTATGGATGTCCCTAGCCCTGGCAGTATTAGTGCCTCTACCCATTGAGCTACACAGGGGAATGGAACCCCTAAGCCTGGCAGTGTTAGTGCCTAGCCCTAGAATGACTATTATTCCATACATTGCATACATTCCATATACAGCCATAGATCACTCACCTCTGTGGCTTTCTTAATTTTCTGCATGTTCTCACTCTCTCTTGTTATATACTCTTGACATATCATTAGTTTTAAGCTATTTTATCTGCTCTGATTACTATCACTGCTGCATGCACAGAATCGACGGTATGAATCTCATGGAAAATGTATATCTCTTATTATCTCCACCAGACAGAAGCGTGCATTTGTGCGTCTTTCAGTCCACAGTTATGTCTTGCAAACTAAAAGGCTGATTGGTCTAATATTTGTTGTGCACATTCATGACTGCTGTAGAATAAAATCCGGACCCCATCATCCTGACCCGAACACCCTGATGATTTTGGTGACCCCATCACCTTTCCTCTAGTGCCACCATGAGGCCAATCTTTACATTTTAGAATGAGTTTATCTCCAATACCATTTGTTCAAATCTGTTCAAATGTGTGGTGCACATGCATGAACCCTAGAGGAGAAGCCTTTTTTGATTTTGGATGACCTCATCACCTTTCCTCTAGTGTCACTATCAGGGCAACAATTCTAGTGACATTGGTGACTCCATGACCTTTCATCTAGCGCTACAATCAGGTAAAATGTTCAATACTCAAATGAGTGTATCTCCTGATCCAATTTCCACCAAACTTGACAAGTATATTTGCCTTACCATGTAATAGTGTGTAATAGTATAATAGTTGTAATAATGTGTAATAGTGTGACAGGGTGTAACCATGTGCTAGTGTACTAGTGTGACAGTGTAATAGTGTGTACTAGAGTAATTTGTTAAATATTGTGTTATGTTTGCTCTGTGTGAGAGAGAGAGAAGAAATGTGAGGCTGCCGACTGGTGGAGATCTGTGCTCTACTTAGTGCATCTTTCTAGTTAAATATGTGTGACAAAGCTTGAGGATTAATTTGCAAGTATATGATGACAGCTGAGCCTCTCTCACCTCCCTCACAGATGCTGGAAGGTTCTACAGCCAGAATCTCAATGCAGGACCTCTTCAGGATCTGAGGAGAGGCAGAACAACAATCATATTACATTAAAACACTCTTCTGTTTGATGAAGATCAATAACTACTTACTAACTGTCTTTTACTATTATGTACTATGCTACTATGTCTATACTACTATGTACTACTGTATGTGCTACGCTACTACTATACCTATACTACTAACTACCTACTATGCTATGGCTATACTACTATGCACTCAGAGTGTAGCACTCAAGTTCGGTATAGACGAACAATACCACTTACCCGTAGCCGCCAGAGGTGTACCCCTCCTGCTGACTTGTTGTTCACTATTTGTAAGTTGCTTTGGATAAAGGCATCAGCTAAATCTGACTAAATGTAAATGAGACAATAGGAAGCTGAATATGGCAGATTTCAACTAAAACAGGCCATGTTGTGCCATTGGACATGTCATTGGTCATTGGACATTGAACATGTCCTGTGAGGGCTGGGTAAACACTGCGCGCTTCCCAACGGGGGGCGTGCCGAACAGTCAGCTTCACACACCTGAGAGTGGTTGGCAATCAGCTCGTCGGGAGAGTATAAGTGTTCCGACTGCCTTTTCACTCGTCGCCAGGTCGTCTTGTTGCTTCCATCTACTGTCGCGTCTCCGGTGTGAGATGTCGTGCCATCTGTACACTACCACCTACTGCCGCGTCTCTGGTGTGAGACGTCGTGTCGCTCCCTATTTTCCCCGGGGAGGATTCCTGTGCGTGTGCGTTTCTCTCTCTCTCTGTGGCTCCTCGTTGTTGGTGTGAGACGTCGTTGTCACTCCCTATTTTCCCCGGGAGGATTTTTCGTGGACCCTTGTTTGTTGAGTTGCCCGTCGGCAGTGCTCTGGTGAGTCTTTTACAGACTAGACTCAGAACATTTCACAGTATTCCTGGACTCTAGTGTATTCGCCCTTAATTAAACCGACTGTAACTGTCGGTAGTGTGATAGTAAAGGGTTAACCTTCTGTAGTGTGGCAGTGAAAGGGTTAACCTGCTGGTGTGTGGCAGTGAAAGGGTTAACCGTCTGTGTGTTGTCACAATGAAAGGGTTAACCGTTTGGTAGTGCAGCAGTGAAAGGGTTAAAGGGGACAGTGCTGCATTTCTTGTTGTTCATGATTCCTGGACTCTAGTGTACTCTAGTGTAGTGTAGTGCTGCTTTTTTCCCCTGTGTAATAAATTATGCCCTGTTTTTGGCTAGTATTATGTTATGTTCACATAAGTGAATTGTATAGAAACAATTAACCAAAATGTACTATTGCACAACTGATTAATTTTTTTTAATCTACGACCCTTCACCCCCCGCGACCTTACATCTATAAGTAGCACCGGCCGCAACAGCCACCCTCCCTCCTTGCCATACATTGGCTTTTACTGAAACGACGCCACTGTATTCTACTAACGTTAACATGAGGTAATAACCTGTTTAAAATGGATGATGATTACCTCTTGTTGTGTCTATTATACTAGCGTTAACGAGTTAAAATCGTTTCCAAAGAAAGGTTTCCCCAAGGGAACTCAGGGCACGCTAAGAGCGGGACGCTTAGCCAGTACTCATATAACTAGGTTATATACATAACCTGTCGTTATATAGCGTACTTGCATCACGTCCCGCTCTTAAGCCATACCGAGATATGGGGTAGAGCGGACGCGAGGCCCGACAGATGCACCCCCTGAGGACCCGTAAGCCCACATCAAGGGGGAAGGGGAGTCACGTCACCCCATCCTTCCTAATGAAGAGGGGGCGCAGTCAACTCCACCCGAGTGCGAACAAGAGGGAACTAGAACCCCTTGAACACACAGCACAGGCGGAACCACGTATGACACAACACACTGTGGCCCATACCCACACACCCCTGCTACCCCACCAAAGGACGGGAAGCAGGAGAGGCCACAGACCTCAGAACCGCCTGGGAGACAGAACCCCCGGTCATGTCCATGAGGTAAAACCTTACGAAGGGACCCGGGGAGGACCATGAAGCTGCAGCACAGATGTCCTCCACCGAGGCCCCACCCAGCAGAGCGGCAGAGGCTGCCACCCCACAAGTGGAGTGCGCCCTGACGCCCCGAGGGGGAGCCAGCCCGGCCAACGTGTAGCAAATGGCAACGCCCTCGCACAACCAACGGGATAGGCGCTGTTTCGATAGTGCCTTACCAGCACGAGAACCACCGTAACAGACAAACTGAACGGTAGCCCCGAGGCCCTGAGTACGGCTGAGGTAAATCCCCAGAGCCCGGACCGGACATGACAGGTGAAGGCCCGCCTCCAACTCACAAGCGTGAAGAGGTGGATGAAACGCCTGAACCACAATATCCCTGGAGCGGAAGGAACTCCGGATATTTATAGGCATGAAGGCAGGATTAGGCCGCAGAGTGGCACCGCAATCGGAACAAAGGCAGGCACTCTGGTCGTACCGAGAGAGCACAAAGCTCACCCATGCGTTTAGCGGAGGTGACGGCCAGCAAGAACGCGGTCTTTGAACGACAGCTGTTCCAACGGCGCTTGCTCAAGAGGCTCAAACGGGGCCAAGGACAACCGACGAGGACCAATTGAAGATCCCAACTCGGAGCCAAAGAGCGTTTTACCGGCTTAACGCGTCGGGCGCCAAGCAGGAAACGCTTCACAAGAGGGTGGCTGAACAAAACATCACCCTCAAATCCCTCATGATAAGAGGATATAGCTGCTGCATATACCCTCACCGTCGAAGCCGACAGTCTATCAAGGAGAGACTGAAGGTAAACAAGGACAATATCCAGGGGGCAGGACATCGGTCCCTGCCCCTCCGCCTTACACCACTCTTGGAACATAAGCCATCTGCCCGCGTAAAGCGCGACAGTGGAGGGAGCATGCGCATTCCGGATGGTATCAACCACAGAAGGGTCCATCCTCTCCAGACTTACCCTCTCATCAGCCAAACCATCAGACGTTGGCACAACACCGGGTGCTGAACAGCGACCTGTGTGCTTGAGTGAGGGCCTTCGCCGACCAAGGAATAGGCCATGGCTGAGCTACCAGTAGCTGGATCAGGACCGGGAACCACACAGCTGCGCCCATAGCACTCCACCCGTTGACTGGGAAGAAGAGTACACCACTTCCAGTCTACAGCCACCCCAGGCTGGTAGGAACCCTGCCTGGCATGAGACCTGACGATCCACCTTGACCGCCAAGGACCAGAACGTCGGCAGGGCAGAATACACTTCGTAACCCCTGACGACGCAGAGGCCCCAGTGCGGCCTCCACGCACTTGGTGAAGATGCGGGGAGCCAGAGAAAAGCCGAACGGCAGCCCCTGGTACCCATACGCTAACCCTGTAAGGAAGCGTAGGTAAGCCCTAGGACGGAAGATCGGGAATGTGAACACGCATCCTACAGGTCTATGGAGGAGAACCAGACCCCCACCTGACAGTGTTCAACAGGTAGGAGACGATCCAAAAAATATCGCAATCGCACCCAAGGGGGGACCCCGACAGAAAGGGCCGGTTTGATACGGGGGAAGCCGACATCAATCTAAGTGACAAAAGCCCCCCCACTGAACACCCCTCCAGAACATGCTGAGGAGTTGTTCTGCAGCCGGACATGCAAGGCGTGAGGACCCCATGGGTTCCTACTAGAGCTGGGCCGTTAACGGCGTTAACGTGCTGCGTTAACGCTATACTAGTATCGCGCGATAATATAATTAACGCATTAATCTAAAAATTTTTTTTTTTTTTTTTTTTTTTTTTTTACCTTTATTTACCCAGGGTAGGTTCGCTGAGCACAGATGCTCTTTTTCAGGAACTGGGAAATCTTGTACGCTATGTACGCTAGCCGCAATGCTAACTATTATAATGGTAAATCCCAATCACATTAGCACGTAAGCTAACAAAATCAGCAATATTTTTGTGAGACTAAACTCTCCACTCTTGGTGGTAAATTGTGTTGATGTTGGTTTTGTTTCATCAACAAATGAGGCAGAACACACAGTGAATGTATCCTTTTTTGTTTATTGCACTTTGTTCTTGCTGCAAACAAATAATGAATGCTAATGTTCAGGGGAGGAAACTAACTTTTTGGCTTACCAGCCAACTGGCGAGTAGCTGATTTCTTTTTACCAGCCAAAAATAAATTGTGTAATTGGGATAATTACTTCTTTGTATGTCTTTGTCTAAATAGATTTTTAATCATAGTAATAATCACACCGTGTCTCTACTCTTTAAAATATTTATTAGCATAAAACATTAATAACAGTGTCTCTACTCTTCACAATATTAGCATAAAACATATTAACATGAAAGAGGGAACTATTCTGGACTGGGTTGGGCTGAACTGGGCAGTGAAAGATGCTGGGTTGGACTGGGTTGGGCAGTGAAAGAAAAAAACCGAAGTATGTTGTGAAGTTAACTTTGAACCTCGGTTGTCAAGCCGCGTCAATGTTGTGTATGCATCTGGGTAGGCATCACAACGGTGTTCACTGTGCCTTTAAGACGGCATGGTGGTCTTACGACAGGGCTGTAAAGTACCGTCATGTGTTGTGGTATCGTCAGTTGTGTTGGTGTGCTGTTGTGCACTGGTTGAGCATGAAATAAAACATCTAACCTTACGTCGTAGTCCGGTGCGTTTTTGGCAAACATTATTACAGATACACCTACAGTAGATAACATGGGGCTGGCTGCTTTGAGCACACACACACACAGGGCTAACGTTAGCTAGCAAGCAGCTATAGCTAAAATGCTAACTACAAGCTAACTACTGTATACAGTTCCAATAGACTAACATTACACCTCTGTGCTTTAAATGTGTCCTTACTCCCTTAGTAACTTATACTCGAGGGTTGTACTAGGGTTGGATGCAGTTCCCTGTTGGTCAGTCTGTCTGTTTTCCATCTTCTGCTGTGTTTAACGTTATCTGTTTGCGAGTGCTCCCTTGACTGATGCAGGAACTTTTATTAAAGATTCTATATGTTCGTGGGTTGGCCAGTACTGCGGGAACTTTTATTAAACATTCTATATGTTCGTGGGTTGGCCAGTACTGCGGGAACTTTTATTAAACATTCTATATGTTCGTGGGTTGGCCAGTACTGCGGGAACTTTTATTAAACATTCTATATGTTCGTGGGTTGGCCAGTACTGCAGGAACTTTTATTAAACATTATATATGTTTGTGGGTTGGCCAGTACTGCGGGAACTTTTATTAAACATTCTATATGTTCGTGGGTTGGCCAGTACTGCAGGAACTTTTATTAAACATTATATGTCCGCGGGTCTTGTGCAGTGCTCTCGTGGCACTGTCAACTAAAGCGAGCACTCAGAAGACGCACACCGTTTGCCAGTGACCGTGATTGCAGAATGGTTTTTTTTGTTTTGTTTACTCGCCAGTGTGGCGAGTGGTCTTCATGAATCACTCGCCAAACATAAAAGATACTTGCATTTCGCGAGTAAAGTGGCCTAATTTCCTCCCCTGCTAATGTTCATGTTCAAGCGAGGCAATTTAAAGATGGCGGGTTCTGTGCATGACGTTCCCCTGTGTAGCGCAATGATAACGTGTGATGCTTCTCTCTTCTGACCAATCAGTGGTCTGCAGTGTTTCACGTCACATTTTTGGTATCACTTCTACCCTGCTTGGAACCTCGAAAAAGCAGGTACTAAAAAAGTACCCGGTACCAGGTACCAAACGCAAATTTTGGCAATGGAAAACCGAAAAGGCAGAGTAGAGTAGAGTCGAGTCGAGTAGGTACTATGCAGTGGAAAAGGGGCAAATGTATGTTTCCATATCCTATGGTTTGGGTTTCAGTGGTGGAGTGACTCATTTGGTTTAGATTTGTATTACAGACTGCACCTGTAATGTGGTGAAATTAGAGACCCCCTGCTGAGCATTCCTCCTACCTACCGAGTCGATGACTCCTTGCAGAGCCTGGAAGCCGTCGTTCACCGGGAACACGTGGTCCTTACTGTCAGCTATCGTCCACAGCTATCAACACATCCAAGTGGAACCGGGTATAAGTAGGTAACTGGACATAGATACTGGATGGACGGACAAACGGACAGACAGACAGACAGACAGACAGACAGACAGACAGACAGACAGACAGACAGACAGACAGACAGACAGACAGACAGACAGACAGACAGACAGAAAGACAGACAGACAGACAGACAGACAGACAGACAGACAGACAGACAGACAGACAGACAGAAGACAGACAGACAGACAGACAGACAGACAGACAGACAGACAGACAGACAGACAGACAGACAGACAGACAGACAGACAGACAGACAGACAGACAGACAGACAGACAGACAGACAGAGATATGGCAGGAAAATAGGCAGGCAGATAGAAAGATTGATTACCTGGGTTTCATTGAAGTCTTTGACTCCTACACAATAGACTGAAGCACCCAGCTGCCTGGCTCTGCTGGCCTGGATACATGTGAGACAAGAAAGACATTCACTCACTTCAGAAAACATCTTTATTCCACGACAGGTAGTGTCCAATATAAACCAGATAATGAGTTGTTAGAATGAAAGTGGTCTAGAATGAAAGTACTGTACAAACGGACAAACAGGAAAGAAGCACAATTTTCTCAGTAGAACAAAGTCAAGAACAAAGTCAACTGAGCCAGACTAAGAAGATGAGAGGGCTGGTATTCATGGATGAAGAGGGTTTTCAGATGTGAATTGCCATTTGCCAATACCGACAACCAATATTGCCTCTTATGGACTATAACCGATGTTGATATGATCTGTATAAATAAAACACATTTCTATGATAATCTTTTTGGACATAATATTTTGTACATACTGAAACAATGTTAGCCCACAATCCTGTGCTACGTCATTGTTATATACTGTACAAGATTAAAGATTAAACTGGACTTTGAAGAAGTCTTTATTCATTGCACACATTGATGTTGTCATGCAGACACACACATGCGATGGGCAGCACACACAGATACACACGAATTTTTTTCTTTTTGGGTCGCCGATGAAATCTTCCTCTCTGCGTTTGACCCATCCAGTCGTCCTTCCCCCCAAGGGCAGCCGGGAGCAGACATACTGTAGGCTGCGGCGTGGGGCCACGCCCGGGGACCAATCCAAGTGCTCCTGTCCATCTTCGTCAGGGACGCGACAGCATTAGCGATCTGTTCTGCATGTTTTTCCATTGGGTTTATCTTATCAGGAGGGGAAACCCTTGCGAGCACGGGGAGAACATGCAAACTCCACACAGAAAGGCCCGGGACATACCCCTGGGTAACTGGCAATGCGGCAACCTGGTCCCCAAGTGGGAATCGAACCCTGGACCTTCTAGCTGTGAGGCGAAAGTGTTAACCACTACACCACCGTGCCGCCAAAATTAACATTACCCAAACAAAGAAACCCCAAAACAGAAACACACACACTAACAACAGAAGCTAGACAGAGAAATAATCATCAGTTGTTCACATCGGCCCCAGTTTTCAATAAAAATCACTATTACCAACCGATACATATTTTCCGATATATAGTCGATATATAGCTCAATAGACCAATACCGACTGTATGAAAAGATCACTATCATCGGCCGATACCGATATGGTCACAGACATATTGTGCATCCCTAACATAATATATATATATATATATATATATATATATATATATATATATATATATATATATATATATATATATATATATACATATGGCTGTCATCTCACCTCTCTTTCTGCCAGGTCAAACTCGTTCTCTCTCAGTTCTCCATCCGTCAGGCCGATGATCACACTGGCCGTCCGGAAACCTGGAGGGCCAACACAAGTTAAACCCCTTTATCCCTTATTTACCCAGGGACCCAGAATGTTGACTGTTTTTTCTTCTTCTTCAGTAACATCCTGTTTCCTGTCTTACTATCCTGTTCCACCATAGAGGCTCCACACTTGTTCTGAGTGCACTTGGGTATGTATCAGTGGAGGCTGCTAACCAAATTTTTAGGTGAAGCACAAATTATTATATTATATATTAAATTATATTTTTTAAACATCCCCAACGCTGCAACACCCCCATTCCTCCCAGGTGTCAGGCTCCTCATTCGCTTCCATTCATTTTGGGGACCATGTTTAAATATCATACTTCTGAAGTATAAACAAACTATACTGCTGTGACGATTTCAATAAAACAGACCATTCTGAGTCAATGGTATGCAAAACTGTACATTGGAATATCTACCACCTTCCTCTGCACGAGGCCACAGATGGTTTTTATGTAACACAAGGACAATGAATGAATTAATGAATGAATGAATGAATGAATGAATGAATGAATGAATGAATGAATGAATGAATGAATGAAAACTTTATTGAACAGATTGCAGAATGGGTACAATACAGTACGGCTCAATACACACAATTGTTAAGGGGATGCAGACCAGAGAAAAACTTTCGTCTTGTTTACATCAGGGTCCCCCATTTTCAATTCATCATAACATGACATACAGATACAGTACTGCTACATCTATATATGACATACAGAGATATAGACAGTACTGCTACATCCAGACATTTATGACATACCAGATCTACAAATATACATTACTGTTTAAGAGTACAACGCCTGTCATATAGACCTATAGCGTTGGAAACTCTGATTAAGGAGAGGGAGAGGAGAGGAGAGAGGAGGAGTGTTACAGTAACGTTACACAAACTGACAAAGCCAAGACACTTACCCATAAAGACGGTATCTCGATCGATCTTTCAATCAATCAATCAATCAATCAATCAATCAATCAATCAATCTCATCTTTCGGTGAATAGTGCAGCTTCTCCATGTGACGAGTCAGAGTCGAGCCGCGTGCATTAATCCCATGGAAAATGTACCGGATCTCCTCTCTGGTAAACAAGAATACCCTGAAGACTCTGGCAGGAGCACTCATTCAAGGGTACTATGACTATGCTTGCACCTCATGGTACCAAAGCACCTCAAAGGCGCTAAAAACAAAATTACAAACATCTCAAAACAAACTGGTCAGACTACTGCTTGACCTTACTCCTAGAACCCACCTCACCCCTGCCCACTTTGACAACCTAGGATGGCTTAGAGTAGATGACAGAGTACAGCAACTTGCAATGGGCCTGGTCTACAAGATACACTACACGACCAAGGTACCCATGTACATGTCATAATTCTTCCCAAAGGTCAGTGAATACCACGATCACAACACCAGAGGGAGCTCCACAAATCATGTTAAACCCAGATTCGGCTCAAACAAGGGACTAAACACGTTTCGCAATTATGCCACATCAATGTGGAACGCCCTACCCAAAGCTGTAAAGGAATGTGAATCACTACCCACTTTCAAAACCACTCTCAAGGGACACCTACGGGAGACTGCAATTCGAAACTGGCCCCTGTAAATGTCCTAACCCAACCCCCTCCAATGTACAGTAATTTACCTAGTATGGTTTTGTCAATATTCCAATGTACAATTTTGCTTGTTTGTACAGTGTCCCCCCCCCCCCCCCCCATGTACAGTTTTGCTTGGTTATACAGTGCCCCCCCCCCCCCCAACCACCTCCAATGTAAATTACCCAGTATGGTTGTCAATATCCCAATGTACCCAACCCCCCCCCCACACAACCCCACCCAACCTCCTCCAATGTACAGTTTCTACGTCAAATGTATATACTCCCTTTTCTTGACTCTTTTTGTATCACAGTACTGTATTTGCAAATCTGGTATGTCATAAATGTATAGATGTAGCAGTACTGTCTATCTGTATGTCATATATGTCCTGATGAATTGAAAATGGGGGACCCTGATGTAAACAAGACGAAAGTCTTTCTCTGGTCTGCATCCCCTTAAAGGGGAACTCCAACATTTTGGGAAATTAGCTTATTTAACATCTTCCCTGGAGTTAGACAAGAAGATACATACCTTTTTTGTCTCTGTGCGTGCATTTTAGCTTTGGGAATAGACGCTCCGTTAGCATAGCTTAGCTTCATCACTGGAAGTGGGGGAGATCCGGAGCCTTACAGTGCCTTACAGTGTATTGCAAGGTCTGACATTGACCAAATTTGATATGCATGACCTTGGTGGGCTCTAGGTCAACTCCTGAAAAGGGGGTCAATGTCAGACCTTGCAATCAAAAGTTAGGGGGCGCACTGAAATTATGGCAAGGGTTATTAGCCCCCTAACTTTTGATTGCAAAGTCTGACATTGACCCCCTTTTCAGGAGTTGACCTAGAGCCCACCAAGGTCATGCATATCAAGTTTGGTCAATGTCAGACCTTGCAATACACTGTAAGGCACTGTAAGGCTCCGGATCTCCCCCACTTCCAGTGATGAAGCTAAGCTATGCTAACGGAGCGTCTATTCCCAAAGCTAAAATGCACGCACAGAGACAAAAAAGGTATGTATCTTCTTGTCTAACTCCAGGGAAGATGTTAAATAAGCTCATTTCCCAAAATGTTGGAGTTCCCCTTTAACAATTGTGTGTATTGAACTGTACTGTATTGTACCCATTCTGCAATCTGTTAATAAAGTTTTCAATCAATCAATCAATCAATCAAAGCCATGTGCATCGCGAGCCAGCTTGTTGCATCAAATTGATGTTTGGCTTTTGTCTCCAGAGTGAAGTTAGAACTACACTACTGTTACGGACACGTATTGTTCTCTAAACAATTCGGCTGGCTAACGTTAGCTCACGTTAGCGTCCAGGCTAAGCAGGCTTTCGTTTTATAAACACTACAACTTACTTTTTTCTGAGATGCATAAGTCCACTTCTTCATGTTGCTCAGTTGCTGGTTTATACTTCGGTCCTAATGTTGGCGCAAAGTTTAATTTAGCCTGCCCTACTGTGTTGTTACAGCTGTACAGCTTACTAAACTAAAGCGAGCTCCTTCAATGCTGCCTATACCTACACAGTCAAAACAGTCCAGCTGCAGTTCCGTAGGTTAGGTTTAGCTGGGGCCAATCTCAAGTTTCTCAAGTTTCTTTATTAGTTGTCATACAGAAGTACAGAATACTTTTATACAAAATGCTTCTTTCTGTTACATTTTGTATAAAAGTATTCTGTACTTCTGTATGACAACTAATAAAGAAACTTGAGAAACTTGAGATTGGCACCAGCTAAACCTAACCTACGGAACTGCAGCTGGACCCGTTTTGACTGTGCAATGCAGCAATCTCTGATTGGATTTGAAGGTTGTCAATCATTCAACCTCCGTGTATTGGATTGCAAGGCTGTCAATCATTCAATCCCCCATTCAATGGCAAAAGTTTAAATGCACAGACCGTGCTTAGATGACGTTAATAGCCTATTTTGATTGGCTATTATTTATTATTTATTTAATCCTGGGTCAACCTGTGCAGCCATCTGCACGAATATTTACTGCAGTCATTACTGCAGTGCAGGCCTGCTCAGAGCTGTCAATTTGGGCCATTTTTGAAGAAAAAAAATTCACTGGCAGTTTTTTTTACATAGGAAAACATTTCTAATAAAAAGAAATAATAATAATAAAAAAAAAAAAAAAAAAAATATATATATATATATATATATATATATATATATATATATATATATGTGTGTAAATTAATAATAATTATGAATTATGAGTGAATTTGTGTTTCACGTGTTGTCATAGAGAAACCTCCACTGGTATGTATCCACACTTGTTCTGAGTGCACTTGGGTATGTATCCACACTTGTTCTGAGTGCACTTTGATATGTGTCCACACTTATTATGAGTGCACTTGGGTGTGTGTCCACACTTTGGTGACATTATTGCAAGATGGAACGTACATTTGCCTATAGTGTGCAAATTAGTATAGTGCCCAATTTCACGGGGGTATAGCGCATGTATACCTTGATCTGACAAACCTGAATCATATATATTCTGATAGCCCAGGTTGTTCTGAAAAAAAATATGTACATCACTTCATTGTACAATTTAGGTTTTACAAGCAGTTTTATAAAAGTTGACCAGGCAAACCTAAAATATCACAAAACAACTGCGACCTCTGAGACAATTGGGACATACTTGATAACCACTTTTCATCCACTCCTGGATTACGAAGATCTAACGTTAGGGTATCCTTTCCTTTTATTATTTGCATGATAGTGATGCGCTCAGGAATGAGGTGCTTGCCTTAGCTGTCTTTGGAATAGAACTGAAATTATGCTATTTGTTTATTGGAATATGAATATAACCAATTAAAATAAATTACACAGAGGATGAAGCTACTCACTGGTATCCATCAGTTGCAGTATTCTTAGCACTGGTAAACGAGTCGTTGTTCTCTGCGCTCAATTTGATGAAATAGAACGTTTGTTCTGTGGTCCCTATGGTGGTCCCTATGTCAAATACATTTATTGTAGTAACACCGCTATTAATAGCCATGCAAATCTTGATGTAGGCTTGCTAACTGCAGACAAATGAACAGAAGATTGTATTCACAATAGGAATACCATTCATGGTGTTACGATGTGAATATAATGTAAAGTTACAACATTTGCATTTTTGCATTGACATTTACTGCATGCATGCATTGTGGGTTTGTGTTATTGGCCAAACACCCCTCCAGAGCTGAGAGTGTAAAGTGCAAATCAAGTGCACTGCACTTTTGATTATTGGAGAAATGGAATACACTTGCACACTTCCACTAAGCACAAGAACGTGCACCAAGTTCCCAAGCATGTAAGTGTGCATATTGGGACAACCTCATAGACACTCCAGCAGACAGTTAGCATGACGGTTAGCTAGCTACCTAGCTATGATGTACTGTAAGTGTGCATATTGAGACAACCTCATAGAGGCTCCAGCAGACGGTTAGCTAGCTACCTAGCTAGGATGTAGCTATACGACTATCATACACGGCAATATGGCTACAGGTTGTAGTATGTAGATCAACTAAAGTACACTCTTGTGCATTTCCTGGAAATATATATATTTTTTAAGTTTTATTTTGTTTTATGACAAAAGTTTTATTTTGTCTTATGACAAATTAATGCTGATAATTCTTTGAGCAGATTGAATATAATTTTTACTGCAAGATATCATACAGTCTCCATAGTAAAATATAGGAGCTTTGGAACCGTTTCTACATTATTTTGAAAAAAGGGGTTTCATATGCCATTGACTTGCTTTAGTTGCTTTAGCATTAACATTTAGCATTTCAGAAACAAAAACATTGTATCCTTAAAGGAACACAGCAACCTTTTGGGAAATTTGATTTGCTGTCTTCCCCAGACTCAGACAAGAAGATAGGTACCCTTCTCATCTCTCTCTGTGCATGCAGTACAGAGAGAGAGACCCGCAGCACGCTAGCTAGTTTACACGTTATGAGTGGAAGTGGATACGGACCATTAGCCTACTGAAGTAATAAAATACACTTTCCAACAACTCCAAAACTATCTTATTTACATGTTGTGACTTGTGAGCCAAAGAAAAATAACATTCTACTCACCATCTCCGGTCGCATAGTAGATCTGTTCACTGGCCTGAGAGACAGTTGGGGACAGAGAGTCAGAGGATGAAATAATGGAATAATAATAGAATGGAATATTGGAATGGCTATAATGGTTACAATTAGCTGTGTGGCTGTAAGTATAATGATTAATTTGTATAAAAGCTATAATTTTCTAGATAATTTAATATTTTCTACTGTGATTATGGGCACTTCAGTGATGCAACAGGACTCCACTTATAGCACTATATCCATGATCATAGTAAAGCAGGTACTAAAGGGCCCATGTTCATTCAGTGGATCCGCCATCCCACACGCTCCATAACTACACAGCCTTCCGAGCACGAGTAGAGTCATAGTTTGGAAAGTACAAGTCTCAAAGAGTAATTAAATACATGGCCATGTTGCTGCCCTAGTTTTACATTTGTAAATAGTAATGAATAATAATACTATAATAATAATAATAATAATAATAATAATAATAATAATAATAATAATAATACATCTTCTCCAATGCACCGACGGAAAGGTAGTAGGACACTGAGAAAACGTGACTTCTTTTCTTTCGAGTCAAGTCAATTCACAACTCAAGTCACAAGTCTTTTTATTCTTCTAAAGTCACAAGTCACAAAGATTGCGACTCAAGTGAGTCCAAGTGCGCCTATAAAGCAATAGTGCACGTCGTACTAAAGAGAGGGTGACTGATTGATTGATTGATTGAACATTTTATTAACAGATTGCAGAATGGGTACAGTACAGTACGGCTCAATACACACAATTGTTAAGGGGATGCAGACCAGAGAAAGCCTTTCGTCTTGTTTACATCAGGGTCCCCCATTTTCAATTCATAACATTTATGACATACACAACATACAGATATACTTACTCTCTGAAAGCCTTTGTGCATGAAGGTATCTCCACCTGGCTGCACCATTCGCAGCTCCTCCAGCCCTGCCCCAATCTGCTCTCTGATCACGCACGCACACACACACACACACACGCACGCACGCACGCACGCACGCACGCACGCACGCACGCACGCACACACGCACGCACGCACGCACACACACACACACACACACACACACACACACACACACACACACCCACACACACACACACACACACACACACACACACACACACACACACACACACACACACACACGCACACGCACACACACACAGTGGTAGAAGTACGGTATAGGAATGTTTTACTTAAAGGGGAATGACACCTGTTTCCCACATGTTCTTCCTGTGCCCCAGGTCAGTTCAGTCAATATTTGTGAACTTGCACCACTATCTCCTAAAGCTAGACATCCTTTCCAGATGTCACCTGGAAAATCATCCAAACCAGGTCCTTTGTCTTGTGGAGAAGTGTAGGGAATGAAAACAAGCTATCTACTGCATCATGTGGCCACAGAGGACATACACCAATGGTGAGGAGAATGGCCTGAGTGATGTAATGTAAAACCATGTGATAAGAGACGTAATGTCAGTTAAACAGTGTGATAAGAGACGTAACGTCAGTTAAACAGTGTGATAAGAGACGTAATTTCAGTTAAACGTGTGATAAGAGACATTATGTCAATTACACCGTGTGATAAGAGACGTAACGACAGTTAAACCGTGTGATAAGAGACGTAATTTCAGTTAAACCGTGTGATAAGAGACATTATGTCAGTTAAACCATGTGATAAGAGACATAACGTAACGACATAACGTTAAGAGACGGATATACTGTAGCCGGGCCATAATATTTGTTGATGGGGTGGGAAGATGCAGAAGTGCCCATTTATAACAACAGTCAGAATACACTAATGTAATGACAGACTCATGGTCACTGGACTCATTATTGTTTGAACTTTTAAAGTTTTTAAATCTATGTAAGTGCATGAGTCATCTGCTCACTGAAATGCGTTGAAATGCGTTGATAACAAACAAAAGAAATAATGCTGCCTAAAAAAATATGTTGCAGCAAGAGTCATGTACAAGTAGGAACAGTTGTGTAAATAATTTCCACTTGTTATTTTCATAATTGTGATGCTAGAAGATCGATTTATTTTTTATTACATTCTTAGATTGAATAGATAAAGGTTACTTAGAAAATATCACAAAAAATATTCACTTCACATTAGGATGCTCTAAGGCTGAAACCACTAGCGGACTGACCATCGGGAGCACCGGGAGTTTTCCCGGTGGCCTGGCAGACTGGCATGGCCTGGCCCTGTCAGACTGGCAATGTTTTTTATTTTATTTATTTGTATATTATATTATTTTGTTGCCCGCAGTCAGGCCACTGAAATCCGAAGCATGCAGGCCACGGTCAGTATAAGTGTTTCTAGTTGCGCGGAGATGTGCTCTCTAATATATGTTCGTTCGGCAGGAATGAGTTAACTTGTCTGTTGTCACCCAGCGTGAGGCAGCGCAGCGCGCCTGCGCAGGCATGTCAGATTGATTGATTGTAGCTAGATAATCCTCCGTTGGAGGCGTGATTTTTTTCTGTAGCCTTTGTTAGCTAAACCAATCAGAGAGGGTCTTCGCTGTACGCGGGCTAGCCAATCAGAGAGCGTCTTCGCAAACAAAGGCTACGGAAAAAAATCTCGCTCCGTGGAGCAAAGACACACACAAAAAAAAGGAGAAATCGAGAAGTTGGGTCATTTTCCTATTGACTTGTATACAATCAGAATTCTTTTTGCAGCTGTTGACTGTATAAATGGGCGAGTTATATACAAATGCACCCCCTGCAGTTGTTATGAACAGTGAAATTAGCTATAGACAGTGTTGGTTGCTGTAATTAAACTAATTACAATTTTACTTTTTTCTTATTTCTGCTCATTGAATAGTAAATTCCAAATGTTTGTTTTTTTAGTTCAAGAGTTTTAAAAGAAAAGGATTTGCCCATCACCTTTCCACAGAGTTCACACACTAATATGAAGCACTCTTCTTTAAATAATGTTTGCTGTGATTTGAAGCTTTTCTACAGTTGCATGTTTTGTTTTTGTTTTAACTTTGTCCTATTATACTTGCAGTTATGTAGGCAATGTTGAATTATATTATAGTGAACAAATAGGTAACATGTAACGACATATTAGCATTCCTACCCAAGAATAAATAAAGTTATCCAAAAACAAATTAATTTAATTCATTAATTTGTTTATTTCAATTGAGACACTAATGGAAACAAATGAAAAGATAAACATTTAAAATAAAACAGCAACATGTAAGAAACATTGTAAACATTAATTGTAAGGTCACTACGTCAGGGAGGAACTAATCACCTGTATCTGTTGGTTTAACGTGTTCTTTGTTGTCGTAACACACGGCGGCTCTGTAGCTACAACTTAAGCTAGAGACATTTCACACAAAGCTGACCACCTCTCCAAATTAGGCAAAAATGAATGTCAGACTTTTTTGGGAAGCCTCAACAAAAGAAGATTATGTGACCGCCACCGCCTCGACATTGATGCGCTAATAAGACCTTCATCCGCGCCAACCCGGAGAGAAAGGCCATATTTGGAGATGAAGTTGTGGGATCGGATGCATGCAGCAGGCGCGGCGCATCTAAGGTAGGGACAATATATAATGTTGTCGTTTAAAACTGCCGCCGTGCAGCATCAGGCATTGGGATTATTGGCTGTGTTGGCACTTTCTTCGTCTGTTAATTTACCATGGTGATTGATCTGATCTGTGGTCTGTGCTGCCCTGCTAATCTGTGAGTTGTTTAGCAAACTTAACAGTCGAGTCATTCCTGCTCGTTAATTTGTCCCCCCCCCCCCCCCCCCCCTCTCCCTTTTCGTTTTATTTCCCCCCCTCAGCATCCCGTTATAAATGCGTTCCGCCGCGCGGCTATGATTATATTCTGTTGGCCTGGCCTGGTAGGAATTATGGTCCCAGTCCGCGACTGGCTGAAACGACTATGCAATGCATGGTAAATTATTCTGCAATGGTCTACAACAACATGGATCTAGATAGACGGAAATGTTATTTACTATTGTTAACAATTATGACATAACAAGGGGAAGAATAGTTTCGAACATGGTGCTTAAATGCTGCAGGTAACATTTAACTACCATAAAATAACAAGGGGAATTGTTTGCTTTAGAATACAGTGCTTAAATGCTGCAGGTAAAGGTTAACCATGAAACCCTTAATAGCTATCGGGTAAGTACTGATAAAGACTTGGTAACGATAGGGTAGTTACTAGGTAAGTACTGATAAAGACTTGGTAACGATAGGGTAGTTACTAGGTAAGTACTGATAAAGACTTGGTAATAATAGGGTAGTTACTGGGTAAGTAGTGTACTGATAAAGACTTGGTAATGATAGGGTAGTTACTGGGTAAGTACTGATAAAGACTTGGTAATGATAGGGTAGTTACTGAGTAAGTACTGATAAAGACTTGGTAATGATAGGGTAGTCAATGAGTAAGTACTGATAAAGACTTGGTAATAGTCTAGGGTAGTTACTGGGTAAGTACTGATAAATACTTGGTAATAGTCTAGGGTAGTTACTGGGTAAGTACTGATAAAGACTGGGTAACGGTTGGGTAGTTACTGGGTAAGTACTGATAAAGACTTGGTAACGGTAGGGTAGTTACTGGGTAAGTACTGATAAAGACTTGGTAACGGTAGGGTAGTTACTGGGTAAGTACTGATAAAGACTTGGTAATAGTCTAGGGTAGTTACTGGGTAAGCACTGATAAAGACTGGGTAACGGTTAGGTAGTTACTGGGTAAGTACTGATAAAGACTTGGTAACGGTAGGGTAGTTACTGGGTAAGTACTGATAAAGACTTGGTAACGGTAGGGTAGTTACTGGGTAAGTACTGATAAATTCTTGGTAGTCTAGGGTAGTTACTGGGTATCTAAACCTTCTGGGTTAAGTGTTTCTGTAACAGCTGTGTATTTCTGACTGGACATTTCACCATCACAGTAGGTACTTAGTAGGTACTGGGATATTATCCTCAAGGGCCCTGTAGGTACCAGTAGCTATATAGTACATTCTGGGAAGTGTTGCAGTGCATTTCTGATGGTTGTGAATAACTATCATATAACCTGCTCCAATGGCCAGATAACTCCTGTCATTGCCATGGTCGTTACATTAGTGATACCCTATTATTACTCAATGCTACCACATCGTTACATTAGTGATACCCTGTTATTACTCAACATTACCACAGTCGTTACATTAGTGATACCCTGTTATTACTCAACATTACCACTTTCTTTCTTTCTTTCTTTCTTTCTTTCTTTCTTTCTTTCTTTCTTTCTTTCTTTCTTTCTTTCTTTCTTTCTTTCTTTCTTTCTTTCTTTTTCTTTCTTTCTTCTTTCTTTCTTTCTTTCTTTCTTTCTTTCTTTCTTTCTTTCTTTCTTTCTTTCTTTCTTTCTTTCTTTCTTTCTTTCTTTCTTTCTTTCTTTCTTTCTTTCCTTCCTTCCTCTTTCCTTCCCCCCCCCCATGTCTCCTCTCATCTCTCTCTCTCTTTAGCATTCCATTGCTGGTCATTAAACATGTTAGTAATTACATACCTGGTGTTTGTGTGAATGCCTTGTACACAGGGTTCCTGCAGGTTTCAACAAGTTACTTTAAGTCTATTTTAAGACTTTTTAAGACCTTTTTAAGACCACTTTGAATATAATTTGAATACCTATTTAATACCTAAAAAGCAAACGCAACACACGCCTCCGTCACACTGTGTTGTAGCAGTGTGTGCTGGTGAAGACGACGTGTTGAAAGTTGAAACACATCGGTGGAAAACTATTATAATAAAATGCTTTCTCATTTTTCATGCAGGAGAAGTCTCCTTGTTTTCTTGGGTTTCGACCCAAACACTCCACCACCACATTATTGTTTCATTGGAAGAAGAATTCAATGTTTCCAAAGAGCACTCTTTTTTTTCACCCAAGAACCAATATCACCAACATCACTGGCCACACATCTGGCTCTGCCGAAAGGTTTGGAGAAATTCTTGTCAAAAAGGTGGCTGGTATACACGGTCCTAATACTTTTCAACGTGAATTTCTCCAGGCCTCCTGGCCTCCAGAGGAGTGGCCAGCAAGACGACCCAATCACCAAGCATCAGCAGGAAAGCAGCCAAACAACAAGCATCAGCAGGAAAGCAGCCAATCACCAAGCATCAGCAGGAAAGCAGCCAATCACCAAGCATCAGCAGGAAAACAGCCAATCACCAAGCATCAGCAGGAGAGTAGCCAATCAGCAAGCATCAGCAGGAAAGCAGCCAATCACCAAGCATCAGCAGGAAAGCAGCCAATCACCAAGCATCAGCAGGAAAGCAGCCAATCACCAAGCATCAGCAGGAGAGCAGCATATCACCAAGCATCAGCAGGAGAGCAGCCAATCACCAAGCATCAGCAGGAGAGCAGCCAATCACCAAGCATCAGCAGGAGAGCAGCCAATCACCAAGCATCAGCAGGAAAGCAGCCCTCTCCGTTTAATCCATGGAAAAATTCGTCACTATAAATATTCAGAAACAAATCAGAGAAATACCAGAGTGCTTTGTGACAAGAAGCTCTGGAAAGCAGATATGTGCAGATGTTCTCCATTTAGGCTAGATTCATGTGTGGCATCAGCACCGCAGGGCACCAGTACAGTGCACAGATCAGTCAACAAGAAGAAGTATGCAGTTATTTTGCTTCAGTAAAAGTAGAAATACCCAGATAATAGTACTCAAGTAGCTAAAAGGGGGGAGAGGGTCTCATGGTGGGCATGACAAATCTGAACACAGATCAAATGTAAAATTATGCTTTGTTGAGCGCATATGTAACTGTGTGTTTGTTTATTTGTGTGTGTGTGCATGTGTTTGTGTGTGTGCATGTGTGTGTTTTGTGTGTGTGTTTGTGTGTGGGGGAGAGAGAAAAAGGCCATGTCAGTTGCTAGGGGTCAGGGTTAGTTACCCAATGTTCACACTGGTTACCTGACACAGCTGCCTTGCTGAGCTGCAGCCGCTTCTCGATGCGTGATGCTGTCCACGCAATCAGCGTGATGCTGTCCATGCAAGCAGCGTGATGCTGTCCACACAAGCAGCGTGATGCTGTCCACAGAAGTAGTGTGATGCTGTCCACACAAGCGGTGTGATGCTGTCCACACAAGCAGCGTGATGCTGTCCACACTAGCAGCGTGATGCTGTCCACACAAGCAGCATGATGCTGTCCACACAAGCAGCGTGATGCTGTCCACACAAGCAGCGTGATGCTGTCCACACAAGCAGCGTGATGCTGTCCACACAAGTGGTGTGATGCTGTCCACGCAAGCAGCGTGATGCTGTCCACACAAGCAGCGTGATGCTGTCCACACAAGCAGCGTGATGCTGTCCACACAAGCAGCGTGATGCTGTCCACACAAGCGGTGTGATGCTGTCCACACAAGCAGCGTGATGCTGTCCACACAAGCAGCGTGATGCTGTCCACACAAGCGGTGTGATGCTGTCCACACAAGCGGTGTGATGCTGTCCACACAAGCAGTGTGATGCTGTCCACACAAGCAGCGTGATGCTGTCCACACAAGCGGTGTGATGCTGTCCACACAAGCAGTGTGATTCTGTCCACACAAGCAGCGTGATGCTGTCCACACAAGCAGCGTGATGCTGTCCACACAAGCAGCGTGATGCTGTCCACACAAGCAGCGTGATGCTGTCCACACAAGCAGCGTGATGCTGTCCACACAAGTGGTGTGATGCTGTCCACACAAGCAGCGTGATGCTGTCCACACAAGCAGTGTGATGCACAAGCAGCGTGATGCTGTCCACACAAGCAGCGTGATGCTGTCCACACAAGCAGCGTGATGCTGTCCACACAAGCAGCGTGATGCTGTCCACACAAGCAGTGTGATGCTGTCCACACAAGCAGTGTGATGCTGTCCACACAAGCAGCGTCATCAACAGAGCATTTTCACGCGTCTTACACTCGAAAAATAGGCTCGGCGCCAAAATCTCTAGGATGCCACTCTGCTGCTGCCATGTAGAGCCATGTAATCCTAGAGGACCTTAGGATTAGTGTTAGGTTGAGGTAAGGGGGTGAGGATGAGGGTGACCAGGTGACCAATGAATGTAGTATCAATGGAATGAAGTCAATAGCCCTCAAGTATAGTAATGCAAGTGAGTGTGTGCATGTGTGTGTGTGTGTGTGTGTGTGTGTGTGTGCGTGCGTGCATGTGTGTGTGGTGTGTGCGTGCGTGTGTGTGTGTGTGTGTGTGTGTGTGTGTGTGTGTCTTGCCTGTCTTCAGTCAGTTTCATTAGAGTCCTTCCTTCAGTTGAAAACACGATGAAAGACATCCTTAGCTGAGGACTGGAGGGAACAAGACGAGACAAGAAGACCAGATTAACAAATGTTTATCAATGTTTTTATGGTATCAATGGTTTTTGCTCAAAGAGGTTAGATGCTACAATCAGAAATGAGTACTGTAGGAGGCAATGTCGTTGCTGAAAACTCAATGCCACCTTGTACTGTAGGTTGTCACCACGTTGCGAAAATATTTTATTTACAGTATAGTGTTGAAATTCCTGATATTTAAGCAGTCGATTGCTATTGCACACGTCAGTTTTGTTAATGACGTGAATGATGTGCATTGAGTTTTCAGTGATTTTCTTTTTTGCGGTTGAGTAGGCTATACTCTCTATATGAACCTCATTCCTATAAAAATCTCCCTACTTCCAGGTTGAACAACTAACATGATAAACTACGTTAACAATGTATAAAGTTCATAATTGCATTTCAAAATCTGTTGTCGTATGTACCATCAGTTCTTACTGTAATTCTTATTTTATTTTATTATTATTTTTTTGCATATTTCTATCATTGGGAAGATTTCCGGATGTGCAGCACCGCATAGACGTAGAATCTAATTTCATAATGTTATGAAGCTGAAACGGATTTGGTCGGACAAGAATGGGCGGCGAGCATAAGGAGCTAGCAAGATTGGAGCTACAGTAATGTAAACATTAGCCCACCCAAAGGAAAGGATGACCAAGGAGATATCGAAAGAAATGACAGAGGAGATGAAAAGGAGCAGAGAAAGGATGAAATGGCAAAATGGAGAGAGGAGTCGAGGACAGAGATGGAAAAGTGGACGAAGAGTATGGAAGAGAAGATAGGGACTCAACTGGAGGAGGTCCACGTGGGGATCAAGCTGGCAGAAGTGAAAGCTAACGAGCTAGCAGCCAGGATGAAGGAACGTGAATTTGAACGTACCACAGAATGAATAAAGGAATAGTAGAAGCTGACCAGTTACATGCGGCAACACCCTCTGAGGAGTTACTGTACATAGAAAGAGGATTTGACTCCAAACTGAATATGTAAGGGATAATGCATAGCTACGAGGTCATTGTCGCAAAATAATTGACCGACACGTAGTTTAAAATACCGAGCCGCCTCGGCGAGGTGTTTTAAACGTCAGTGAAGGTCAATTATTTTGCGATGATGACCGAGTAAAGCTATACATTATCCCGCTTATTACATGGCTAACTTACTAACAATATACCTAATTCATTTGACAAATCGCAGTTGTTCTGTGGCTCTGTCAGCCCAAATAAAGTGATTATTATTATCGCGGGCAGCCCGGCAGGTGTGTCTGATTGGCTGCACTGAAACAGTGTGTGTCAGTGGGCTTGATTGCGAACAGCTGCGCACAGCGGTCATTATTGTCCCACAGCGGTCATTATTGTCTGTTATTACATGGCGTTTTCACATTCGCCGAAATGCTTGTTTGTGATTGGTCAATAGCCCCCCGACTGCGGTCATTATTTTTCAATAATGACCGCAGATTTTTCAATAATGACCGCAGAGCGCAGCTGTTCGCAATCAAGCCCACTGACACACTGTTTCAGTGCAATTAGACACTGCCGTGCCGGCGATGACAGGGGGCGGAGCGACGAGCGGAGTAGAACACAGCGGAGCCAGAACACAGAGGCTGCCCGCGATAATAATAATCACTTTATTTGGGCTGACAGAGCCACAGAACAACTGCGATTTGTCAAATGAATTAGGTATATTGTTAGTAAGTTAGCCATGTAATAAGCGGGATAATGTATAGCGCTGCACTGACAGCGGAGCCAGAGGCTGCCCGCGATAATAATAATCACTTTATTTGGGCTGACAGAGCCACAGAACAACTGCGATTTGTCAAATGAATTAGGTATATTGTTAGTAAGTTAGCCATGTAATAAGCGGGATAATGTATAGCCTACTCGGTCATTGTCGCAAAATAATTGACCTTCACTACGTTTAAAACACCTCGGCGCAGCGCCTCGGTATTTTAAACTCCGTGTCGGTCAATTATTTTGCGACAATGACCTCGTAGGCATACATTATCCCTTACATAACTGACCTCTGACGCGCGCTATTGACCAATCACAAGCAAGCATTTCGGCGAATGTGAAAACGCCATGTAATAAGATGTTTTAATTAACCAACTTGAGGAGGGTTTCTTTCTGAGGTCACACCAGGATGTATATGAGCACGGTGAGCGAGCTGGCAAGCTGAAGCAGTCAGCAGCAGCAGGTAGGATGGTGGAAATAGGCGATAATCAGGGCAACAAAATGATAAACCAAAATGGCATTAATAATCAATACAAATATTTTTATGAAGATATTTGTGTAACGTTCTGGGTTCTCTGGTCTTGTTAGACCTGAGAGCCCGGCTACCATTCTGTCACCTGTCACTTTCCCTCTGTAATTGCATTATTTAATGTCATCTGTGATTGGCTGTCACTCTGTGGAACATGTGGAATGTTGGGAATGCTGACCTTAAGTAACTCTTGTTTTCTTCTGTTCCTTGTCGGCTCTTCGCGATTCTCAGACCCAGTTCTCGACGGTACCAGGACTAGTGCGGTGGTACTTGTTCCTTGTCATTTTCCTATTACTTAGTTTATATTGTTTTGTGCTTCTCTCAGTTGACGTCCTGCGTCTGCCTGTTTTCCTGCCTGCTCTGAATTCTACTATTAAAGAGGATTCAATTGTTCAAGAGCTATACCACCTCTCCGTCTCCTTACTTGCCACCACTACTGGGACTCAAAGATCTCTTACCTGCGTAACATATTTGTATATACCTCTGAAGTAAATGATAGGGAAAGAGTAGAAAGATTTGTTTAGAACTTGGAAATGCTAACATTAGACTGACAAACTCTCAAAGATTAAGTTAAAACATTTACCTTTATTGGTTGTAACAGTATAAGAATGGAATAATATATACCTCCGTCAAAGATTATGAACCTACTGTCACAATCACGGCGAGAGCCTCCATCTCTCTACCTGCTTCCACGCCCTTATATGGGCAGCTTCCGACGCCATCTTCCCCACGCTGTGACCTGGCAATTATCAGCCCAGCTGAGAGTCGTCAGCTCATCAACGGTCCGGATATCAACCCTGCGGATCCTGCTCCTGATCGTCTCAGTGTTATCCTATCTACCCTAGGTACGAGGACGTACTTAGCCTTGCCTGCTCTGTCTGTACTGCCTGCCATGTCCTAACCTCTGTTCTCCCTGTGCCCAGGACCACCACTCTCGGCCGACGCCGTCTCCTGACGTACTACCTGCCTGGACGTTCCTGAGGACCTCAAGCAAGAGTCACTACTCGTCCAAAGTCGCACATTCTTGTATATTCTCTACTGCCTTAAACCTACTTAAAACGCTCCATTCTCTCTCTCCCTGTGTTCTGCTATTGGGCTCCACCACTGCTGCCCTAACACCTACACAATACCGTTTGGCTGTAATACTTGTAGTTTTGATCTTCAATGGGTGGCTCCAATGGGGGTGAATCACAGGTGGAACATCACTCCCCAGGTCTATTTGTGTCTCAGGTTTTATGTCCAAACGGACACAATATAATTGTATTCCAAAATACAACAGATTATGTAATCTAAAAGCTTCCTACTGTGGGAGCAAAGACATTAAGAATTGAATGTCTCTCAGAGTGACCAAAACAAAGATTTGTTTTAAAAGAGTCCCACCGCAGAGACCTGGGTTAAATTGCCGGCAGCGGTACCTCCGGCTTGGTCAGTCGTCCCTACGAACACAATATTGGCAGTGTTTGCAGGTTGAAATCCGGTGGGGTATGAGTCAGAGGGGCACCTGTTCAGCAGGAAGGGGATCTGGGGAAGATAGTGTGAACCTCTATGCGTGTTACACTCTCCCAGTGAAACTCCTCACTGTCATGTGAAAAGAAGCCACTGGTGACTCGGATGTATCGGAGGAGGTATGCAGTAGTCTACACCCTCCATGTGTATCGGAGGAGGTATGCAGTAGTCTACACCCTCCATGTGTATCGGAGGAGGTATGCAGTAGTCTACACCCTCCACAGGAGGGCAGCGCAACAACCAGGAGGGAGTTGGCAGAACAATTTGGGGTAATTGGGGGATGGTGATCCGTAACCATGATGATCCGTAACCAGTAGAAAAACAAGCAAGTTCAAGGCACTCTTCATATATATATAAAAAAAACGTCAACCCTTTCACTACCACATTACGAAAAGGTTAACCCTTTCATTGCCACACGACAAAGGGTTAACCCTTTCACTACCACACTACAGAAGGTTAACCCTTTCACTGTAGTGTGGTAGTGAAAGGTTAACCTTCTGTAGTGTGGTAGTGAAAGGGTTAATATATTGCTTAGTTATATATCGCATAGCTCTGCTCAGCGTCTATTGCAATACTCTTCATATCCAGTATTGAACTGAAATAAATTCTCACATGTACCTTTACATACCATCATCTGTCTGGCCACACCCCCATCCGCTACCTACATAAGCAGGGGTGTGGCCATACCATCAGCTCCTCTTCAATTTTCACCATGTCAAGTGCCTGTATACACCACTTTGAAGTTTGATGGATTTTTTGAAGAAAGTAGAAGATGAAGGAGCTATGTTGACATTATATCTTTGTTTTCTCTCTCACTATTTTCGAGAAAATACAGCGATAATGTCTTCGCCACTGGGGTGTCTGGAAGATGATGACCATTCATTCTGACCTCCACCGGCATTTTTGTATTAGGGGCTCGCGTCGCTGGTCTAATCCCCACCTGCAGTCCTCCAAGCTGCAGCTGGACAGTTATTACCTTCGGTTCTGCAGCTAGACTGTGCATGAGGGGCGACGGCTGTTGTGAGAAGCGAGCTGCCTCTCTGGGTGAGTGATGATTTTGCTACGCGAAGCGCCAGTTGTGTTGCTATGAGGGGATTAGCTGCACGATTTACGAAAGCCGGCCCCAGACTAGTACCATTTTTCTGCCTCTTAGATGGCAGAGAGAGGATCCTGGTTTGAAGCCCACAGTAGTCAATCTAGTGGGCCGTGACCAAGATCTGTGGTTAAAACCCCGGATCTTTGGACGAGCGGATTTCTCTCTGTCACGTGAAGGCCCCATCTTTCAAGTTGAAAGTTACCCTAAACACGAGGAAAGTGGGTTTGGTGTTTCGTTATCGGAAGCTCCACGCCCAATTCGGCTGCAGCCCATGAGGGAATTGTGCCGATACCGCTGTATATCTGTTAATCACCGTTCTGGAAAATGTGTTGACTTCTTTTTCTCTTCTCTCTTTTGGCTGGGCTCCGCCCATACTCGCAATGCGCTTTGAGTGACAGACAGTCACCCACCTGCACTGGCAGATACCTTTCTTTGGGGGAGAGAGAGAGATAGAGAGGGATTAATTAATTTCGCCATGGGGGGCATACTCCCACGGGACAATGCATTGGTAACTTGTTTCAAATGACAATATATACCCCGTGAATATTATTGCATGGATCGGAATACGCGTGGGAGTGTGCGCTATGATATTTTGCAACAGGTTGACGGTGATACAGCAGTGCTGATACGAAAGGGAGCGAGAGAGAGAATGAGCGAGAGAGAGAGAGAGAGAGAGAGAGATAGAGAGAGAGAGAGAGAGAGAGAGAGAGAGAGAGAGAGAGAGAGAGAGAGAGAGAGAGAGAGAGAGAGAGAGAGAGAGAGAGAGAGAGAGAGCCTCCTCCCAGTCCCATTACCTCCGAGTCCCACCCGTTTTATATAGTTCTCTGGTTGATTCACGATGTGTGTGTGTGTGTGTGTGTGTGTGTGTGTGTGTGTGTGTGTGTGTGTGTGTGTGTGTGTGTGTGTGTGTGTGTGTGTGTGTGTGTGTGTGTGTGTGTGTGTGTGTGTGTGAACAGCTGAAGGTCTCTAAATAACCGATTCCGCATTATTTCCACTCGCTGCTCATATAAACCTATCACAGTTGATTGTGGGCGGGCGGTGGCAGATCAGAATTCTTACACGTCAGAGGTAAGCGTAAATTCTAATGGCTTGTTTCAGTGGGGGAGGATCTGGTCTCATCTGAACTGGAGGAATGCGATTTTTTTTTTATTTGAGACATAGACAGTGTTGGTACAACCCCATATTGCTAGAAAACAATGCAAACCCCTGGAAAATGCCATTTATAAGATAGTTCCCCTTTAAGTTATTTTGTGCATCACTCTGTTTTGAATTTGATGCAAATTTGCAATGCATGAGGGTCATCCTTTTGTGTTAAATGGCTGCATGAAGCAAGCATTTGTTGACTCTCATGTTGATAAGAGTATTAAAACTTGAAAAAGATCTGTTTAAGGTAGATTTAGAACAGATACAAAATATGCTATTAATTTGCAATTAATCGCGAGTTAACTATGGACAATCATGCGATTAATCAGATTAAATATTTTAATAGTTTGACAGCCTTCATTTTGAATAAAGTATTTTGATTATTATGTTCAATCATTAAATATGTATTATAAGTATCTTATAAGTATATACATAATATGTAAGCATGTATCTCAAATTAGTGAATAGAATAAATTAATCACAAATGCATTTTAGGATACATGGATGGTATGTCAGGAGGGGGTGGGGTAATTACTCTGTAATAGTTAGGTTTGTTGGGGGGTTTCCAAAGTTGTTCAAGTTAGGATGCCCAAATATGCAATCGTTAGACTACTGGCCCCCACTGATAACATGTTGTCCCAGTGACCACATCCAGGAAGATTTCTGTAATTTCTTAGAATTCTGTAAGTATACAGGTGGGGAGAGAGTGAAAGTTATGATCAGAACTGGCTAACTTTGGAACATGGGGATGTCATTTATAGACATATGCTGCTGCTTCCACGCTAACTTACGCTTCAGGTCCTCCGGTCTATTAAAAATTCTGAAAGTCACCTTTTAGTTTTTGTGCCACAAACACATGGAGTGATTTTCAACACACCCTGAAGATCGACACTCTCATAACATTTAGAAACCACAAGCCACTCTTTGATTTGTTTCCTTCTTGTTTATTTTAATTGTGTCTATGCATCTCAACATCATAGTGAATGAGGGCAACATCTGTGATCTCTCAAGACTTAAATAAAGGTTTGAATACATGAAGGAATTCATGGTTTTTCTTATACATTCTCCAGAAAGCCAAACTTTTAGCAAATGGACGAATCAATGTTATTCCTCCTTTAGCTTGGGACCCTCTGGAGCCCCCCCCCGGAATCTGATTTATCGCACATCTGTGCACCTACCTGATGAACTTGTGGGCCAGGTGGTCAACAAAGTAAAAGATCTCATTCCAGTGGTGCTGCACGCTGCCAGACCTGACAAGAAAACACAAGAGGTTAAAGCAGACGTGGAAAATCGGTTCTGCCTTATCTTTGTATAGATTTGGTAGTCTGAAATGTTATTTAGGGTTAGGGTTAGTCTTTGTATGGATTTGGTCTGAAATGTTATTTAGGGTTAGGGTTAGTCTTTGTATAGATTTGGTCTGAAATGTTATTTAGGGTTAGGGTTAGTCTTTGTATGAATTTGGTCTGAAATGTTATTTAGGGTTAGGGTTAGTCTTTGTATGGATTTGGTAGTCTGAAATGTTATTTAGGGTTAGGGTTAGTCTTTGTATAGATTTGGTAGTCTGAAATGTTATTTAGGGTTAGGGTTAGTCTTTGTATGGATTTGGTCATCTGAAATGTTATTTAGGGTTAGGGTTAGTCTTTGTATGGATGAGACAGTCTGAAATGTTATTTAGGGTTAGGGTTAGTCTTTGTATGGATGGGACAGTCTGAAATGTTATTTATGTACTAGGGGGAAATTACACGAATAGTCCTTGCCTTTTGGCCAGGGTTTGAAGCTGTTCAGAATTATTGGACTCAAGCAATTCATTAGCTGTGTTTTTTGGAGTTGGGAACATAATGGTAAATACTGAATTTAAAAGTTGCTGCTACACCCACCGTTACACCCATTGCTACACCCACCGTTACACCCATTGCTACACCCACCGTTACACCCATTGCTACACCCACCATTACACCCATTGCTACACCCACCGTTACACCCATTGCTACATCCACCGTTACACCCATTGCTACACCCACCGTTACACCCATTGCTACACCCACCGTTACACCCATTGCTACATCCACCGTTACACCCATTGCTACACCCACCACTACACCCATTGCTACACCCACCGTCACACCAATTGCTACACCCACCGTTACACCCATTTGATGAAATCAATGGTTTTCATTTTTGGTTATAACAACCTATAGATAATTAGATATCAGTTTAACCGTGTTAAACTGTAAATGCTGAGACATACATCTCCTCTGTGTGTGTGTTATCCCATTGAAACCGGGGAAACACATTATTGTGTATACAGGATATATAATGCATTATTAGCAGGCGTTGTAGGTCTAAAGGGTTATAACATGTAGGTAAAGTACATATCTATAGAGATATTAGTTTAAACATTGTATTGTGTGTTGAACTTTGAAACGGTAAAACAGACAGGGTATGCCGTTTCCATACCAGACCGTGATTGAGCTGGTAAGGACACTCACAATTTTGGGTGGCATGCCAAATGTTCTCAGCCTTCTTAGGAAGTACAGTCGTTGCTGGGATTTTTTTATTATCTGTTGGGTGTTGTGAGCCCAGGTGAGGTCCTCGCTGATGTGGGTACTGAGGAATTTAAAGGTTTTCATTTTCACCCATCCACCTCTGTCTCACCTATGTACAGAGGTGTGTACTGTACACTCCTCCTCCATGGGTCAATAATCATCTCCTTGGTCTTGTCTGCGTTCAAGGAGAGATTATTGTCCTGACACCAGGCCACCAGTTCCGCCACCTCCCTTCTGTACGCCTCCTCAGCTCCCCTAGTGATCAGTCCGATGACTGTAGTATCATCTGCGAATTTGATGATACTGGTGTTGTTCTGGGAGGCAACACAGTCGTGTGTGAAGAGGGTGTACAGTAGGGGGCTCAGCACGCAACCCTGGGGGGGTCCCTGTGCTTAGAACCTTTGTGCCTGATGTCCGGTTTCCGACTCTGACTGACTGGGGCCTATTTGTAAGAAAGTTCAGCACCCAGTTACAGAGAGCTGGTGTCAGACCCACAGTGAGGAGTTTAGCAGAGAGTTTGTGTGGGATGACCGCGTTAAATGCAGAGCTATAGTCGATGAATAATAGTCTGGCATATGTGTCCTTGCCCTCTAAGTGGGTGAGGGTGTGCCAGGGCTTTTAATGAGCACAACGTGGGCTGTTTCTTCACCAACTTGGAGGAGTTGATGGCTGAGCTGAGGACAGACCGAGCTGAACCCAGTGCACCCCATCCAACCTCACCACTCCTCCCCCAGAGCCATCCACGAGATCTGGACAGAGACCACCAATGACTCCACAAGAGCTGAGGCCTTGTCCAAAGGCTGCAGCCAGGAAAGTAGCTCAACAACAAAAATAATGTCAAGCAGTATCCTCACTGACACCCCAGAGAAGGAGTTTAAAGCAGAAAAAGGCATCAACATCAAAACGACCCAGTACACCCCAGCCCAGTCCACCTACTGTACCAAGCCTAGTACATCCCAGCCCAGTCCACCTACCAAGCCTAGTATATCCCAGCCCAGTCCACCTAACCTACCAAGCCTAGTGCACCCCAGCCCACCTACCAAGCCTAGTGCACCCCAGCCCACCTACCAAGCCTAGTACATTCCAGCCCAGTCCATCTATCAAGCCTAGTACATCCCAGCCCAGTCCACCTACCAAGCCTAGTACATCCCAGCCCAGTCCACCTACCAAGCCTAGTAGAGGAACTCCGCAAAACCATATCGCAAATGTCATCATCCTCCTGTTCATTGGATGCTATTCCCACCCCCTTCCTCAAAGAGGTTTTAGACAGTGTGATTGGAGATATCCTTAAAATTGTAAACAGCTCTCTCCAATCAGGCGTCTTTCCAGACTCACTAAAAATGGCTGTAGTTACAGTAGGCCCTTACTAAAGAAACACAACCTTGATCCCTCTGTGTTGTGTAATCTACACAGACCTATCTCTAATCTCCCTTTTCTGATCATTCATCAACTGGATGTGTTTTTACAGAAAAATAAGGTCCATAACAAATTCCAATCTGGCTTCAGGAGGGGCCATAGCACTGAGACAGCACTTGTAAAGGTAATCAATGACCTTAGGGTGTCTGCGGACAATAAAGAGGTATCCGTTCTCCTACTCCTAGATTTAACGGCTGCGTTTGACACAATTGATCACACAATTTTAATGCACCGTCTCGAGTACTGGATAGGTCTGTCAGGTACGGCCTTGTCCTGGTTTTATTCCTACTTAACAGGCAGAAGCTACTCTGTCAATCTAGCGGATTATGATTCTGACAAACATCTGTTCTGGTATCCCGCAGGGCTCCATTCTTGGCCCTTTATTGTTCTCTCTGTATATACTGCTGCTGGGTGGACTTATTACCAATCACAGAGTTAACTTCCATTTCTATGCTGATGATACCCAGCTATACCTCTCCGTAGCTCCAGACGAGCCCTGTGCTCTAGACCTGCTGTTCACCTGTTTGACCAGCATTAAATGCTGAATGAGTCCTCTGAGCTGAGGACAGACCGAGCTGAACCCAGTGCACCCCATCCAACCTCACCACTCCTCCCCCAGAGCCATCCACGAGATCTGGACAGAGACCACCAATGACTCCACAAGAGCTGAGGCCTTGTCCAAAGGCTGCAGCCAGGAAAGTAGCTCAACAACAAAAATAATGTCAAGCAGTATCCTCACTGACACCCCAGAGAAGGAGTTTAAAGCAGAAAAAGGCATCAACATCAAAACGACCCAGTACACCCCAGCCCAGTCCACCTACTGTACCAAGCCTAGTACATCCCAGCCCAGTCCACCTACCAAGCCTAGTATATCCCAGCCCAGTCCACCTAACCTACCAAGCCTAGTGCACCCCAGCCCACCTACCAAGCCTAGTGCACCCCAGCCCACCTACCAAGCCTAGTACATTCCAGCCAAGTCCATCTATCAAGCCTAGTACATCCCAGCCCAGTCCACCTACCAAGCCTAGTACATCCCAGCCCAGTCCACCTACCAAGCCTAGTAGAGGAACTCCGCAAAACCATATCGCAAATGTCATCATCCTCCTGTTCATTGGATGCTATTCCCACCCCCTTCCTCAAAGAGGTTTTAGACAGTGTGATTGGAGATATCCTTAAAATTGTAAACAGCTCTCTCCAATCAGGCGTCTTTCCAGACTCACTAAAAATGGCTGTAGTTACAGTAGTCCCTTACTAAAGAAACACAACCTTGATCCCTCTGTGTTGTGTAATCTACACAGACCTATCTCTAATCTCCCTTTTCTGATCATTCATCAACTGGATGTGTTTTTACAGAAAAATAAGGTCCATAACAAATTCCAATCTGGCTTCAGGAGGGGCCATAGCACTGAGACAGCACTTGTAAAGGTAATCAATGACCTTAGGGTGTCTGCGGACAATAAAGAGGTATCCGTTCTCCTACTCCTAGATTTAACGGCTGCGTTTGACACAATTGATCACACAATTTTAATGCACCGTCTCGAGTACTGGATAGGTCTGTCAGGTACGGCCTTGTCCTGGTTTTATTCCTACTTAACAGGCAGAAGCTACTCTGTCAATCTAGCGGATTATGATTCTGACAAACATCTGTTCTGGTATCCCGCAGGGCTCCATTCTTGGCCCTTTATTGTTCTCTCTGTATATACTGCTGCTGGGTGGACTTATTACCAATCACAGAGTTAACTTCCATTTCTATGCTGATGATACCCAGCTATACCTCTCCGTAGCTCCAGACGAGCCCTGTGCTCTAGACCTGCTGTTCACCTGTTTGACCAGCATTAAATGCTGAATGAGTGAGCATTTTCTCAAGCTAAATGAGGATAAGACAGAAGTTCTCATAGTGGGGTCTAGTGAGCAGAGAGAACCGATAATAAGTAGACTGGGTAACCTGAATGTAGAAGATAACACTGCAGTAAAGAATCTGGGGGTTATTATTGATTCTGAATTGAATTTCAATACACACATTGTAACTGAGGGGTACAATTCCCTGACTGTATTGAGAGTATGGTATCATTAAACCACTACTTAGTTATGTACTTTAATTACTGGCCATACAGTACACGGTATATCTGGTGAACACCCACACAAGAATACGGCTTGACAAAGAAAGTTCTATTTAGAGGTATTTATTATTAGAGCAGCAACGATAGGTTACAGAATTGAGAATTATGAATTGCGCTTATAAGGCGAAGAACACTTAAGTAGGTCAAGAGCGTAAGTCCATGAGCATAATAAGATGGGTATAACTGACGCCACCTGTAGCATAAGAATTACATAAGGCACACTCGTAGTCAGCTGGAGATACTAAGGGGTTCCCTCCGGTTGTAAGCCAGCAGGGTAGAGGAATGTTCGGGAGCAAAAGTCTGGATCAACGAGGAATAACGAGGCTCCAGATACAGGAGCCAGTGCAGTAATCCTTTGGTCCGTAGACAAAGCAACAGCTATACTCCAGTATGCAAGACAGCATGGATGAAAGCTAGCCAGCCTCTGTGGTCCTAGAGGCGGGCTCGATGGTGCTCCTCACAGGGTAGATCCCACACAGCAGTGGGGTAGACGGTTCTCTGCTCCAGCAGCCACAGTACCAAAGCAATATAATCGAGCCGGAAAGGGCTCTGCATTCGCCGGTGTAGGTTCTCCGGTGTACATATCCAACGGTTCTCGTCTAGGACTCCTCGGATGGCGGCACGAGTTTAGGCCGCCCAGCCTGGATAAGTGCACTAGCTAGAGTACGACGAACCGGTGGTAATGCTGGTCACTGTAGAACGGTAGCCGCACGATACACTATAAATAATAGACTATTACTTTACAATAGAATAAGTCGAACTCGACGATACAGCGTTAAACTCTGACACTTTAGCTATCTATTCGCACGCGGTTCTCAAGGCTCTATTTAGGGGCAAAGGGGCCCACTTCACGGCACGTTGTATCGTGGTGAAGGCTTCAACGTTTTGGACTAAGTGCTTCTGTATCCACCTGCGACGTATTCATACGTAAGGTGAATAATCTAGTGCCAACCTCAGTTCTGTCTCGTATTACTGCGCAAACCTGGACATGTTGAGACATGTCTTGGCGGTGGCTTTGAACTTGCCATTGGGGGTATGGCCGTTGGCGCCTAGGGGTCGCTGTCCAATAGGAGAACGAATATTATGGTCTGGCCTGTACCTAGGTAAAGGGATATTCCGTGTATATATACAAAGAATATACAAGGGATATCAGACGATATACAAATATTATACAATATATCTCAAGTAATAAATATATATATTCAGTTTAATCTGACCCTTTGTAACAGCCGCCTCCTAATTAGTCCGCACCTAATTAGATAAACAGAGACAGATTAACCGTCTTGTCCACTACTCAATGTCCGTTGTGAGGAGTAGGGCAATTCACAAAGTCAGTGGGTCATGGTCGTCATCAAGGGAGTCAGGGAGCCTTGGCAACTCTATCAGCCTCGCCACGGGTCGGGTGTATGTCCGTCCCTGGACGAGAACTTCTGCCGCTCTTTCCGTCGGCACCGGTGATCACTTTGCTTACGCGGCCGGCCGGCCACATAGCTCGGGGTAGTGACTGGTATATGATCATGACGACTGTGCCCTCCGTCAAATTGTCTCTTTCTTTTACCCATTTCTGGCGGGTCTGTAGAGACGGTAGATAGTGGAGGAGGAAACTGTTCCAAAACTTGTCAGCCAATACTTGACTGTACCTCCACATTCTTCGGCCGTTCGCTTCCTCAGGTCTGTACACTGTCTGTGGGAGCGCGGGGTCCAGCCGCTCCATCAAGAGAGTGTTGGGGGTGACTGGGTCGACATCTGCTACATCACTTGAGACTTAAGACTTAAGTTCTGGGCCCATAGCTTGGAAGCTCTCTCTCAGCTCTCTTTCTCCGCCTTTGAAGTTTGTCCCGTGATCAGACAATAATATAGACGGTTTTCCTTTCCGCGCTGTGAATCTCCGGAAGGCCATAAGGAATGAGTCCGTACTCATGGTTGGAAGGAGTTCTATGTGTATCGCTCGGGTGGTCATGCATTTGAATACAATACCCCACCTCTTCTCCGTCCCTCTTCCTTTCTTCACATACAGCGGGCCGAAGCAGTCCATACCGGTGGAGTGAAAGGGCTTGTCGCCGAGTCGGAGGCGACAGGGAGGTAGGTCAGCCATCCTGGGTATACTGGGCTGTGCTCGCCACTTGCGACAGTCTAGACAGGTCCGCTGGAAGCGTCGTACTGCTTCTCTTCCTTGCAGTATCCAATAGCGACGTCTGATCTCAGCGAAGACTCTCTCTGCCCCAGCGTGGTGCACGTCCTCGTCGTATTTCTTTATGATGAGCTCTGTGACCTTGTGTCGGCTGTTGAGAACTATAGGGAACTTGACGTCATCCGTTAAGTCCGGGGCCCTTCTCAGACGACCACCCACTCTGATGAGATCATGGGCGTCACGCTCAGGGGCCAAGTGGAGCAGTCTGCTGTCTGACGGGACTGGCTTTGATCCCTGCAGACAGTCTAGCTCGTCGGGGAACGAGTCTCTTTGGGCTCGCTGTAGCAGAAGGAGTTCTGCTTCTTCGTAATTAGCTGCATTAATGTCAGTAGTGGAGGGAACCTCAGGGTGGTGCCACAGGAATGTCTTTAACTGCGCACTCTCAAGGGTGGGGCAGTCGTCTATGTTGGGGTCTGTGGGGACTGGTGTGTGCGTCAACCCACAGAACATAGATTTTTTCATCTCTGCCTCCTCTTGACTAGCCTCCCGTGGGGTGGGGTTAGGCCACTCTTCTTCCGGGAGCTTGAGGAACTCGGGACCGTCACTGTAGATATTGTGACGTGTGAGGTCATCCAGGGACATTCCCCGTGTGATGACGTCTGCTGGGTTCTGTTTTGTGTCCACGTACCTCCAGCATGCTGATTCTGTTAAATCTTGGATCTCTGTGATTCTGACTCCCACGAAGACCTTGTATCTACACGAATCGGACTGGATCCATGTGAGTACGGTCATGGAGTCTGACCACAGGATTGTTCTTTGCACCGGGATGGTGAGTTCACGTTGGATTAACGTGGCGAGTTGCGCTCCTACTAGGGCTGCGCAGAGCTCTAGACGCGGGATCGATTGTTGCTTGCGGGGGCTATCCTTGAACGAGCCAGGATGAAGGCGGTATGTATTTCTCCTCCCTCCTCTCGGGCCCGCAAGTAGGCCACCGAACCGTAGGCTACTTCGGAGGCGTCGCTGAAGACGTGCAGGTCCATCTGGCACGTCTCCAGCCGCACTGTGGGTGGGAAGTAGCTGCGGCGTATGTTGACACCTGGGAGCGAGTTGAGTTCCGTTTCCCACTCTCTCCATGTGGAAGCAAGGTGGTCGGGTATGGGGTCGTCCCAGCCCTGGTCCTTGTCCCACAGCTCTCGCACGATCATTTTTGCCCTGGTGGTGTAAGGTAGAATACATCCCAACGGGTCATATTGTCTGGCGAGTGTTCTGTATACACTCCGTCTGGTGGTCGGTAGTGAAATCGACCTTCCCTGCTCCTTGGTCAGGGGTGTGTGTCTATAATGGAGCGAGTCTGTTTTGAAGCGCCAGACTAGTCCTAATGTCATTTCTTGGGCTTCACCTGGGATGGTCGCCATCCAGGTCTCGCTGCTTGCTGCCTTGTTCTCTGGGGAGAGGCTGCGCAGTACTTGAGGGTCGCTGCTGGCCCACTGCCGGAGATCAAAGCCGCCTTTGATCAGGGAGGCGCGGAGCTTGAGTAGGAGGGCCTCGGCCTCTTCTGGCGTCGAGACGCTTTGCAGACAGTTGTCCACGTAGAAACTCTTCTCTACACTTTGTCGGACCTCCTCGTCAGCTGCTGGGTCCTCTGCGACATGTTTTTGCAGTGCGAACGTAGCACAGCATGGGCTGCATGTGGTTCCGAAAGGGAGGACCTCCCATTGATAGATGGATGGTTGCTCATCCCCGATCCTCTCTCTCCATAAGAACCGCAGCAGGGGCTTGTCCTCTTCCACTAGTCGCACCTGCAGGAACATCCCTTTGATGTCGCCGCTGATGGCCACCTTGTTTTGGCGGAAACGTAGCAACACGCCTAGTAGAGAGGGGCCGAGTGTTGGACCGGGCAAGAGTTCTTTATTCAGATTCTGTAATCCGATCTGGTAGCTGCAGTTAAACACAATACGATCCTTGCCGTTGTGGTGGACCTTGTGGTGGGGCACGTACCATGATTCGGTCGTCTGATCGGCCTCTTGAATGTAAATTTTCTTTATGTGTCCCGCTGTGATTAGCTTGTCAATCTCAGCGCGGTACACAGTGGCTTGAGCGGGGTCTCTGGCTAGACGGCGCTCGGTGTTCAGTAGATATCGCTCCGTCGCTTCTTTTGAGGCGTGGAAGGTGGGCATACCCTCTCGCCTCAAGAGTGGAGTTGCGTATCTCATCACTCCATTGACCTCGACTCTCTTTGTCCTCTGCTCGAGGAGGGCTATGGCATAAGTGTCTTCCTTTGAACGAATGTGTTTCTTTTCGTTCTTAAAGGGCATTGTCTCTAGTGTCCATAGCCTCTCGACGTGCTGTAAGAGGGTGGTGTCTTCTTCTGTCATTCTGGAGTGGAGGCAGCGAGTGGCTGCTGGTCGGTTGGGAGACCTGGAGAGGGGGCCTTGTAGTGTCCATCCTAGGCGGGTCTCGACTGCTGCTGGACAGCCTCTGGGCCCGATGTGGACCCGGTCCGTTGGGACGATGAGGTGTGCGTGGTCGGATCCTATGAGCAGGGTCGGGGTGGCGCCGTCGATGAGCGGTATAGGTAGTTGACGCAGGTGCACGTATTTTTCCATCAGCTTGGGGATGGGGTAGGTGTACCGTGACAGGCCTATGTCTTGGCTGGTGAAAGCGTTAGTGATCCTATACTGCCTCTCTGCCTGCCCGCTTGCTGCGATAGTGAAGGAGACGTTTTCACCCTTTATTGTTTTCAGGTCTCTTCTTATAGTACGAATTGTCATCGTTTCTTCGCTCCCCCGCAGACCCAGCTGGGCTGCGGCGGATGCGAGGAGGAGAGTCTTTTCTTACCCGTCGTCAAGGACGGCGTAAGTGTCCAGGACCTTGTCCTCGTAGCTTAATATCACTCGGACCACTTTCAAGAGCACTCGGGAGCTCCCGCTGCTGGCGGGGTCGATATACATGACGCTTACTCTGGTGCTGCTTGGGGGTGCGAGTTTCTTCCTGTTGCTGTCATGCAAGACGTCCAAGTGGGCGCCGTCACACCTGCTGCACCTCTTCTTCAAGCGGCACTCGGCTGCCATATGGCTGCGCGCACAGCGGTAACAGCGGCGGTTGGATTTGATCCATTGACTCACCTCGTCGGCGGTCATCTTCTTGAAAGTGTCACATTGTGACAGCCAATGTTCTTTCTCGCAGTACTGGCATACAATCTTCCACTTCTCTTTCGTCGAGGGGGTGTTGTGGTTCTTGTTCCGCGGTACTGATTCGGCTTGGTGCATGACAGTCACCAGCCGGCGGTTATCGTTGGATCTCCGAGGTCCATCTCTGGGGCTTGGTCCACTCCGCACGAACGTATCCAGTCGTAGGCTGCTGACTTCTCTCGCGAGGAAGTCGGCCAGGTCTAGGAGGTGGTCTCTGTGCCGCCTGAAGCGCTCTTGGCGGGCTGGAGGGAGCTTCTCTAATATCCTTTCTACATTAGAGTTAGCATACAGTTCGTTTCTACCTTTTTCCTTTTGAGACCCCAGCATCCCTACCAGGGATTGTACCTTGATAGAGAGGTCATCCAATGATCTATTGTCTGTGGCTGGGGGGAGACGGTCAATATTCCTTATCTCTTGTATCACGTAGTCCCATATGCGTCCATAACGCTGGTCGAGGGCTACTAGAGCCGCGGTGTATGGGGTACTTGAGTTGGAATATGCCAGCGCTATATTATGCGCTCTGGGCACCTTGAGATGCTTGAGGAGGATAGCATATTTGTACGACTCATCAGGGACGTCGGACATTGTACGACTCATCAGGGACGTCGGACATCATAGTCTCTAAGCACATCCGTAATTCCGTGTACTGTGCTCTGTCCTCGTGCGTAAAATCCGGGAACGTCGGTGTGCCAAGGTACGATGCCATGGATGGCTGGCACATCGGTAAGCGTTGGGGGAGAGGCCTCCGGGGCGAGTCTCCCCGTACGTGTTGTCGTGGGCTGGTACTTGGTGGGTACCAGGGCCCGGGTACCCAGGTGCTGTTCCTCGGGGCTGGCTGTGCGTCAAACTCACCCCTGAGTTGAGTCGGGGGTCTGTAGCGCAGGGCCTCGGGGGTAAAGTCTGGGCTGTACTGGACCTCCTGGTCCTGTGGAGTACGATGCTGCTGGTGGGCTTGACCTTCCTCCTCTTCCTCTTCCTCTGCTAGGTCTTCTAGGTCTTGAAGTCGTCTATTCAGTCTCTCGGCGGCATAGGCCGGTTCTTCCCGGTTGCTGGGTCTCGTATGGACCGGTCGGGGAGGGGGTTCGGAGACGTGGATAGGCTCTTTCTGTTGGCCGGGCTCCGGGTCACTTGATCGGGTAGGGGAAGGTGCCCTGGACCCTTGTCGTGATGATGCCCTGGAGCTCCGTGCGGAGAGAGGGGGTGTCGCCCTGGCAATCAATTGCTCCATTATCTGCGCCTGTAGCCGGTCGCGCTCTGCTTCGCGCTTGATGTGAGCGATGTCACGCTCTGCTTCGTGCTGGGCTTGGGCTGCGTCGCGCTGTGCATTGGCGGCGTCGCGCTGTGCATCGGCGGCGGCGCGCTGGGCATCGGCGCGGTCTCTTTCAATATTCTCTTCCGTCTGGAGGCGTCTGGTCTCCAGGCGTATGCGGTCGTCTTCACTCCTTTGCTGCGCCTGGAAGCGCTCTTGCTGGGTCGCAGAGTGTTCGCGTTCACTAAGGGCTTGCGCTTGGAGTTGCGCGTGAAGTCGCTCTCGTTGGTCTGCAGATTGTTCGCGCTCACTCAGTTGTTGAGCCTGCAGGCGTTCTCTTTCCATGGTAGAGTGTTCGCGCTCACTTAGTTGTTGCGCCCGGAGGCGCTCTTGTTCCATGGAAGAATGTTCGCGCTCGCTAAGCGTCTGTGCTTGGAGTCGATCGCGTTCAGTGGAGGCTGCCAGGGTGGCGATGAATGCCTGCGCCAGCATCTTGTCCGCTTCGCTGGGGGAAGACACTGATGGAGGTGATCGGCTTCTGACAGTGCTCGTTGGAGATCCGTTCTCCTGGCGCGCCCCGAGGAGGTCTATCTCCTGGGCGCGCTTCTCTTCTGGTAGTGGGTCGGGTTCTGTCCCTGGAGCACTTTCTTTATCCTGGAGCTCTCCGGGGACCGTCCCGTTGACGTTGTCTGGGGGTATAGTCATGTCATGTCCCTCCTGGTCCCCCCCGTGAGCTTGGTCAGTTACGTTAGAACCCACTAGGGTCTCTACTGGCAAGGTCGCCTGGTCGGTAGGGTTTGACATGCTTTTACTATCCGCTTTTCCCGCATTTAACGTCTGTATAAAGCTAGGTATTAGACTGGCAGCGTAGTCCTCTAGGTAAGGAGGTGGCTGACGTCTGCGCTGCGGGCGTTCTAGCTTAGGAGAGCCGTTTGTGGAGTGTTCACCGCTGGCCATGGTTAATATCAATATTATATTTAGATATTACACTGATATTCATCCGGCTCGAAGGACCAATTGTAACTGAGGGGTAAAATTCCCTGACTGTATTGAGAGTATGGTATCATTAAACCACTACTTAGTTATGTACTTTAATTACTGGCCATACAGTACACGGTATATCTGGTGAACACCCACACAAGAATACGGCTTGACAAAGAAAGTTCTATTTAGAGGTATTTATTATTAGAGCAGCAACGATAGGTTACAGAATTGAGAATTATGAATTGCGCTTATAAGGCGAAGAACACTTAAGTAGGTCAAGAGCGTAAGTCCATGAGCATAATAAGATGGGTATAACTGACGCCACCTGTAGCATAAGAATTACATAAGGCACACTCGTAGTCAGCTGGAGATACTAAGGGGTTCCCTCCGGTTGTAAGCCAGCAGGGTAGAGGAATGTTCGGGAGCAAAAGTCTGGATCAACGAGGAATAACGAGGCTCCAGATACAGGAGCCAGTGCAGTAATCCTTTGGTCCGTAGACAAAGCAACAGCTATACTCCAGTATGCAAGACAGCATGGATGAAAGCTAGCCAGCCTCTGTGGTCCTAGAGGCAGGCTCGATGGTGCTCCTCACAGGGTAGATCCCACACAGCAGTGGGGTAGACGGTTCTCTGCTCCAGCAGCCACAGTACCAAAGCAATATAATCCAGCCGGAAAGGGCTCTGCATTCGCCGGTGTAGGTTCTCGTCTAGGACTCCTCGGATGGTGGCACGAGTTTAGGCCGCCCAGCCTGGATAAGTGCACTAGCTAGAGTACGACGAACCGGTGGTAATGCTGGTCACTGTAGAACGGTAGCCGCACGATACACTATAAATAATAGACTATTACTTTACAATAGAATAAGTCGAACTCGACGATACAGCGTTAAACTCTGACACTTTAGCTATCTATTTGCACGCGGTTCTCAAGGCTCTATTTAGGGGCAAAGGGGCCCACTTCACGGCACGTTGTATCGTGGTGAAGGCTTCAACGTTTTGGACTAAGTGCTTCTGTATCCACCTGCGACGTATTTATATGTAAGGTGAATAATCTAGTGCCAACCTCAGTTCTGTCTCGTATTACTGCGCAAACCTGGACATGTTGAGACATGTCTTGGCGGTGGCTTTGAACTTGCCATTGGGGGTATGGCCGTTGGCGCCTAGGGGTCGCTGTCCAATAGGAGAACGAATATTATGGTCTGGCCTGTACCTAGGTAAAGGGATATTCCGTGTATATATACAAAGAATATACAAGGGATATCAGACGATATACAAATATTATACAATATATCTCAAGTAATAAATATATATATTCGGTTTAATCTGACCCTTTGTAACACACATTAATCATGTTACAAAGATTGCCTTCTTTCATCTTAGAAATATTGCATGAATTAGAGCCTATCTGTCCCTGGATGATGCAAAAACGCTGATCCACGCTTTTGTTTTCTCTCGGCTTGATTATTGAAATGCACTTTTTCTGGCCTGCCAAAGAAAACAACTGACAGATTACAACTTGTCCAAAATGCGGCAGCCAGAATTTTAACTAGAACTAAGATGAGGGAACATATTACTCTAGTTTTAGCTTCACTGCATTGGCTCCCGGTTGTTTTTAGGATTGATTTAAAAATTCTCTTGCTTGTTTTTAAAGCTCTTAACTCTTTCTCTGCCACACTGGGAACGGGATATGGCTATGTGCTGCCATGCATTAAACCAATGGAGTCGCTCACCTTGTTTGCAGGGCTATATTATAGCTATGGATGCAATACTATGGCCCATTTGACATCGAGTATCTATCGTTCAAGATGTGAAAAAGAAATATGTTCCATCATGAATGCATGAATGCATGAATGGGGGGGGGGGGTCGTTTCTGATTAATTGATTGTCAATAACGGCATTAGTTAGTACAACAGCATACGCTGATCAGGGCGATGGCTATGAAAAGGCACAATCAAGCTGAAATTGACGTTAAATTGCTCTTACCGGTGGCCGGTGGGATTCCAAAACGAAGATTCCAATTATTTGATTGCCATCTGGTAGATCGTATGTCCATTTGGCATAACCCACCACAGAATAATTAATCGGGGGTCCCGAAAACTATTCAATGCGATCGGGTGAAGCCCTTGATCCAGGTTACTAGAAAAGTCCGCCCGGAGGAATTTCACACAGAGTCTCAAAGGAAGTGCAACATCGGCCGCATACCACCAGGCGGCGGTATTGGACTTTTGCGATCTCAGACTCATTCCTATGGTAACACTAGCCTTCCTGGATGGATTATGAATGGAAATAGCGAATAAAGTATGGGAGAAGTGTTGGATAATGCAACCAGTGGGCACACAAGCCCTGCTTAGTTGGAGTGCCCAGGCCCTACATTTGCCATCACTGTAACTCAGATAGTGAATGAGTGTAGCCTAGTTGTGTAGGCTATTATTGTTAGGCCTATTTATTTTGTTCTTATTTTGTTATATACAATAGGATGGCCTGAAGATGTGTTTCCTGTTTATGTTTATGTTGTAAGATGTATTAAGTTGTGTATTTGTCAACTTGTCAATGCAAGTTCAACTTTCAAAATTAGTTCTGCCTTCTTGATTTTTCCCATTAAAACACATTGTGACAAACAACCCCATAGTGTGTGACAACCATCCCTGTGATGGGGTTGGTTGTCACAATGTGTCAGAATGTCTTTGATACTGTAGGTAATTTCCTCTTTGTTACAAAATGTTGGAAAATGAGAGGGATACACATTTTGAGCCAACATATTAAGCTTCAATTTAATGTAGGAATGACTATTGAAAGATGTTTTGATGATGAGCAATTCACACTATGGTAAAAAGTGTGACAACCATCCCCGTTCTCCCCTACATGGGCATTGTACTTTTTCCTGCACTACAGCAATCAATCCATTCAGAAGTAGTTCTGGTTCAGGCAGACTCAAGGCAAAAGCTGTCACAGGGACACAAACAAAACTAAACATCACTCTTTTGTTGCTCACAGTCACACACATGCCTGCACAGCTGCACACACACGCACGCACGCACACACACACACACACACACACACACACACACACACACACACACACACACACACACACACACACACACACACACACACACACACACACACACACACACACACACACACACACACACACACACACACACACACACACACACACACACACACACACACACACACACACACACACACACACACACACACACACACACACACACACACACACACACACACACACACACACACACACACACACACACACACACACACACACACACACACACACACACACACACACACACACACACACACACACATAGTCCGACAAGTACTTCTGTTCAATTTGTTTTCACTTCCAACCATTTGCTCCACAGTCAACTTTATTAAAGTAATTTTGATATTTATATCTTGCCAGGATAGAGACTGATGGAAAGAAGCTCATGAATTATTACATCACAGTTGGCTTTTGGCCATTGGCATCTCACCCTCTGAGACCAATTCAATACAAGATCAGAAATCTGATGCATCTAGATACATTTTCAAGCAGTCAACAGATGAATGATGAATAATTCGATTAAGTCCTGTCTCCATGCAATACTTGTGCAAAGTGAGTGAGAACCCTCCAATAAATGATGTAACTGGGATGTAAAATCTGGGGCTGCTTTGTGACTTTGTGAGGCCATCAAATGTTTGTGTGAGTGCTTACACACAAATGAGGTTCATATTCTAGCTATTACTAGAAGGTCTGAGCCATAATTAAAACCATGTGAGTGTAATAGCTCACAAAAACAGTTTGATAACAATAATGGAATCTAGGTCAGGTCTAGGTCACAACTCCAGTCTCCTCCCCTCCTTGCTCATTCCCCCTTCCTTCCCCTCTCTCCACTCTCCCCACCCCTATTCCATCATCTCCCCTCCTATCTTCTCCTCTCCTCTTTTCCCCTCCTATCTTCCCATCCCCTCTCTTCCCCTCCACTCGCTTCTCCTTCCCTCTCTTGCCCTCCCCTTTCTTCTCCCCTCCACTCCTCTCTTGCCCTCCCCTTTCTTCTCCCCTCCACTCCTCCCTTCCCCGCTTCCCACCTCTCCTCTCCCTCCCAGCCTGTTTCCATTTGCTCTGATATGAGTCCCAGTGCTGCCTACGCAGACTGCCAAAAGCTTTGGAGCTTTGGAGCATCTGGCTCCCATGGTGAAAGGGTTCTACAGAGAAAGGCAAGGGAGCAGGCTTATCCCTGTGACTACATCGTGTCTAGAATATACTGTTTGTACAGGTACTGTTTATTGACATAAGGACAGATACAAACATAATAGAATAGCTCTTTATTTGCCCCAAGGAGGAATTTGTCCTGCACTTGCACCTTGCTCAGGGGCACTGTGGCAGCATTGGGCACTGTTGGAGATGGCGATTGAACCGACAACCCTTGGGGTACTGGGCAGTGTCCCTGACCAGGCTGCCTGTATCAGTTCCGCAACCGTTCCTATTTCCGGGGTAGGCCTGATTGGCCCCGACAGGCACGTGACCCGCCGCGGCCACGCCCCGCGGCAGCCCCAGCGGCAAGCGCGCTACTGCTGGAGTTCGCTTCGCCTTTCACATCGCTGCCGTTGGCGAAAGCAGGATGAGAGGCGAGAGCGTAGATTTCGCTGTGTATCATTTAATCATTTAACATTTGAAAGGCATACATTGTTGTCATACAGAAGTACAGAATACTTTTATCCAAAATGCTTCTTACTGTGTGTTACACTGTTAGAGACGGTGCTAGACAACTTAATGACTAATTCGGTCAGAAATAACGTAACTAATAACGTTAGTAAGCACTGCTTATATGCTTATTATGTCTGCGGGGTACAGTAAACGTTTCTCCCAGCGGTCTTCCGCTCCTCCTCACTCGAGTGAGACTAAAGCCGTGCACAGCTCAGCCCTGTGAGACGCGAGCAGGAAGGAGCTGGGAGTCCTTCCAATCGGAATATGTTGTTTCTTTACACATATGTTGGATTATGAATATGTCTTTATAGCTACAAATGAATGACTAATTCGGTCAGAAAGCAGTAACACAACAGTTGCAATGTTGTGTTACTGCTGTTCTCGGCATAAGCCCCAATAAGACCGTCACCAGAGCTCAGCGATGCCGCTCGCGTGAGCATATTCTCCCCGCTGGTGATCGCAGCACGGAGGGTCGCGGACCAGCCTGGCAGCATTCATTTGTAGCTATAAAGACATATTCATAATCCAATTTCGCCAACGGCAGCGATGTGAAAGGCGAAGCGAACTCCAGCAGTAGCGCGCTTGCCGCTGGGGCTGCCGCGGGGCGTGGCCGCGGCGGGTCATGTGCCTGTCGGGGCCAATCAGGCCTACCCCGGAAATAGGAACGGTTGCGGAACTGATACAGGCGACCAGGAGTGCAGCGGAGGAGTGCAAGAATGTGACAATTTGACCATGTGACCGCGGCAGCGCGAGAGAGCGGCAATGCGGAAATAGGCTGTCTATTGCCATTCTCTAAGACAAACGCTAACCTTAACCAGCTCCTTAACAGCGCCTAAACTTAACCGTTCTAACCTTAACCAACTCCGAAACAATGCCTAACCTTAACCTTAACCTTAACCATGCCTAACCTTAACCTTAACCATAGAAAGAATATTGCCATTCTCTAAGACAAACTCTAACCTTAACCAGCTCCTTAACAGCGCCTAAACTTAACCGTTCTAACCTTAACCAACTCCGAAACAATGCCTAACCTTAACCTTAACCTTAACCATGCCTAACCTTAACCTTAACCATAGAAAGAATATTGCCATTCTCTAAGACAAACTCTAACCTTAACCAGCTCCTTAACAGCGCCTAAACTTAACCGTTCTAACCTTAACCAACTCCGAAACAATGCCTAACCTTAACCTTAACCTTAACCATGCCTAACCTTAACCGGCGAAAGAATACATGTTAAAAAAAAAATTTATGGGATTCGAACTTGTCAACAACGGACCGCAGGACCGCTGCGCTGCCAGGTGAGCTGAGCTTCGAATGAAAATCATGGCGGATTAGGGCGGTTACATAATGCCGCAAGCTCTGCCGCTCCGCTCGGCGGTTGCCGCGCCTGCCGCGGGGCGTGTCGCAGCCAATCAGGGAAAACGCGGAAGCAACGGCAGCACTGCTCCGCTGTTAATAAGCAATAGGCGACCAGGCTGGCTGATCTCCAGTGATGCAATGGAAAACAAAAAGGTGGCACGTCTGAGTTCTGTGTTGATTCATAGTAAAAGACGGTAGAGGTTGAGTTCTTTCTTGTGGTGTATCACATTCACACTCCCAGTGATTTGGACTGACGTTAGAACGGTAAATACATGGGCTGTCCAAATAATGTATAGTTATATGGTTCTTCAGGGCGGCTACGTGGCGTAGTGGGCAAGGCGCTCGCCACGAATGCTGGAGACGCTGGGCTCGCCTGTTCGAGCCCAGCGCTCCACATTGCTTTCAGTTTAGCTGGTCGTTCATACTAATACACATTGGCCGTATTAGGGGGAGGGAAACTGATGGGTGGGGATCGGGCGTTGTGGACAGCGACTCCTACAGGTCGGTTGGTGCGCCTGCGCAGTAGAATCAGGAAGTGTCGGGGGCAGCGTGAGCCTCCCACGCGTTACTCCTCGCCACTGAGAGATCGAGCTGCGCAGGTGAAAAGATGCGACTGCTGTTACCTCAAGTACCGGAGGGGACTTGTGCTATGTATGACTTAGTCCACATTGCAGCCGGCTTGTGGGAGGCAAGAAACAGCGTTCGTGACAGGGGAGGGTTGAATTGGATGATACGAAATTGGGATGGGAGAAAAATATAGAAAATGGGAGAAAAAGTGGATAAAAAAAAAAGTTATATGGTTCTTCACTACCCCAAGTGCTCATGATGCTCACAGTAAAGTCAATATTCAGACTCATGCAACAAATACACTGTACACATGAACTATTGCACATAACAATCTGATACTACAAACTAATCAAATTAGTAATAGAATAACTAATCAATCATGAAGATTTATATCAGCTTAAAAGGTGTGTAAACTCTGTACTCTGTATTTCACTGTAAGTCAAGTTAGGGTTAGTTTAGGTGAATGTAACCTGACATTGGGTCTCATTCCCGAACGGATTTACGACAAAGAAATTAGCTCTCAGGCAAATTTCTGCCAATTTAAGACATATTAGGGATAGTAGCGCGATTCCCCAAATTTTCCTGAGATCGGATTTGGCCGTGGCTGAGAGCAGAATTTAATAGTGCTGAGGAGCACACTTATGATTGATTGACTGATTGAAAATTGTATTAACTTGACAGACGATTACAAAATTAATCTAATTAATTACAGGATTTGTAATTAATTAATCTAATTAATCACATTTTAATCGCATAACCATTTTATGCCTGATATTCTATATTATATAATCATATTTCAAATAGCATGTGTCCGGATGGCAGAATTCAGTACTGTATCTACAAAACCTTCTGTTTAATCATCTTTTAATTTGCTTAGATTTTTCATGTCTGGTCAATTTGAGCATGGTGTTATTCACAGTTAAAGATACATTTTTTTTTATTGATATTCTCATTTGGTTCATTACAATTTACTCAAGCCTAGTAACAGACACAGTATTTCTGACACTGGGAATACATTCCCTGAGATCCATAGATGTCCCTAGAATCAGATACCAAGAACATGCAAATGGACCATATTAAAGAAAAGTCTGTAAATGTGTATTCTACGTTCATATGGAATGAATGAGATAAAAAAAAAATATATATATATTTGTAATACATTTTTTGTTAATTTTCATAACTTGATAATTTTGTGTGTAATTAATTAATCTAATTAATGCGATAAACTGACAGCCCTATTAATTATACATTTGAAATAATGCAGGTCAACATGCAATATATCCCATTGATTGGTATACAATGGGACATACGTTTGTTTGATATAGCTATAAACCTGCATTCCTTCGAATATATCATTAATCAATTAAACTGATATTGAAATACACTATGTAGCCTACGATACACCAACACTGAAATTACAGTGGATAAATAAATGAATAAGAACTAAAGCTGATCGCGTGGAAATAGACTGTATATAATATATGTAATGAAACAAGTAATTAGAATAATATAAGCCTACTGTTTATATTACATATATTATATACAGTCTAAATCCTACATTAGGATTTAGTAGATATATATGCTCTGCCCTACGTACAGTAACGTACAGTACACATATTAAGGCCGCCAGATTCGGGCGTACCATGAGCGGACTGCATGGTGGACTGTACTACGGTCTACGGGGCGGGCAGCGCATGTATCTTTGCTGCTCTCCTAATAAAACAGGTCATTAGAATAATATAAGCCTATACTGCGTTCATTCATTACGCGCGTAGGCTATACAGTACTGCGCACGCGCGTGTGTGTGTGCGTGCGCGCGCTGCGGCAGGTGCACCACAAGCTGTACTATATGATGACAATACATTAATCTAATCTCATTTTGATCTGTCGCAAAGCGCTTCCGCGACCATTTTCACACGGCTGCATCATTAGTTGCCTTATAAGGAGCTCTGGAGGCGTTGTTTTGTATGAAAATGACCTGAACGGGGACGCGCGTTCATGTTTCAGAATGCATCTCAGCTGTGATCATTTGAGCCACTTAAAGGCCAACTTGCAGGTTAAACCCTACTCTGCAATTATGGGTAGTTTACATCATTGGTATCTAATTTAATTATTTTTTTTTCTTCCATTCGACGCCGGAAATGCCACTCAGAAAGGGTTAAAAAGGTCCACGCACGAATAACATGCACGGAGCGAATCAAAAAGCTTATCAGACGCTAGCACGGCCGTGACGTCACTTCAGGAAACTTATGCCTTATGCCCGTCCGGGTCATAGTACTACTGGCTTATGGTTATATGGCTATATGGCTCCTGCTAACGTTAGCATTATGTCTACTGTCGTGAACCATTTTAAATCGGGCCATGCAAAAGAGTTTGGGGAACGAGTAAAATGTGCAGGTCCTCTTCTCAGACCTGTGGGGCAAAGCACTGCACACACATCATGCCGGCTAGCAAGCTACACGTCCCGGCATGTTGATACGATAGTAGCCCCTTTAGCCCCACTCGGTGCATCGGTCACGATAGCTATGAGCTAACTGACGTTACAAGCTCAAACACCTTATAACTACTACTATTGTCGTGTCCATAAGTTCCTTGGCAGAATACTTGTGATGACAAATGTATACAAAGAGGAGAGAACCATTTTAAATCTGGCATTGTTATGAGTTTAGAGAATTCTGGCTACCAAGCTAAGCTAAGCTACGTTAGCTAACTTAGCTAGCTACTAACGTTATATACACAATATGTACAACGACACAATGATTTACATTATTACAAATATGGTAACGTGGTTGTGGTTTTTACAAATAGTGGTTCGCTTTAGAGATGAATGGCTATGATCACGGAGCAATAGTGTTAGTGAAACAGATACATTTTCATTCATCACTCCTCGGCTAGTAGTAACAAGGCTCCTGCCACTAGCTGTGTGTGACTCTCAGAGCCCCTCACTGCCCTGCACCTGATGTGACGTCAGCATTAAGATGACACACGCATGTTATTGATCCATGGATTAAAATATGCATGTGCGTGGAGCTTGTGGTTTGGTCGACAAAATGTTTGATAAAAACGCTAAAACTGGGTCAATTTTGATAATTTTTTTCCCCTCTTCATGAAAGTCAGCGTTGGCCTAGTCACATTGTTTATTGAACAAAAATACAACCTGCAAGTTGGCCTTTAAGACATCTTCCCCACGCGTTGGGGACTCAGGGTGAACTTAGATCGTAGATTCTGTCTCAGTCGGTTCCAAGATAAGTCTTCCAAGAGAACTCTTTGGAAAATATTCGGGAATGAGACCCATTGTTCTAATCTAGTCAGAGTGAGACTATAAGCCACTATCATTTTGTGAACACATCTTGTAATAATGGTCACTCAACTCAAAGAATGTTGTGATTACTGTAGTTTGTATTCATGTTTTACAGCCCCCCACCCAATATTTACCCAGGGAAGGCGGTCAGAAGAAGAAGAAGCTGTCTAAAAGCTGTATTATATGTTATATGTTGTACCAATTGCACATCGTTGCGGGCAAGACCACCCGCATTTCATTGTATATCCGTATGCCGTGACAAATAAAACTCTTGACTTGACTTGACTTGGGTCTGATAACCAAAGCTGACAAAAGCCACACTCAACATTGCATAATTCATTCCTATGGGCCAAAATGTATCACCAAAAGTATTCAAATAAAATACTTGTTGTTGACCGATTTGAAAAATATTCTAGAAATCAGGTCCTTGGCCTGCTGTCAGCCTATGTGTGACAGGGTCACTGAGCAAACAACACCCTGCTTCACACAGATCCACACAGTCATACTTGGGAGCTGCCTAGTCAGCCTGCCATGGATTCTCACAAGGGATTCCTACTGTAGCATATGTTATGAAAAGTTGCACAGATTATTTCGTAACATACTTTATTAACAGTGAAAAGCTATTTTCCGAGGTTGTCATGCTGCTGCTTCTCTGTGGCAGTTAAATTAAGGTTATGGTTAAGTTTAGGGTGGGTGTTGAAGAAGGTGTTGATGGAGGTGTTGAGGGAGGTGCTGAGGGAGGTGTTGAGGGAGCATTACTCTTTCACTTCCCAACCCAGATTTTCTCCTTCAGGTTCTGGGGATCGAACCGGTGATCTTCCGATCACAAGCTTGCTTCTTTAACCCTTAGGCCACTAATAAATGTGTAGTAAACATTGTGTTTTGAATTTCGCTTATTCAAATATTGAATGTTTTGAGTGTATAAGGTCTTAGAACATTATGATCGATACCTACTGTATGATGGCCATTTCCAATTATGTGTAATACGTTTGCTGTACGACCTCATTTGTACCTGTACTCCCTGAGCAGCAGTACAATTAAAAGGTACATTAAAATTATTCATACAAAGCATAATATACAGTAACATTACACACTAAAATGGATTATACGAATAGCATCCTTACTCCAAACATGGTATTGTCAATGTTTACAAGATTAATTTACACACATCCCATCTTCACAGCTCATTAACAACTGAATATTGTTGCTGTCCAATCTCTAAACTAATTTCTTCCAATATATTCTATGAATGAGCCAACTCACTGGTTGATGCACACACAACTTATTATGGAAGCATACAATTTGTACTTTATTTATATATTTAAAGCGGGCTGTTTATATATGCAGCAAAACATCCAAAGAAATGTAAGAGTACAGTACAAGAGCTGATGTCAAATGCAGTGATTTAATGTTGAGTGAGTACTCGCAGAATGTGAAAGTAACAAAACAGTGGAGGTGACTGCCTCTGAGGAATTTAAGTGAGTGATAAGGAATTCCTGCAATGTATGGAATATCACTCATTCTAGGGCTCATTGGCCATGGTTGTTATCACCTGTTATTTGATGACAATCACCTGTTGTTTGTCACCCAAGATGTCTGTGATGATGAAGTGATAGAATACTATGGATACTGGCAGGGAGCCAGTATATAAATATAACAGTAGATGTTTCCATGCAAAGTAGTAAATACTGGCCTTTAGCAGCACAGACAGAAGATCCACACTGTCGCAATATCCTGCACACACACACACACTCACACTAACACTCACACACACACACACACACACACACACACACACACACACACACACACACACACACACACACACACACACACACACACACACACACACACACACACAAATAGAGCCAGGTCTCAGCCAGCACCAAGCTTGTCTCCTGACATCACTGCATGTGTGGGGCCAAACTCACTCACTTGTCTAGGACGAAGTACAGATCGAATCCTCCGTAACAGGAGGAACCTGACTCCCTCTGTCCAAGGCTCTGTCCCGCGCTGCCCACCACCAGGACGCCTAGCAGGACCCCCACCTCCATGGCCAGCATGGCCTGCTGCCACCTCCACCAGCACTGAGACATCCCCCCCAAGAGCTTCGGCATGAGGCCAGCCTCAAGACAAAGCAGGGACAGACACCAGAGCAAAGGGAAAGCTCTAGAAGTCCTCTCCTCACCTCTCCGCTTCTCTTCTCAATCTCTGGGCACTGTGTTGCAGCTAGTCATGCTGCTAACTGCTGAGACTGGTCCCCTCCAGGCTTGAAATCCTCCTTCCTGGATGGTTTCCCCAGCAGCTCTGAATCGGGAGAGGAGGGGTCAGGCTGTCTGGAATTAGGGGCAGATTAATCTGCACCCTCTCCCCTCCATGCTCACTTTCTCCAACTCCCTGTCACAGCAGAGGTCATAGCACCCAACGCTGCAGTTCTGTGATAGAAAAGTTGTACTGTGCTGTCTGTTTCCATATGAATACCGACCTCTTATGTTATATCACATCGAGATTTGTATCCGATTCCTGGCTAATCCCAGTCTTTTGTTTCTAATTTGGACTGTCTCCCATTATTCAAATACCTCCTGACCATCAGTGCCACTCAGTGGTCAATTTGGGTACTGTGGCCAACAGTTAACTGAACCAAATCCGGGTTTAGATGACTACAGTTCTCCTTTATAACACACTTTCTTGAATATTTTATTTTGTAATTTTGTATTTCCTACATTCAGAGCCCTTTGAGCTTGCAAATATAACTTTCTTCAACCAATAAAAACGTTTCCCTTTCTATTTTTTTTAGATCGTTTTTTTGGCATTTTATTGCTTTATTAGATAGACAGGAGGAAGGATTGGAGAAGATATGGGGAGGAGACATTCTGCAAATGTCGCCGGGTCCAGGAGTCAAACCCGGGACGGCCGCGTTGCACTGAAGTGCGTTACGTGGTGCGCCACCCTGGCGCCCAAAACGTTTCCTTTTTAAGTGGTGCTCTCTCTCCACCATGCATGTTCCCCAAGTATTTTTTTGCCAGTGTGTGGGCCAGTGTGTGGGCCACTAATGTGGGCCGATGTGTGGGCCAGTGTGTGGGCCAGTGTGTGAGTCGGTGTGTGGGCCACTAATGTGGGCCAGTGTGTGGGCCAGTGTGTGGGCCGGTGTGTGGGCCAGTATGTGGGCCGGTGTGTGGGCCGGTGTGTGGGCCACTATGTGGGCCAGTCTGTGGGCCGGTGTGTGGGCCAGTGTGTGAGTCGGTGTGTGGGCCACTAATGTGAGCCAGTGTGTGGGCCGGTGTGTGGGCCAGTATGTGGGCCAGTGTGTGGGCCGGTGTGTGGGCCAGTATGTGGGCCAGTGTGTGGGCCGGTGTGTGGGCCAGTGTGTCGGCCAGTGTGTGGGCCACTAATGTGGGCCGGTGTGTGGGCCGGTGTAGTGTGTGGGCCGGTGTAGTGTGTGGGCCGGTGTAGTGTGTGGGCCAGTGTGTGGGCCATATGTGGGCTGGTGTGTGGGCCATTATGTGGGCCGGTGTGGGCCAGTGTGTGGGCCGGCAATAAAACAATAAACAAGTTGCATAAACTAAATCAGATTAAAAATGATCACAGTTCTGGTTTGCCTTAAGATGCAGTTTAAGATGGGTCTTGAACATGGAGTATGTAGGGCACTCTCTAATCACAACTGGCAGGCTATTCCAGTAGTTACCACTTTTAACAGAGAACACAGTTTTTGCAATGTTAGTATACCGAAAAGGCACCTTACAGCCCCCTCTACTGATGGCCCTGGTGGTAATGCCAGTGTCTGCTTTCTGTTGGATGAACTCATTCAATGGGGGAGGGGCAAGTCCATGCAGAACCTTGTACATGAAGCAAGTATATTTGAAAACTTGGAAATTCTCGAAACTTAGCATGTTATGTTTTTCTAAAACATTACAGTGATGAAATGAAATTTGTTTCCTATCAAATACTTTTATGGCTTTTTTGTAGAGTAATTATATTGGTGTAAGAGTAGTGACATATAAAAGAGACCAGTTGATAAAACAGTAGACCTACTCGATGTGTGATAAAATCATTGAATGCAGAAACATCCTTGCAGCATTAACTGGCAGGCAGGGCCTGATCTGCCTGAAGTTTTCGATGTTAAACTTGACTGTTTGTCACTTTCTTCACATGTCTTTTTGAAGGTCAATGTAGAGTCCAATGTGACCCCAAGATACTTGAATTAATGTACAATGTCCAGCTCCGCCTCTCCCAGAAACACATTAGAGTGAGTGACCTCTACTGGTGACTTTGTGAACATCATACACACTGTTTTCTTGGTGTTAAGTGAAAGACATGCTTTTGTTAGCCAGTCTTGAATGAGACATGAGACATCAGTGAATGAGATTCACGTTTCCTCCCAACCGCGAGTAGGCCTAGAAGCGCAGAAATGGAGAATGCAAAAAAAGAAAGGGTGGAGCTGAAAAAGCTAGAATTAAAAAACTAAAATTGCTAGTAAAAGACGCAGAACAATGTTCTAAAATTACAGACATGTTTACCCGCTGCTGCTGCTAATGATGATGAAGTTCAAGTGGAAGGAACCAACAGTAACATGACAGGTGCATGCAGTAGCCTAGTGCATATTCTACTGTTGGTGTCTGCCGGTTCATGAGGGCTAGCTAGCCTATACTAGCTCTTGCAGTGATTTCAGTCATTCTATTACAAGACAATGTGCTTTCCGTATTCCTGATTCCTTACAGCACGTGGACGTAAATAGTTGTGACTCGTGACGTTTTTTCTCTGACTAAAAGTTTAGTTAGCAATGTTAGGACTAGTGCCCACCACAGCATCAGAAGCTAAAGTGCTAACCTAGAGAGCCAATCAGAACCTAGGACGGGCTGCAAATTAATCGGCTACTAATATTATAATAGTAAATACTAAAATAAAATACTATTATGTTCCCTTCCAAATTTTCATGTTGATATAATATTGGTAATCTAATTGATTGAATTGATTAGTTGCCATTTTACATGCTTAAATAAGATGTACCTTAGAATTCCCAACTGTTAGCCATGTTCTCGATCTGTATATGATTAGTCTCATCTACATGTTTGTAAATAACCACAGCTAACTAGCTTAAGCTAACAACTAGGTCAACTACTACCCCGTAGTTAAACATATGTGATTGCATATAACAGCTAACTGCTACAGCTAAGTTGGTAGTTAGCTTATTCCATTAATGTTGAATGTATTTATGAAGGTTGTTGATGGTGGTTGGCGCTGATTAGCAGACATGATTCTGCTAATGAGTCAGTCTGCCACAGGGCAGCTGTGTTTGCTGATGCTGCTCACAACCACCAGTAGTGTATGACTGTGTGAGTGTGAATGCTTGATGGTTTCTGTGAAGCGCTTTGTGGAACAATGCTGATATACAGTTAAGAATGAGTAATTCGGTTTTGGTTTTTAAGAAAAAATTTTAAAGCTATTTTTGAAAACTACAGGGGTGAATAATACTGTTTTCTTTTGCTATTTTCTTTTAGAATACTGTTTTGGAGTCTAAATTTTTAAAAATTTTTTTTTTTTTTTATCCACTTTTTCTCCCATTTTCTACATTTTCTCCCATCCCAATTTCGTATCATCCAATTCAACCCTCCCCTGTCACGAACGCTGTTTCTTGCCTCCCACAAGCCGGCTGCAATGTGGACTAAGTCATACATAGCACAAGTCCCCTCCGGTACTTGAGGTAACAGCAGTCGCATCTTTTCACCTGCGCAGCTCGATCTCTCAGTGGCGAGGAGTAACGTGTGGGAGGCTCACGCTGCCCCCGACACTTCCTGATTCTACTGCGCAGGCACACCAACCGACCTGTAGGAGTCGCTGTCCACAACGCCCAATCCCCACCCATCAGTTTCCCACCCCCTAATACGGCCAATGTGTATTAGTATGAACGACCAGCTAAACTGAAAGCAATGTGGAGCGCTGGGCTCGAACAGGCGAGCCCAGCGTCTCCAGTATTTGTGGCGAGCGCCTTGCCCACTACGCCACGTAGCCGCATTTTTTTAAATTTTTGTTAAGAATATAGGACAGGCATATATAAGCATTATGCTTCAGTCTGTACCTTTTCAGTCACTGTAAAATCAAATATTGTTAAATGATGGGGTATATTGTATTGTGTGAGATGATGACTGAATAAACTACTACTACTACTACTACTACTACTACTACTACTACTACTACTACTACTACTACTACTACTACTACTACTACTACTACTACTACTACTACTACTTTGGGTGTTTTCAAAAGGCTGAAAAACGCTGTATGAATTCAAGCCATTATTATTGATTTCTGAAATTCTTCTTATGCAGCTGACCCTGAGGGGAGAGAGAGAGCCCAGTCCAGCACAGCTGACCCTGAGGGGAGAGAGAGCGCCCAGTCCAGCACAGCTGACCCTGAGGGGAGAGAGAGCGTGCCCAGTCCAGCACAGCTGACCCTGAGGGGAGAGAGAGAGCCCAGTCCAGCACAGCTGACCCTGAGGGGAGAGAGAGAGCCCAGTCCAGCACAGCTGACCCTGAGGGGAGAGAGAGAGCCCAGTCCAGCACAGCTGACCCTGAGGGGAGAGAGAGCGCCCAGTCCAGCACAGCTGACCCTGAGGGGAGAGAGAGCGCCCAGTCCAGCACAGCTGACCCTGAGGGGAGAGAGAGAGCCCAGTCCAGCACAGCTGACCCTGAGGGGAGAGAGAGAGCCCAGTCCAGCACAGCTGACCCTGAGGGGAGAGAGAGCCCAGTCCAGCACAGCTGACCCTGAGGGGAGAGAGAGTGCCCAGTCCAGCACAGCTGACCCTGAGGGGAGAGAGAGCCCAGTCCAGCACAGCTGACCCTGAGGGGAGAGAGAGCCCAGTCCAGCACAGCTGACCCTGAGGGGAGAGAGAGAGCCCAGTCCAGCACAGCTGACCCTGAGGGGAGAGAGAGCCCAGTCCAGCACAGCTGACCCTGAGGGGAGAGAGAGAGCCCAGTCCAGCACAGCTGACCCTGAGGGGAGAGAGAGCCCAGTCCAGCACAGCTGACCCTGAGGGGAGAGAGAGCGCAGTCCAGCACAGCTGACCCTGAGGGGAGAGAGAGTGCCCAGTCCAGCACAGCTGACCCTGAGGGGAGAGAGAGAGCCCAATCCAGCACAGCTGACCCTGAGGGGAGAGAGAGAGCCCAATCCAGACAGACAGACAGACAGACAGACACACAGAGAGAGAGACAGAGAGAGAGAGACACAGAGAGAGACACACAGAGAGAGGGATAGACAGAGAGAGAGAGACACACACACACACAGAGAGAGAGAGAGAGGGGCGACAGTGGCTTGAGAGGTAGAGCAGTCGTCTGGCAATCCGGAGGTTCCCGGTTCGTTTCCCGCTCCTCCCGGGCAGCGTGCCGATGTGTCCTTGAGCAAGACACTTAACCCCTAATTGCTCCCGATAAGCAGGTTGGCACCTTGCATGGTTGCCTCCGCCGTCGGTGTGTGAGTGAATGAGTAACAAATTGTAAAGCGCTTTGGATAAAAGCGCTATATAAAAAAGCAGCCATTTACCATTTAAGAGAGAGAGAGAGAGAGAGAGAGAGAGAGAGAGAGAGAGAGAGAGAGAGAGAGAGAGAGAGAGAGAGAGAGAGAGAGAGAGAGAGAGAGAGAGAGAAAACAGGCTCTTGGAATGGGTGTCTGGGAGGAAGTGGGGGGTCTTTCAATGTTGATTAAACGGCAAGCAACTAATGTCATGAGTGCCAAATTAAAGGACAATAAATCCAATCTAACTGAAATTGTGTAGCACAGACCTTTCTATTAGGGATGCTCGATATTGGCTTTTTTACCGATACCGATATTGTCCAACTCTTAATTTCCGATACCGATATCAACCGATATCAACCGATACCGATATATGCAGGGTTTCCCGCCCCAAGAAATGGAATAATTTCAGGTAATTAACATTACTTATTACATGGCGTTTTCATTATTTCTTTAAAACCGATACCGATATTTTTCGATATCACATTTTAATGCCGACATCGGCCGATAATATCGGTAGGCCGATAATATCGGACATCCCTACTTTCTATGGATCAAAACCTCAATATTATTATGGTGTAGTTAATACTTCATGTATCCTTAATCCCTAGGCTAATGAGGCACTAAGATGTTAGTAAAAAAAAAACATATGCCAATGACGGGAAGTAACGGTATATGTATGTGTGTGTCTGTGTGTGTGTGTGTGTGTGTGCACTGTGCATGAGTGCACATCTAGGGGCCGTGTGTAGATTTGGTCTCCCTGATGTTGACTCCTTAGCCACAGCCTTGGGTTGTTTAATACTGGACAAGTGTTTCATAACGCCCGTTGTGTGGGCCGGTTTCGGGGCCGGTGCGTGGGCCGGTGCGTGGCCGGTGTGTGGGCTGGTACGTCTGAATGTCCCGGGCTGAATTTGTGTCCCAGTCCGCCACTGGGGCAGGGTAATAGGAAAACAATAAATAAGCCAATATATTTGTTACCATAATAATGAGCTAGCTAGTCAGTTTGTTATCAGTGTAAACTACTAACAAGTCGATCCCAGTCAACCAGCACCTGCTAACAAGTCTGACCCTGCTAACGGGTCTGCAGTCCAAATCCACTTGGTTACATTGGTAGCAGCGGTGGGATTGATTGATTGATTGATTGAAAAGTTTATTAACAGATTGCAGAATGGGTACAGTACAGTACAGCTCAGTACATACAATTGTTAAGGGGATGCAGACCAGAGAAAGACTTTCGTCTTGTTTACATCAGGGTCCCCCATTTTTAATTCATCATAACATATATGACATACATGACATACAGATAGACAGTACTGCTACATCTATACATTTATGACATATCAGATTTGCAAATACAGTACTGTTTGTGATACAAAAGTGTCCAGAAAAAGAGTGTATATACATTTGGCGTAGAAACTGTACATTGGAGGAGGTTGGGTGGGTGGGGTGGGGTGGGTGGGTGAGGGCTGTACATTGGAGGTGGGGGGGGGGGTTGGGTAGGGGACACATACACATTTTACACTGTACATTGGAATACTGACAAAGCCTTACTTGGTCATTTACTGTACAACTAGGTTAGGACATTTGTAGGGGCCAGTTTCGAATTGCAGTCTCACGTAGGTGTTTTTTGAGAGTGTTTTTGAAAGTGGGTAGTGATTCACATTCCTTTACAGCTTTAGGTAGGGCGTTCCACATTGATGTGGCATAATTGCGAAACGTAAACTGGATTTACTATCACCAGGCGTGATTCACAAACCGTGAATGAAATCTACTGTAAGTACAGTTACCTTTTTATAATGTACATTTTGTAAGGGTCCATCTGTGCACAGACATTTCCCATCTGTACCTCCCCCTGCTGGACATTCATCTGAACTTCCCCTTATCTCCCTCATGCATACCCTCCTGGTGCACTGGTGTATCTTTAATGTATACATGTCTCTCTGTGCCCTTCCCCTGCTACTTTGTCTCTTGCTCCCCTGTTAAATGGTATGTTCCTTGTTTATTAGTTCCTTGGTTGTATGGTTGTTATGTTACTCTGTCTAGTGTTCAGTATTTTCTTGTGTGTTTCCTTCCTGGTTGTCTCACCCCATGTGCGTCTCGTTTTGCTAATTGCCCTGCTGTCTCTCTAGTGTTAATTGTTCCCCCTTTATCTGGTGTGTGTTTCCTACCCTTGTATTCATTGTTTCGGTTCATCGTTTGTTTCGGTTCCTTGTTTGATGTCAACGTGTGTACTCTTGCTCTGTCATTCGTTCCTTGTCAGTAAGTCTAGTTTTCAGTTTGTTTTACCATCTTTGTTTTTCGTGTTTACAGTGGTTTTTGTTTCTTGTTATTTTGTATTTTGCTCTCTGCCAGCCATTGCTGTGCTCTCCTTGTTTTTTGCTCAGTAAAGCATTATACTTTCAACAATCTACATCTACCTCTCCTCGTCTCTGTTTGCGTTTGGGTCCTCTGCCAACACAAACCCTAACAGAATGAACCCACCATGTTTGGACCCAGCGAACAGAACGAGGGAGGCTTTGAGCACCTTGGAGGCGTTCAGAATGGGGGATATACCTTCCTGCTCCTTGGAGGAGAGGAAGGAGATTCTACGTCTGCTCTACTCTCTCAGGGAGTGGCACCCTGAGCCGGCCCCACAGCTGGAGGAGTATGGCAGACACTGGATAAAGTGCCTATTCCAGCCTCCAGTCAAGCCTCTACTGCTGGTAAGGCCTCTACCACCAGCATGGTCTCAACTGCTAGCATAGCTACTACTAGTCCAGTTCCTACTGCTAGCGTAGCTTCCACAGCTAGCATGGCCTCCTCCGCTGGTGAAACCTCTACTGCCAGCATGGCCCCAGTTGTTAGCATAGCTACGGCTAGCACCTTAGCCCCATCTGCTAGCGTAGCTCGTACTGCTAGCAAGTCTCTGAGAGCTAGTAAGTCTAGGAAGGCTAGCATAGCCTCACCTGCCAGAGTACCTACTGCTAACACATCAGCTCTGCCTGCTAGCCCCACTGTGTGTGTAGCTCATTCAGCTAGCTTGTCTTCCACTGCTAGGACTGCCCCTTCAGCTAGCAAGGTCAGTTTCCCTGGAGCCGCCCCGTCGGCTAACCCTATGGTTCCTACAGCTAGCCCCACTGTGTGTGTAGCTCATTCAGCTAGCTTGTCTCCAACTGCTAGGACTGCCCCTTCAGCTAGCAAGGTCAGTTTTCCCATTGCTAGGACTGCCCCTTCAGCTAGCACGGTCTGTTTCCCTGGAGCCGCCCCGTCGGCTAACCCCATGGTTCCTACAGCTAGCCCCACTGTGTGTGTAGCTCATTCAGCTACCTTGTCTCCCACTGCTAGGACTGCCCCTTCAGCTAGCAAGGTCAGTTTCCCGACTGCTAGGACAGCCCCTGCAGCTAACCAGGCTTCCACAGCTAGTCCAGCCCTGTCTGCTAGCTTAGCCCCTGCAGCTAACCAGGCCTCAACAGCTAATAATAATAATAATAATAGATCAAATTTATATAGCGCCTTTCATAGAACCCAAGGTCACTTTACAATCAGGACAAAAAATAGGGCAAGGAAAATAGGGGGGGGGGGGGGGGAAGAGGGGATGAGGGAAAGTAGGGGGATAATGGACCTAATTTAATCTAAACTAACTGATGGGGAAAGCCTTGGTGAAGAGGTGTGTTTTTAGAGTGGATTTGAAGGTGTCCAGGGTTGGGGCGTTGCGGATTTCGAGGGGGGGAGAGAGTTCCAGAGGGTAGGGGACGCCACGCTGAAGGCTCTGTCCCCAAAAGTCCGTAACCTGGTGCGAGGGATGGAGAGGAGACCTAGATCAGAGGATCGTAGGTTCCGGGATGGAGTGTACTGGTGGAGGAGATCAGACAGGTACCGGGGGGCGAGGGCATGGAGGGATTTGTAGGTGAGGAGCAGGAGTTTGAAGGTGATGCGGAACCTGACTGGAAGCCAGTGGAGATGGATGAGGGTGGGGGTGATGTGCTGCCAGGGCTTGGTGTGAGTGAGAACCCTGGCAGCTGAGTTCTGGACATACTGGAGCCTGTCCAGGGCTTTGCTGGGTACCCCGAACAGGACTCCATTACAGTAGTCCAACCGGGAGGTGACGAATGAGTGGATCAGGGTCTCAGCCACAGAGTCTGAGAGTGAGGGTCGGAGACGGGAGATGTTCCTGAGGTGGTAGAAGGCAGACTTGGTGACAGATTTGATGTGGGAGTGAAATGAAAGTGTGGAGTCAAGGGTGACGCCCAGGTTACGGACTTCGAGAGACGGGGAGATGGAACAGCCGTTAACGTGGAGGAGATCTCCAACCTTCCCGTGCAGTGCCTTGGGGGCCACAACCATGAGCTCTGTCTTTTTGCTGTTGAGTTTAAGTAATTTGGTTGCCATCCAGGTTTTTATAGCGTGGAGGCAGTTGACTACAGACTGTGGGGGGAGCTGGGAGGATGGTGAGGTGCTGATATAGAGCTGAGTATCATCAGCATAACAGTGAAAGTTGAGTCCGTGGTGACGTATAATCTGACCGAGGGGGAGCATGTAAATGGTGAATAGTAGGAGTCCCAGCACGGAGCCCTGGGGGACACCGTGGTTGACTGGGGCCGGGGGGGAGGATGAGCCGCTGACGCTGAAAAACTGAGATCTATTTGTGAGATATGAATGAAACCATGACAGAGCTGTACCGGTGATGCCTAGGTTGTCGGAGAGGCATTTGAGGAGGACTGAGTGGGATATTGTGTCGAACGCCGCGGAGAGGTCGAGAAGGATGAGGAGGCTGATGTGTCCGGAGTCTGCAGCAAGGAGGAGGTCATTAGTGATCTTGATGAGGGCGGTCTCTGTGCTGTGATGTGCTCGGTAGGCTGACTGAAGGGGTTCGTAGAGCTCATGGTTGGACAGATGTTGGTGAAGCTCGGCGGCGACAGCCCCGTCTGCTAGCTTAGCCCCTGCAGCTAACCAGGCTTCCACAGCTAGTCCAGCCCTGTCTGCTATCTTAGCCCCTGTAGCTAACCAGGCCTCAACAGCTAGTACAGGCCTGTCTGCTAGCTTAGCCCCTGTAGCTAACCAGGCTTCCACAGCTAGTCCAGCCCTGTCTGCTAACTTAGCCCCTGCAGCTAACCAGGCTTCCACAGCTAGTCCAGCCCTGTCTGCTAGCTTAGCCACTGCAGCTAACCTAGCCTCAACAGCTAGTACAGCCCCGTCTGATAGCTTAGCCCCTGCAGCTAACCAGGCCTCAACAGCTAGTACAGCCCCGTCTGCTAGCTTAGCTCATGCAGCTAACCAGGCTTCCACAGCTAGTCCAGCCCTGTCTGCTAGCTTAGCCCCTGCAGCTAACCAGGCCTCAACAGCTAGTACAGCCCTGTCTGCTAGCTCAGCCCCTGCAGTTTGCCAGGCTCCCACAGCTAGGACTGCCCCGTCAGCTAGCTCGTTCCCTATGGCCCCTGTTTCTCTGGTCTCGGTTCCTTGGACTGGCCCTCCAGCCAGTATTAACTATGCTGCTAGGACTGCGTGTTACTCCGATTACTAACACTTTAGCCCCGTCTGTTAGCAGTGCTCCTGCAGCTAGCAGATCTCAGAGAGCTAGTAAGGCTCGGAGGACTAGCTTAGCCCCTGTAGCTAGCCAGGCCTCCACAGCTAACCCTGCCTCTACTGCCAGCCTAGCCCCTGCTAGTGTAGCCCTAGCTGCTACGCCCGGTCCGGCTTCTACCCCCGGCCCGGCCTCCACGCTTGGTCCAGCTCCTCGTCTGGTCCCGGCTCCTCATCTGGTCCCAGCTCCTCATCTGGTCCCGGCTCCTCGTCTGGCCCCGGCTCCTCGTCTGGCCCCGGCTCCTCGACTGGTCCCAGCTCCTCGACTGGTCCCGGCTCCTCGTCTGGCCCCGGCTCCTCGACTGGTCCCGGCTCCTCGACTGGTCCCGGCTCCTCGACTGGTCCCGGCTCCTCGTCTGGTCCCGGCTCCTCGTCTGGTCCCGGCTCCTCGTCTGGTCCAGCCCTACGCCGTGGCCTGCGCACTGGTTTTCGCCGTGGTCTTCATCGGCAGAAACCCCCATCCGGGGTTCTGCGCCCGGTCCCGAGGTCTGCACCTGGAGTGGTCCCCGTCCAGGGTCCTGCTCCAAGGTCGTCGCTTTCGCACCTCTGCTCCGGCTCTTCTGGTCCGGTCCCGAGTCCTGCGCCTGGAGGGTCCCCCGTCCGGGGTCCTGCTCCTCGGCCCCCCTTCTCCTATACCCCTCCTGGGTTTCTGTCGCCGCCCCTCTGCCCTGGGGGTCCTCGTCCCGGTCTTGTCCTTCCTGACTTTTTTCCCCGGGCTCTCCCAGTGTTCGCCTTCCCTGGATCCCGACCCCCGTCTTGCCCGTTCCCAGACGGTCGTTTTTGCCGTCTGGAAGCCGCCCCTGGAGGGGGGAGTACTGTAAGGGTCCACCTGTGCACAGACATTTCCCATCTGTACCTCCCCCTGCTGGACATTCATCTGAACTTCCCCTTATCTCCCTCATGCATACCCTCCTGGTGCACTGGTGTATCTTTAATGTCTACATGTCTCTCTGTGCCCTTCCCCTGCTACTTTGTCTCTTGCTCCCCTGTTAAATGGTATGTTCCTTGTTTATTAGTTCCTTGTGTGGTTGTATGGTTGTTATGTTACTCTGTCTAGTGTTCAGTATTTTCTTGTGTGTTTCCTTCCTGGTTGTCTCACCCCATGTGCGTCTCGTTTAGCTAATTGCCCTGCTGTCTCTCTAGTGTTAATTGTTCATCCTTTATCGGTTGTGTGTTCCCTACCCTTGTTGTGGGTTCATTGTTTCGGTTCATTGTTTGTTTCGGTTCCTTGTTTGATGTCAACGTGTGTACTCTTGCTCTGTCATTCGTTCCTTGTCAGTAAGTCTAGTTTTCAGTTTGTTTTACCATCTTTGTTTTTCGTGTTTGTCAGTGTTTGTTTGTAGATTAGTTTGTAAGTTTTTCCCTACGAGCACTGCTGTGGTTTTTGTTTCTTGTTATTTTGTATTTTGCTCTCTGCCAGCCATTGCTGTGCTCTTCTTGTTTTTTTCTCCGCCATTTTTCATCAGATTGCTACGCCGTTTTTTGCTAGACGTTCACAGAAAGGTAGAGAAACTAACTGCATTCTGTTTTATGGCAATAACATTCAGGTTTGTGGGAGATAATCCCGAAAAATAAGAGACATTTAAAAATGAATCCAGAAGTCAGATGATTGACAGGGACTGGCATGAGCTGGGTAGTGTAGTTTAACTCATATTTCACCAATAACACTTAAAACCATTGGTAAACAAACGTATTGCTGAAAATATAGACGTTGACTGCAGTTTTGACAGGCTTAGGGTCTTTACTCTTGGCTACATTTGAAAAAAAACATTGAAAAAAAACATAATTCATACATTCTGTAGTAATGGATTTATGGCGTGATGTCATTTGCGGTCCAGTACTGGACCACTCGGGCTTAAGATGTTAACAATCACAACTTCCAATAACATTGCAAGATTGCACAACTCCCTTTTTTCTATTTTCTAAGTCCAGTCATTGTGGTGGCCGTGACAGGCGGCCACTCCGTGAGTAGACACCGTGCCAGGACCCCCTGGCATCTTGCCTGTCACTGGTGCCCTTGGTGTGCGAGGTGTGCAAGGATGTTCTTCGCTGCCTGCCTCCCCCTGACCTAAGACAGTCCCGGCAGAGGCTGTCACTCCAGTGACATGAGCTCAGGCTGTAGCGTAGCATGTCCGACTGTTGTGCTTGAGCTGAGCACTCTGCAACACGCAGATCCACTCGGTTGCATCTTTAAAGTGTGCCATCCACATCCACCACGTACAAGGAGGAGCAACCCTCTGGAGGCATTGGCCCAGGCGCCACCACCCTGTGCGATCACCGGGTAGAGGCCTCATCCTTATGTCATCTCCAACATTCAGCTCTGGAAGGTCTCTGGCAGCCATGTTGTAGAATGATTTTGAGATCCGCCATTTCCACTGCAGCTTCTCTGCCACTCCGTCCACCACACATGGTAGAAGCAGGCTGTCTGTGACCGGCAGTAAAGTTTGCCCACCTGCAGAGTGATTTGACAATCTTAACGCTGACTCCGCCTTGCCGTTGAATTGAGGATGTCAGGGTGAGGATGTGACATGGGCAAACCCCCGGCTTGCTGCAAGCCTCCTGAACCGCTCGCAAGCAAACTACTTGTTGCATGCAGAGCAGTTTGCCACAAAGTCCTTTATTTCCGCTCTCATGTCTGGCCAGAAAAGGGTATCCCTGGCCCGCCTGTAACATGCCACCAATGTGGCTAGTGTGTATGCGTTCAGGCTTTTGGTATAACGACGCACTGTCCCCTGTACAACACCCCGTCTTGAACACTCAGCTCATCTCTGAAGGGACAGTATTCCCGCACTGCCAGCGGGATGTTGTCTTTAAAGTCTGGCGAGCCACTGAGGATCACAGATGCCAGCTCCTGGAGCACATCATCTGTCTCCGTGTGCTGCACAATCTGGCGAAATCTGAAAGCTGTAACATCCAGGTGCTGCGCCTTGTTCAGTTGTGAATACTCGGCCTGGGTGCTGTCCACGGTGCACACAGCATGCTGCATGTATGGGGTGTCAGACCCGTGGCACGGTGGGGTGTCCCTGCTCAAGGTGTCACTGAAATACATCTCGAGGCCAGGCTTATACACATCAAGCTTGTAGTTTTGCAGCTGCAGCAACATGCCTCGGAGACATGTTTCGGTGCACTCAGGAGGGGCTTCTTGAATATTGTGATCATCGGCTTATGGTCCGTCACTGCTGTGATTGTCTTCCTGCCATAGGTACTGGTGGAATCTCTGGCAGGCAAAGACTATGCTCAAACACTGCTTTTCAGTCTGTGTCAGTGCCCTCAAGGCGAAAGCCAATGACTGTCCCCCTTGCAACAAACAGCGTCGCTCTGGATCGTAACAGGCTTTGTAATGTCATAGTATTTGAGGACAGGCATTTGCTTCACTCCGTGTTTGGGCAACCAATGACACATCTTGCGGAGCAGCTCCCCTCAGAGAGCTTCGGCAGGAACTTTGCAAGGTACGTCACAAATCCAATAAAGTGCTGAACCGCGTCTGCATTTCCAGTACAGCCCGTGTTTTCTCTGGGTTGATTTTCAGCCACTCCAAGGACAGTATGTGGCTGTGGAAGTGTACAGCGTTTGAATTTCAGCTTGCCCCAGTGATGGCATGATTTCCCCAGAGAATAGTTTCAAACTGGCTGTGCTGGGGTGTAGTGCCGTTCTGGGTGACAGCTTCTCTTTAATCTTGCGGCCCATGTCATTGTAGGTGAAGCCTGGCACTACTGCCTTTTCTTCAGGCATAGATTCACAAACCACTTGCGCCCCTGCTGGGCCTTTGCCGTATTCACACATTCAGTGACTTGAAACAGTCTATCATCAGTATCTGAGTCCTCTCCCCTTTGGTCATCAAGCACATTTACTTTTTTCATTTGGTCAGACCTGCTGCCAGCCTGGCATACCTGGGCAAAGTTATTTTATATTCCACATATCAGGCAGGTTTAACCGTAGGCTGGACACTGCTCTCTGCCCCATTTGTGGCTGCCCCCACAATATTTACAGCTCCACTGAGGCTGAATGAATGAATGAATGAATGAAAACTTTATTTAACAGATTGCAGAATGGGTACAATACAGTACGGCTCAATACACACAATTGTTAAGGGGATGCAGACCAGAGAAAGACTTTTGTCTTGTTTACATCAGGGTCCCCCATTTTCAATTCATAGTGACATTTATGACATACACAACATACATGATATTTATGGCATAGGGACATACATGACATACAGGTATTTAGTACTGTTGTGACATATACGATATGCAAATATACAGTACTGTTACCCATAGATCCTGACAGAGTATATACATATGATGGGGAGGGGACTGTACATTAGGAGGGGGCGGGTGGGTGGGAGAGAAATATACATATGGTGGGGAGAGAACATACGGTGGGGAGGAGACTGTACATTAGGAGGGGGTGGGTGGGTGGGAGAGAAATATACATACGATTCGATGCAGAATAGAAGTAACTGAGTTACCATACAATATACAATATACTATGCAATGTACTAATATACAATACTATATAGTGCAAAGCAGAAATGGGATGAGGTACAATTTAGGTACAATTTACAGTAAGGTGTACGAGTTGTAGTGAAAAACCTTTACCAATAAATATAAAGTGTGTTTAGGTGATCTAAAGTGTGGAGTGGGTGCTGCAGTGTGTTGTTTGTTTAAAGTGAGTGTGTGCGTGTGGATGTATGTGCTGTGTGCATTTGATGGTTGTTGCATATTGTTTATTGAGTCTTTCTGTGCTCGCCTTGAGACTGCGGTATCGCTTGCCTGACCGCAGCAGTTCAAAGAGGCAGTTGTTCGGGTGGCTGGAGTCCTTGATGATTCTCTTAGCCTTACCCCTGCACCGCTTGTTGTAAATGTTCTGGAGGGTGGGAAGCCCCCCTCCAATTGTGCGTTCGGCTGAACGTGTCACTCTTTGTAGTCTGCTTCGGTCTTGTGCAGTGCTATTCCCAAACCAGGAGGTGATGTTGCCAGCTCTACTAAGCCATGGTAGCTAGCCTAGCCGCAATGCTATGGTCGATCCCATACACGTTAGCATGTAAGCTAACAACAACAGCGTTAACTTTAAAGATGGCGGATTATACTTTTGTCTTAGCAGGATGTGAGTGACGGTTCACCCTTCTCATTGGTTGAAAATGGCCTTCATGTTTGTACATCGCCACCTGTTGCTTTGGCATTGTACTACATGTATATCAGTTTCTGTGTGATCGTGTGCACTGAGCGGCCCGGAGCGGATTGGAGCGGATTGGAGCGGAGGAGAGCTCTCGCTCCGGAAGTTGCGCCGACCCATTTTAAAACCCACTCCGTCGCTCACTTCAAAACCACCCGCTCCACTCCCCGCTCCGCTCCCGCGCCGCTCACATGCTCTGGCGGGGGGGGCATACATAAATAAAATATGGGCTTCAGAAAACGAATTTCCCGCAAACCAACACACATTTCAAAACATGAGTGCACATAAGATAAGACAGTCTCTCTCTCACGTCACAGACACACTCGTGTCTCGCACACACACACACACAAATTAAACAGTATGAAATAGCCCGAGGCAGGGCTTAAATTCATTAACAAGTGAAAGTATTATTAATAATAACAAGGGGCAAGGCGGCTTAAATTAAACAGTATGAATCGTATGACTTACCCATTAGAAGAGTTGGAGGCGGCGAGTCGTGCACTGAATCTCCTCAGGACGGTGTCCCACTTTCGCGTGAGGTCTTTTGCAACTTCAAACTCTGCCTCAATTATAGGCGATCCATTATATTATCCATTATTATTATTATGACATATTATGATTATAGACCACGTTAGCTTCTGCTGTAACAGATGCACAGTCTGCAGCGGCAGCACCGGGCGCTTCTTGGCAGACTTCGTCTTCATGGCGCCTTACCGAAAGCTCTTCAACGTTAGATGTTGGAGGACCGTCACCAGGAGGAGGCCGTGAAGAAGCCTTAGGTGCCCCTGCCCGACCATTTTCGTATATCCATTTTATGTCCGTCTCCAAGTGTTATATTTTACCCACTGACTCTATTGTACTTTTCACGCTCACTCAAGTCACGCAGTCACGCTCTGACTACCCTACTGAGAGAAAACTGTGTTTTTTTCAATGCATATTTGGTTTATAAACTGATATAAAGAGACGCTTTAAGAGGGTAATACCATTATCATCACGGGATGATATAGACGGTGGTGAACCAGCGGTTTCACAGGCACAGGCCGCGTTAGCAGAGCAGAATGTTTTGAATTCCGATCCAGGACACAAAGATAACGGAGCAGCACAGGAGACACAGAGGCAGAGCGCGATGGAGGTTTTGACAGTAATGAAACGTTTTGAAATGTGTGAAAGGTTATTAGCAGTTGTCATGACAGCACGTCGCATGACAACCAGAAGAGGGGCGGGCTATCGTTGCTATGACGAAGATCCTATAAAGCGGACAGTGGTTCCCGGGTGTAAGCCAGACCAAGAGCGGCTAAGGGCAGACTACAATCTGACTAGAGACTCTCTCCTCTCATCCCGGAGAGGGGGGGGGGGAGGAAGGATGCCACATCATTATTAGCTTCGGCTACCACGAGGATGGTCTTGGCTAACGACCAGGCCTGACCACCATTGGACTGAATAGCAGAAGGACGATAGACTGAACACACCGAAAGATCATTAGAATAGATTTTACAAGGACAATACGAATTGGTTCCCATCTGATTATGAGGTCTCTGTTTATGTAAATAAACACTGCTTCTCCTTGTAAGGTATTACGCTGTGTCAAAGTGTCGAATTCTTACGAAGGTGGAGAATTATTATGGTTTGCGGATCGCACTAACGGGGAGAGATAAGGATTGTATCAGCCAGTATATGAGACGTCAGGACCATTAAAAGTACACAACGCAGAGGAGTGGATGGAGAGAGGATAACACAAGAAGACGTGATACTGGCCAGATTGATCAGAATCTAACACTACCCATCAACTCAACGTGACCAATAACGCAATAACAAATTCAAACACACACACCAATCAGCATGCGCTCAAACATACACTTCTTTTAAGACTTTTTTTTGTTTAATTTCATTTAATAATAGGCTAAATAGCCTATTGATAAAGGAAAACATCTGACTTTTACTATAATACAAAAAATTAAATGTTTAATTATTTAATTTTTTTATAACAATTGCCCATGACGTTTGGAGGGGCACAGTGCGCCATCCGGGGGGGCATGGCCCGCGAATAATCCCACGGGACAATCCCACGGGACAATGCATTGGTAACTTGTTTCAAATGGGCATATATACCCCTGTGAATATTATTGCACGGATCGGAATACGCGTGGGAGTGTGCGTGTGCGCTATGATATTTTGCAACAGGTTGACGTGACGCGAGTGCCGACAGAGAGAGCAGAGAACGAGCGAGCGAGAGAGAGGGAGAGAGAGAGAGGGAGAGAGGGATACAGAGCATATACACACACTGTGTAAATGCTCCGTATCCCTCTCTCCCTCTCTCTCGCTCGCTCGTTCTCTGCTCTCTCTCTGTCAACACCCGCGCCACGTCAACCCGTTTGAGGAAGTGTCAGTATTTCCACTCGCTCTGTTGTTGAGCGAATTGTTGATTGTGGGCGGTGACTACAACCAGTGCCTTATTCACGTCAGCAAAACAGTCAAATCAGAATGGCTTAGTTCAGTGAGGGAGGATCTCGTGAACTCGAGACTGGACTGATGAGCCAAAATGAGAATTAGAGACACAGACCCCATTGATACAACCCCACATTGCTAGAAAACAATGCTAAACACTGGAAAAGGCTATTTATAAGACATGGGACTGTTATTTTCTTGAGATTTGTCAGATAGTTTACTTGCATAATAAAGCATGTTGAGTAACTTTGGTTATATAGAGATCTTATTTTGTTATATAAAATAATATAAATAATAATTTTCTATCCATACAGAGAAGGCATACTTTAAATATTAAAATGATAAGGCATCTTTGAGTAAACTTCAAGTATCATTTAAGTATCTTGAGGCTGGGGGCAGTGTGTCCTCTTTTTTGGAAATCACAATATGGTCACCCTACCATAGGATCCACAGGCGGCCGCACTAACTGGCTGAGGGTCAGACCCGTTAGCAGGTGCTGGTTGACTGCGATCGACTCATTAGTAAATGGTAAATGGTATATTTATATAGCGCTTTACAATTTGTTCCTCACATTTGACCCATTCACTCACACATTCACACACAGAAGGCGGAGGCGACCCATTCACACACACACACACACACACACACACACACACACACACACACACACACACACACACACACACACACACACACACACACACACACACACACACACACACACACACACACACACACACACACACACACACTCTTAGCTGTCCATCGTGTTCGATGATGACGCTTGCTCCAGGGATGGGGTGAGGGGGGGGGGGGGGGGGGTTAGTGACGCTGCCGCTGGTGCCACTTCTCGTGGGCGTTGAGTCCGATCCTTGAGCCGCACACCCATCCACAGATGGCGCAAGGGAAGCCAGATACCTGGGGGATGCCAGCCGCCCGCTGGTGTCGTTGCGTGTGCCTCTCAGATCTTCGGTCTTGGTTCGTTTGGTGTATTTTGGAAACTGCAGTGGCACAAGTGACTTGCCAGGCTGATCTGTCGAGTGCCAGAGTTTCAAGCTGCGTGATGTTTGCACACTTTAGGAGGTCCCTGGTGTAGTCCTTAAAGCGTCTCTTTTGGCCTCCAGCAGCCCGCTTTGCTCCTCTCAGTTGGCCATAGAGGACTTGGCGGGGCAGGCGGTGGTCAGGCATACGTATGGTGTGCCCTATCCAACGAAGATGTTTTTTGGCCACAGCTGCGGCCATACAGATTGAGTTGGTGTTGTTGAGGATGTCTGTGTGCGGGACTCGATCTTCCCAGGTCAGACCGAGGATCCTTTGGAGGCAACGGATGTGGAAAGCGTCCAGGTTGGTGATGTGCCGGCGGTATGGGGTCCAGGATTCTGCTCCATAGAGCAGAGTGGAGAGACATACTGCGTTTTAAACGGCAACCTTGGTGCTGATCTTCAGGTTTCGTTTTTAAAAAACCCTGCTGCGTAGGCGTCCAAAGGATGATGCCGCTTTATTGATACGTGTGTGTATCTCCGCGTCAAGGGAGCAGCATGAGGACAGAGTGGAGCCGAGGTAGGTGAAATGATCCACTGTTTTAGGTGGAACACCGTTTATGTCAAAACTGGGAGGTGTAGAGGTTCGGGAAGTGAGTTGGGACATGACTTCGGTTTTTTGTATGTTGACCTGGAGACCGAAGGATTGGTACAGGCTGGATATGCTCTGCGCCAGGCTATCCACAGCGCAGCCTCTGAGGCACTTGGCCAGACGAGGAAACGACACCAGGACTGGTTTGATTGTAACTAGGGATGCACGATAATTATCGGGCCGATAATTATCGGGCCGATATCAGCAATTATGACGTCATCCCGATAAACCCGATAGTGTTATTAATAGCTCCGATAATATAATATATTTTTTGGTAAAAAAAAATGCGGTGTCGGCTCCTCCTCCTGCGGTGTCGGTTTTGCCAGTACTGTGGTACGACTGGTAGCGTGTGGTTTAGGAACAGGGCGTTTTACACAAATCCAGCGCTCCCTTTCTTGGCTGTGATGTAGCCACGTACGTTTCTTGAAAGCAGCGCGGATGTAAACAAAGATGGCGACGTTAGTGGGGATTGTTTCAGAGGGGAAAAGTTCGCTTGCTATTTGTAATAAATGCAATGCAGAAGTTCCACGAGGAGGGAAAAGTGCAGCGGCTTGTGATACATCCAACCTAGCAGGTCACCTGCGGCATCACCACCGCTGCGATGGTGTGTTATTGTGTTAACTTAAAAGCCTGCGACGACGCGGGGAGCTAAGGAAAGCTAGCCCCTTTCATGGCTGATGCAACCCTTGGTTGAATACGCAGTCACTTATTGCTCCGTAGTAGCCAGGTTAATTTGCACCACCAAGGACTGCTTAAAAGCTAGCGGCTTGAGCCCTTGGGTCATTTCTGTCAAACTTCTTTAATTTAGCAAACGACTCGTCAATAGGTACAAGCGTGCTTGCGCCGTCATCGTAGGCTTCTAACACCATCGCAGCGGTGGTGATGCCGCAGGCGACCTGCTAGGCTGTGTCCACTCAAAGCCTTTTTTCCAAGGCGGACAGCTTTGAAAAAAGAAGAAAAAAAAGCTTCGATCGTCTTAGGTTGGATGTATTATAAGTTGTTGACGGATTGTGAATTTTCATTTGGAAAAATAAATATGGTCACTTTATCAGTCAAAACTGTTGTCTTGGCTTTTGTTTCTGTTGTCTGTGTAGCAACCTGAAAAATATGCCTATTATTCAGATGTGCTGACTTGCCTTTTATCTCCCCTTTGTGCACAAAGACATGTTGACTAGTTTCCATTGATATTCTCACGAACAATGACGCGAGCTCCTCCTTCTTCTACCGGCTGAAATATGGATTATAAACGGCATTACTAGATTCTATTCTACAATCCTTTTCCCTGTGGAGCTAGTAGGCGGTAACAGCAGGGGGCGCGGTGGCAGGCAGAGAGCGTACGGGAGAGACGGAGGAGGAAGTAGACGGAAGTGCGAGGAACCTCTTCGACATTGGACTTGGATCGGTTCGGTCGTGTCTGGAAGAGCCCCGTATTGAACTTGAGTATATTACGGGTTATCCTATACCAGCAAACGTAGAAGCGTGTTGCATGTTTCCTTACGGAATACCCTAGCGATACAACGAGTTATCCTAGAAGGAATGCGGTATCGCCCTGAGCGGTTTAAGTTAAAGTTATTCCCTCTAGCGAGGTGCCCTGCCAGCGAGGCGTGAAGAGGACTGGTGTTTAGAAACACCCTGCGTTATCATATATCCCGGCTAGCAGGGGGGCTGTCTGAGGACCCAGAGTGTAGCTGCAGTGTTAGTGAGGGCGAGCTTAGATACGCGCGTGGACCCAGAACCAGTTGCCTACAACCAGTCTGCTCCGGCTGCCTACAACCAGATCTACACCAGGCTGCCTGCAGCACACGGGAGTTCGTCCCGACCAACAGAGGTCGCCATCACCCAGCACACGCTCTCAGCCAGCACTGCCTCTCTGCTCCAGCTCCGCCTGCTAGCACCCTTGCCGAGAGCGTTCGACGCCATCTTGCCTTCCGGACGACGGTGGCGCGGCGAGGCCGCCATGTTGGTTGAGTACAATTGAGCATCTACGCTCCGGAGCTATTACACAGTACACAGTGTGGTGCGGCCCGCGGGCGAAGCTAACGTTGCTAACCACAGTTCTAGGGGTACCCCATTAACATTTACATTTACATTTAGTCATTTAGCTGACGCTTTTATCCAAAGCGACTTACAAGTTCTGTACGACAAGACAGCAAGAAGGGCACAACTCTTATCAGCTGAGTAACAATGTTCATCAAGTGTTGAGTGCTACAGTGTAGGTTAGTTTATTAGGACAAGTGCATGACAGTAAGGTTAGTCAGGGTTAGATTTTTTTTTTTTTTTTTTATCATTTCAGATAATGGTTGAAGAAGTGAGTCTTTAGTCGACGGCGAAAGATTGGACGGGATTCGGCTGTCCTAACTGGGATGGGTAGTTCATTCCACCATTGTGGGGCAAGGACTGAGAATAGGCGGCTTCTCTTTGATGACCCTCCGGGAGCTTGGATAGGAGTAGGTCTGAGGCGGCCAGAAGATGCAGAGCGTAGGGGTCTTGAGGGTGTGTAGTTAGAGACCATTGACCGGAGGTAGGCGGGAGCGGTTCCCTTTGCTGCACGGTATGCTAGGTCGAGGGCCTTGAAGCGGATACGTGCAGCAATGGGGAGCCAGTGCAGGTCCATAAGAAGTGGGGTGACATGGGCCGACTTCGGTAGGTTTGATATCAGGCGGGCCGCTGCGTTTTGAATGAGTTGAAGAGGCTTGGTGGCAGTGGCCGGGAGGCCAGCTAGCAGTGCGTTGCAGTAGTCGAGGCGGGAGATGACTGTTGATTGGATGAGGAGTTGGGTGGCTTCTTTTGTCAGGAAGGGGCGTATCCTTCTGACGTTGCTCAGGAGGAATCTGCAGGTTCTGGTTGTCGCTGCGATGTGAGCAGAGAAGTTCAACTGGTCGTCGAGGACAACACCAAGGTTCTTGGTGGTCGGGGACGCGGTCACAGCTGCATTCTCGACTGTGATGGAGAGGTCGGTCAGGGGGGAGGATTTGGCCGGCAGGTGGAGCAATTCTGTTTTGCTTAGGTTCAGTTTGAGGTGGTTGGTCGTCATCCAGGCGGAGATGTCGGACAGACAGGCCGAGATCTGCTCAGAGACGTGGATATCTGAGGGAGGGAAGGAGAGGAAGAGTTGAGTATCATCGGCATAACAATGATATGAGAAGCCATGAGACGTGATAATGTTACCCAGTGATTTAGTGTAGAGGGAGAAGAGAAGGGGTCCTAGGACCGAGCCCTGGGGGACACCCGTCCGGAGGGGGCGGGTGGCCGACAGAGTCCCTCTCCATGACACTTGGTAGGAGCGGTCGTTGAGGTATGATGTCAGCCATGTCAGCGCAGATCCAGCCACTCCCATTCCTGCGAGGGCCGCGAGGAGGATCTGATGGTTGACTGTGTCGAAGGCTGCAGATAGATCTAGGAGAATCAGGACAGAGGAGAGGCCTTTCGCTTTTGCTAAGTGAAGTGCCTCTGTGACCGCAATGAGGGCCGTTTCTGTGGAGTGGCCAGTCCGGAAGCCAGACTGATTGGGGTCTAGGAGGTCATTCTGTAAGAGATAAGCAGTAAGTTGGTTGGATACAGCACGTTCAAGTGTTTTAGAAAGAAAGGAGAGAAGAGAGACAGGACGATAGTTGGCTATGACGGTGGGGTTCAGGGTTGGTTTTTTTATGAGGGGCGTGACTCTGGCTTGTTTTAGGGAGGTGGGGACCACCCCCGAGTTGAGTGAGGAGTTGATGGTTGCAGTTAGGAATGGGAGGATGTCCGGTGCTATGGTCTGGAGGAGTGGGGAGGGTAGCCGGTCCAGCTGGCATGTAGTCGGACGGTTCGACGTTACCAGTGTCAGGGTCTCGGCTTCTGTAATGGGAGAGAAAGATGACAGAGTGAAGGATGAGGTTCTCGATTCAGCGTTTGGAATGGGTGGGGGTTGGGAGAAGGAGCTGCGGATGTTCTCCACTTTTTCCTCAAAGAAGATCGCAAAGTCTTCGGCAGAAAAAGATGAGGGAGGAGGGGGTGGGGGGGGAGTGAGGAGGGAGGACATGGTAGCATGCAGTTTGCGAAGATTCTTGGCAGAGGCCTCGATCCTATGGTGAAAGAAAGAAGCTTTGGCATTAGTAATGGTTTTGGAGAATGTTAACAAGAGGTTGTGATATGTGTCGATGTCAGCAGTGAGGCGTGATTTTCTATACTTCCTCTCAGCCGCTCTCAGGACCTGTCTTTGTTCTCTCACTGCATCCGTCAGCCATGGACTGGGTGGGGAACGGCGGGCAGGTTTCTCAACGAGGGGACAGAGCTTGTCAAAGGAGGTTGCAAGGGCTGAGAGGAGGGTGGAGGTTGCCATCTCTGTGGGGAGAGCAGAGAAGGTGTCACTCAAAGGTAGAGCGGATATTATGTCAGAGGAGAGGGTGGAGGGGGATAGGGAGGCCAGGTTACGTCTGAGTGAGACGGTTTGAGTTGGGGTGAAGACCTTTCGGTTAAGCATGAGAGTTAGTGAGAAGGATATGAAGGAATGGTCAGATACATGTAGGGGAGTTACCGTGGTGTTAATGATGCTGGAGTTACGGGAAAATATGAGATCCAAGGAGTTGCCTGCTTTGTGGGTGGGAGGCATGGCAGTGGGAGTCAGGTCAAATTGTTGTAGGAGGGAGACCACTGGGACCGACTGAGATGAGTCAGGCAGGTTGAAGTCGCCCAATAGAAGGAGCGGGGTACCATCTTCCGGTAAGGAGCTTAGAAGCATGTCCAGCTCATCTATGAAGTGATCGAGGGGACCTGGAGGGCGATAGAGTGTAACAATGGTGAGATTGAAAGGATTAGAGACAGATATTGCATGATATTCGAGGGAGGAGAGTGACAGTTCTGGGAGTTGTGTTAGGTTTGAAGCCCATGAAGGAGATGTCATGAGGCCAGTGCCTCCACCCCGTCTGGAGGGTCGAGGTGTGTGAGTGAAGTTATAGTTTGTAGATAATGCTGCAGGTGTTGATGAGTTATTGGGAGTTATCCAGGTCTCAGTTAGAGCCAGGAGCTGCAGATTTAGACTATGGGCGTAGGCAGTAATGAAGTCAGCTTTCTTGACTGCTGATTGACAATTCCATAAGCCTCCCCGTACTGTGACAGGTGTATTAGTGGCTGTAGGAGGGTAGGAGAGATTTGCCGGGTTGCTAGCAAACTGGCGTGGATGGGTAGAGTCAGTTCTGGAGGAGCAGATTGTGGATATAGGTATGAGGCACATTGTGGTGTCAAGAGTGGCAGGGAGAAGGTTGTAGGGAGGAAGTGAGATAGTAGGGGAATAGCAGAGTGGGAGGGAAATATAGGATTATGGTGTGCTTAGCACTGGGTGGATCGGTGGATCCCTCTGCTGAGAACTCCAGGAAAACTTCTCTTTGTCCCTCTTCGTTTCTCGACGCTTCGCTGACGCTAGGCCAGCAAGTCCTTAAATCACTATCACTAATTACTGATGAGTGACACCTGCAGCAAAAGGCCACACCTCCAGTTTCTGTCAGCTGGGTGAAACTAATTACAAACAATTTCCACAACACAATTTAGTCACACACTTCAAAATGATGTACACAGTATTATTCAGTTCAAAGATCCTACCCTCTCTGCTGCTGTCATCAGAATGATTCCAACAGAGAAAAAGCTGGTCTTTAAGCAAAAAATAAAACTGTCACAAGTGCCCACTTAACTTACAAAAGCCACATGCACAAAGGCCACACCTCCAGTTTCTGTCAGCTGGGTGAAACTAATTACAAACAATTTCCACAACACAATTTAGTCACACACTTCAAAATGATGTACACAGTATTATTCAGTTCAAAGATCCTACCCTCTCTGCTGCTGTCATCAGAATGATTCCAACAGAGAAAAAGCTGGTCTTTAAGCAAAAAATAAAACTGTCACAAGTGCCCACTTAACTTACAAAAGCCACATGCACAAAGGCCACACCTCCAGTTTCTGTCAGCTGGGTGAAACTAATTACAAACAATTTCCACGACACAATTTAGTCACACACTTCAAAATGATGTACACAGTATTATTCAGTTCAAAGATCCTACCCTCTCTGCTGCTGTCATCAGAATGATTCCAACAGAGAAAAAGCTGGTCTTTAAGCAAACAATAACAATACATGCCGGCATTAGCATAGGACTTTGTAAGGTATTTGTGGCCCCACCTTTTGATTTCTTTTATTTTCTTTGAGTGTGATAACGTGTTTGTGTTTGATAATATTTTCCCATCTAATTAACCCTTTCCCTGTGGGGAGGTTACAGACCTGTTGCATTACAAGTAAAGCCTAGAGAGGTATTATTCTTGCCGTATAATTAAAGCCTGACAGAGGTATTATACAGGGCGACCCAGACGTGGGTGAGGAGTCAAACACATTGCAGTATATTACCCCTGATACTAACCCAGAGGTGGGTGTATAAAATATGGGTTTAGGAGGTATTGAGTCACAAACGGAATTATAGTGGGACTTCAGTCCATTTGGTCATTATCATTAAATCATTGTAACTTACCAGTATAGCTAACATTAAAGAATTAGATGGGAGTTCTGTGTGCGTGTCCATTCATGAGCGGTTCAGCAACTCTTTTGGTGTGGGTAACGTTAACATAATTAACCCCTTCTTATTCCACCTTTCCCTTTTCATTGTAAGGTTTCTAGGGTCATTGAGGGAGGGTACTGCTTGCGGGGGGGACCCAGGGTATTTATTTACAATTCAGTCACTAGGTGTGGGAGGGTTTAAGGAGCAATTGGGGGAAGTGGGAGCGTGTTGGGGAGTACTGCTGACCGCCCTGCTGCAGGGAAGGAAGACCAGAGTACCAGACCAGGTTGGTAAATCCCGGGCCCCATCCACTCACACTACCAGCCTCCAGTCGAAGCTCCAGACTCAAAGACGGAGGTGCAGTCAGACAGAGCTCTACTGTGTCTCGCTACCCAGTGATTGTGCCCACCCGTTCCCACAAAGCAGGGATAATCCACCCTGCTACATCTGGTTAGGTCAAAACTACAGGAATATACATTTAAGTTGGTGTTAAGTTATTGTCCTGGGAAGTCTTTTTATGTATTATTATTATTGTATTGTGATATGTTTTGTTTCATGTTGGAAAAAAAACGAAAAAAAAATTTGATAAAAAGAAATATATACATTAAAAAAAATTAATACAATAAATATCGGTTATCGATATCGGTTATCGGCTTGAGGAGCATAAAGTTATCGGTATCGGTGTCAAAAAAATCAATATCGTGCATCCCTAATTGTAACTCAGCCAAGATACAGTCCCTGCTAAAAACCAAGCATGAAGCCCACAAAGCTCTCCTGTCCTGCCCTGGTTCTCCCACCCTGAAAGCTGCCTTTGCTGCAGCAAGAACAGCAACCCAGCGAGCCCTCCGGACTATGGAGGATGCCTGGTGGATACAGAAGGCGAAGGAGATCCAAAGCCTGGCAGACTGCCACAACACCCAGGGCTTTTACGATGCCATCAAAGCACTGCATGGCCCCAGGAAGCGGGCGATTGCTCCAGTTTGATCAGTCGACGGTTCTAAACTCTTTAAGGACCGACATGAGATCCTCACCCGCTGGGCAAACCACTACTCAATCACACCAACCCCACTGACCCACATATCCTGGATAATCTCCCAGACATGCCACCAGTCACGCACCTGGACACCCCACCACACTTCTCTGAGACCCGTCAAGCCATTGCAGGTCTAAAGAATAATAAAAGCACTGGACCCGATGGCATCCCAGCAGAGGTTCTCAAACACGGAGGGTACCTCCTCGCGCACCGTCTGCACCTCCTGATCTGCAACACACACACACACACGCACGCACGCACGCACGCACGCACGCACGCACGCACGCACGCACGCACGCACGCACACACACACACACACACACACACACACACACACACACACACACACACACACACACACACACACACACACACACACACACACACACACACACACACACACACACACACACACACACACACAGAGGGGATAGAGACGAGACAGACAACAGTCTGAGGAATAATGAGGAATAACCACAACCTTCAGGACAATATCAACACTTGTATATCCATACAGGATTTACACTGACAAGCTACAGACTATTATCACAACCTTCAGGACAATATCAACACCTGTATATTCATACAGGATTTACACTGACAAGCTACATACTATTATCACAACCTTCAGGACAATATCAATCAAAACATCTATCTTCTATCATACAGGATGTACCCCACATGATTGCAACAATATCAACGCAGCCCACTCAATGGCATAAATAGTAACATTGTCCCACCTCCACCAACAGTTCTATGTTTCAGATTCTTCCATCCATCTCACACACACACACACACACACACACACACGCACGCACACACACACACACGCACACACACACACACACACACACACACACACACACACACACACACACACACACACACACACACACACACACACACACACACACACACACACACACACACACACACACACACACACACACACACACACACACACAGCGTGATCAATTCATTCTGCTTATAGACTTATAGAAAATAATAATTTATCAACCTATTTACTAGGACACCATATCACACATCCTGGCATAGAGACAATGATACAATTAGCCTCATGTTTTCCAAAAACAAGGTATACTTGTTGTATGAAGCAAAATTAGTCATTTCAAATAGTAGTACATGTCTCCAGTTTGCCCATGCAGCGTAAATGACACCTATGGTGTTGAGAATCTACTGTAAGAATCTATAGTCCGGGTCGATGTCATCGACCTGTGAAACAAAGCTTTCCGTTGTGGGGGGGTATCTGATAAGTTGGAACACTGAACGCGCAGAGTATGCGCTCCGTCAGTATATCCGAGAGGCTGCGGCTGGCAGTCGTCGTGCGCACTTGAGGCACAACTAGACACATTAGTTAAAATAGCCTATTCAAAGTGAATATTCAATGACGTGCGACTAATTTAATAAGACTGGGTCCCCCTTCTTCTTCTTCTTTTAATTTTTTTTGTTTTAAGATGGATAGTCTACCGTCGCCATCACCCAGCACACGCTCTCAGCCAGCACTGCCTCTCTGCTCCAGCTCCGCCTGCTAGCACCCTTGCCGAGAGCGTTCGACGCCATCTTGCCTTCCGGACGACGGTGGCGCGGCGAGGCCGCCATGTTGGTTGAGTACAATTGAGCATCTACGCTCCGGAGCTATTACACAGTACACAGTGTGGTGCGGCCCGCGGGCGAAGCTAACGTTGCTAACCACAGTTCTAGGGGTACCCCATTAACAATACATGCCGGCATTAGCATAGGACTTTGTAAGGTATTTGTGGCCCCACCTTTTGATTTCTTTTATTTTCTTTGAGTGTGATAACGTGTTTGTGTTTGATAATATTTTCCCATCTAATTAACCCTTTCCCTGTGGGGAGGTTACAGACCTGTTGCATTACAAGTAAAGCCTAGAGAGGTATTATTCTTGCCGTATAATTAAAGCCTGACAGAGGTATTATACAGGGCGACCCAGACGTGGGTGAGGAGTCAAACACATTGCAGTATATTACCCCTGATACTAACCCAGAGGTGGGTGTATAAAATATGGGTTTAGGAGGTATTGAGTCACAAACGGAATTATAGTGGGACTTCAGTCCATTTGGTCATTATCATTAAATCATTGTAACTTACCAGTATACCTAACATTAAAGAATTAGTTGGGAGTTCTGTGTGCGTGTCCATTCATGAGCGGTTCAGCAACTCTTTTGGTGTGGGTAACGTTAACATAATTAACCCCTTCTTATTCCACCTTTCCCTTTTCATTGTAAGGTTTCTAGGGTCATTGAGGGAGGGTACTGCTTGCGGGGGGGACCCAGGGTATTTATTTACAATTCAGTCACTAGGTGTGGGAGGGTTTAAGGAGCAATTGGGGGAAGTGGGAGCGTGTTGGGGAGTACTGCTGACCGCCCTGCTGCAGGGAAGGAAGACCAGAGTACCAGACCAGGTTGGTAAATCCCGGGCCCCATCCACTCACACTACCAGCCTCCAGTCGAAGCTCCAGACTCAAAGACGGAGGTGCAGTCAGACAGAGCTCTACTGTGTCTCGCTACCCAGTGATTGTGCCCACCCGTTCCCACGAAGCAGGGATAATCCACCCTGCTACATCTGGTTAGGTCAAAACTACAGGAATATACATTTAAGTTGGTGTTAAGTTATTGTCCTGGGAAGTCTTTTTATGTATTATTATTATTGTATTGTGATATGTTTTGTTTCATGTTGGGAAAAAAACGAAAAAAAAATTTGATAAAAAGAAATATATACATTAAAAAAAATTAATACAATAAATATCGGTTATCGATATCGGTTATCGGCTTGAGGAGCATAAAGTTATCGGTATCGGTGTCAAAAAAATCAATATCGTGCATCCCTAATTGTAACTCAGCCAAGATACAGTCCCTGCTAAAAACCAAGCATGAAGCCCACAAAGCTCTCCTGTCCTGCCCTGGTTCTCCCACCCTGAAAGCTGCCTTTGCTGCAGCAAGAACAGCAACCCAGCGAGCCCTCCGGACTATGGAGGATGCCTGGTGGATACAGAAGGCGAAGGAGATCCAAAGCCAGGCAGACTGCCACAACACCCAGGGCTTTTACGATGCCATCAAAGCACTGCATGGCCCCAGGAAGCGGGCGATTGCTCCAGTTTGATCAGTCGACGGTTCTAAACTCTTTAAGGACCGACATGAGATCCTCACCCGCTGGGCAAACCACTACTCAATCACACCAACCCCACTGACCCACATATCCTGGATAATCTCCCAGACATGCCACCAGTCACGCACCTGGACACCCCACCACACTTCTCTGAGACCCGTCAAGCCATTGCAGGTCTAAAGAATAATAAAAGCACTGGACCCGATGGCATCCCAGCAGAGGTTCTCAAACACGGAGGGTACCTCCTCGCGCACCGTCTGCACCTCCTGATCTGCAACACACACACACACACACGCACGCACGCACGCACGCACGCACGCACGCACGCACGCACGCACGCACGCACGCACACACACACACACACACACACACACACACACACACACACACACACACACACACACACACACACACACACACACACACACACACACACACACACACACACACACACACACACACACACACACACACACACAGAGGGGATAGAGACGAGACAGACAACAGTCTGAGGAATAATGAGGAATAACCACAACCTTCAGGACAATATCAACACTTGTATATCCATACAGGATTTACACTGACAAGCTACAGACTATTATCACAACCTTCAGGACAATATCAACACCTGTATATTCATACAGGATTTACACTGACAAGCTACATACTATTATCACAACCTTCAGGACAATATCAATCAAAACATCTATCTTCTATCATACAGGATGTACCCCACATGATTGCAACAATATCAACGCAGCCCACTCAATGGCATAAATAGTAACATTGTCCCACCTCCACCAACAGTTCTATGTTTCAGATTCTTCCATCCATCTCACACACACACACACACACACACACACACACACACACACACACACACACACACACACACACACACACACGCACGCACGCACACACACACACGCACACACACACACACACACACACACACACACACACACACACAGCGTGATCAATTCATTCTGCTTATAGACTTATAGAAAATAATAATTTATCAACCTATTTACTAGGACACCATATCACACATCCTGGCATAGAGACAATGATACAATTAGCCTCATGTTTTCCAAAAACAAGGTATACTTGTATGAAGCAAAATTAGTCATTTCAAATAGTAGTACATGTCCCCAGTTTGCCCATGCAGCGTAAATGACACCTATGGTGTTGAGAATCTACTGTAAGAATCTATAGTCCGGGTCGATGTCATCGACCTGTGAAACAAAGCTTTCCGTTGTGGGGGGGTATCTGATAAGTTGGAACACTGAACGCGCAGAGTATGCGCTCCGTCAGTATATCCGAGAGGCTGCGGCTGGCAGTCGTCGTGCGCACTTGAGGCACAACTAGACACATTAGTTAAAATAGCCTATTCAAAGTGAATATTCAATGACGTGCGACTAATTTAATAAGACTGGGTCCCCCTTCTTCTTCTTCTTTTAATTTTTTTTGTTTTAAGATGGATAGTCTACCGCAGTTTGTTTGGGAACGAAACTCATCCAAACTTGTCACGGAGACACCGAACCTGGCGGACCAAACAGACGGTACCATTGACCGAGTCTGTTCCAACCGAACCTACCGATACGTACCTTATTATCTCCACTCTACCGGGATGACAGTGGTGTACATCTCCTGCTATATACTGGTCCTACTACTGTGTGTCGGGGGGAACGGGCTCGTGTCCTTTGTGATTCTTAGAAACCGTAAGATGCGTTCGGTCACCAACCTGTTCATCCTCAACCTGGCCATCAGTGACCTGCTCATCGGAATATTTTGCGTTCCGACCACCTTGACAGACAGCCTCATATCAGGTGGGTGTCTAGTCTAATTCAAATCTAATTCAAAGTATATAAAAGTCGTGTGCGCCTGATGATAAATGTGTTTGATTTGACATATAAATCTATTATTATTATTATTATTATTATTATTATTATTATTATTATTATTATTATTATTATTATTATTATTATTATTATTATTACTGTTGTTGTTGTTGTTGTTGTTGTTGTTGTTGTTGTTGTTGTTGTTGTTGTTGTTGTTGTTGTTGTTGTTGTAATAAAACACATTATTATGGATTATATTATGACCCACCTGATGGTCATAAAATTGTTATATCCAATATGGGGCCCACAAGGTATAACAATGTGAGAACCACCAACAAAACATTCTACAACTAAATCAAAACAAATACGAAATAATCCTCTTCGGTCCCCCAGACGCTGTCACCACCCCAACAGCCTTGGCAACCTGTCCTCCCTGCGGTCAAGCCTTATGTCAAGAACCGTGTCATTTTTTATCCACAATTTAAATTCGACAGACAAGTGAACTCAGTGGTAAAGGCATGTTTTTTCCAACTACGCACCATTGCCAAACTCAAAGCCCTTCTCTCCCCTGCAGAGAGTCATCCACGCCTTCATTTCATCTAGATTAGACTATACTGCAACTCCCTCTATTATAATGTAATTTGATGTATTTAATTTATATACATGCAATATCATACATCTCTATTTCTGTGTGATTTGGGCATTTTCGGGCATGAAGGGGTTAATATCTGAAGATTTTACATGTTAATATTAATGTTAATATTAATTTCACATCACCCCTTGTATGAGAAAAACATTAGAGAATGAAATTTGATGCATTTAATTTATATTCAGCATGCATTTCATAAATCTCAATTTTTGTGTGATTTTGGCATTTTCGGGCATGAAGGGGTTAATATCTGAAAGTGCCCAAGGGATATCACCGAGCACTAGGGCTGTCCCCGACTAAGGATTTGGATGGTCGACTAGGATTGGCCAAAATTTGCCGTTAGTCGACTATTGTTCGACTTAAAAAAAAATATATATAATATTTTAATTTTACATTTTTTTATCATTCCATTTGGGCTGTGGGGGGTGCTTAATGTCTGAAGGAGTCGACTGAAGGCTTCTTGTCCTCTGCAAAAGCATGCAATTGGTCCACTGATGGATACATCTTGATATTTGTCTAGTATAGTGTGTTCATTAGATGGGTGAAATAAATCCTCTTTCAGTGCCTCTGTGCCTGTTTTCGTAGGCAGTTAGCCTCTGGTATGCGTGCCATTAGCGTTAGCCACGCTTCTATGCCTCTTTTCTTTTGAAAAGAATGATAAAAAAAAAATATATATATTCGACTAAGAGGTTGGCCAGTCGACTACGGCCCCTTTCGACCGATTAGTCGACTAATCGATTAATAGGGGTCAGCCCTACCGAGCTAGCACCCTCTTGTATTTTGAAGAGGTACCCCCAAGCTCCAAGAAACGACAAAAAAAAAATGCAACCGACAAAACAAGGTTCACCTATAAATCAGGCTATGGCTCCCGGACTAATAAAGGCATTAACCAGTCTTCCCTGTCCCGCTTACAACTGGTACAAAACGCAGCTGTTGGATATGTAAGGGATAATGTATAGCTACGAGGTCATTGTCGCAAAATAATTGACCGACACAGAGTTTAAAATACCGAGGCGCAGCGCCGAGGTGTTTTAAACGTCAGTGAAGGTCAATTATTTTGCGACAATGATCGAGTATAGCTATACATTATCCCGCTTATTACATGGCTAACTTACTAACAAATATACCTAATTCATTGTACACCATCGACAAGACGAGATCAAATGCAAACGCAGTTGTTCTGTGGCTCTGTCAGCCCAAATAAAGTGATTATTATTATCGGCAGTCGGCAGGTCTGTGGTCTGATTGCACTGATGACTGAGTGCAGCTGTGCATATGCTGAGCAGCACTGATACAGTGTTGTAGTGGGCTTGATTGCGAACAGCTGCGCACAGCGGTCATTATTGCTTGGCAGAGGTCCGTTATCGTGTGATATTGCAGCTCTACTCGTTCACACTGCGACGCTATTTCCAAAGCGTGCGGCAGCATAAGTTGTGGTTCCTCCAGCAACTTTCTCCGTACATAGTCTGACGTGCACCTGCTCAGCACTGCATCTCTTATTTGATTGCTAATGTCCGCCGCAAACGCACAGTCTCTGGCAGCCTGACGAAGCCTCGTCACAAACTGCTGTACAGTTTCACCCGGTTTCTGTGATACTTGGTAGAAAGCTTGGCGCGCAAACGCAGTGTTTACCTGCGGCACAAAGTAGTCATTTAGCGCCTTAACAGCTTTAGCATAGTCCGACGGTCCTCCCCCGTTGGGCAGTGTAGAGAATACATCTTGTACGTCTGTACCTGCATGATGTAAGAGCATAGCCCTTCTTCTCTGTCTCACTGTGGCGTCCACACCGACAGCCAGAATCAACCCTTTCCCATCAGCGTAAAGCTCAAACGCCATTAGCCACCTGGTCCACCTTGGTCCCAGTGTAGCTGGCTCATTGTAGCATTCAAACTTCGGCAAGTTGTCCATGTTCTCGTCTCAACAACGTGATAACTCTATGCAGATTCAACTTCGGAGTTTATCCTCGTCGCCATTGTTGGATATTAAGTAATACTTCACTTAATAATCGACTCAGTATTTAAACAATAGTCTTTATTTGCATTCTCCGGTCTAGTGCCCGCGCACTAGACTTGCTCTCAGTATGCATTCTCTGGAGTGAAGACACAGCGCCAGATCCTATGACGTAACCACGTAACAGCGTGGTACGTCAGTACACAACAGCCGCTGCCAGACTGTTGACCGGAACACGCAAGAGAGACCACATCACCCCTGTCCTTGCCTCCCTTCATTGGCTTCCAGTACGCTACAGGATAGATTTTAAGGTTCTCCTATTTGTTTTTAAAGCCCTTAACACATTGGCGACCACGGTTTGCAGTGTAATATGGTTCTGGACGACCAGGGTTTGTCAACAAACCGATGTACTTTCTAACAGCTATATATATACTTTATAGTATTGCTATCTGTCCATTCTCATTGTCACTTGAGTGCATAAACCGTGCCTTCATAATGGCTTAAAGAAAATAAAAATCCATCGGTTGGTTGTCATTTTATAGCGTCGTGAATATAAGCTTTATCGCAGTTTTCATCTCGTCTTTTTTCTGGGAAGCTAGATATGAGGCTAAAGGCTAGTCACGTTATATCAAACGCCATTTCTGTTGTATATATACGAATGAAATAAAACAAACTGCTTAGCATCCAGACTATTACAGAGCATCTATGGATGAAATGGGGGCGGCGGGGGACGCTGATTAATATTATTGATTAGCAATACAGTGTGCGTTCAAGTAGCCACATTCAACTGATCGATCGCTTGCGTGTTACAACAATGTCCAATCCGGCTGTAATTTGGGTGAATAGTATCCTACCGTCAGCCCATGTGATCGCCGGCAGCATTTCGTCATTAGTCATCGGAATCTGGTAGATCGATATGTCCATTGGCTGATCATAAATCCCATTATTCCAGGCTGAAATCTGCGTTTGGTAACGTGATCAAAGATGGAGGATGTTCGGCTGGGATCCAGGCTCATATGAAACGCCCCTAGACAATAAAAAAAATAATTTTCCCATTCGGCCTCAATGATACTGCAGTGGAGCGATGGCGCCCCTAAGAGGATCTGGCCGGTATTGCATGTTTCGGAAATCAAATATGCGGGTATATCCTGCAAGTCGATTGGGGACGTTAATACCGTTATTAATATGGAATAAAACAATAACAACGGGTGGAATCGAAACACGATTTAACTCGTGGTTGGGCGGCAAAGTGTTAATGGTCACCCCCCCTCCTACATCTCAGAACTCCTATCCCCCTATTCCAACACCAGATCCCTCAGGTCAGCCGATTAGAGGCTCCTGACAGTCCGGAGGTCTAACCTCAAGCTCAGGGGGGGCCGTGCCTTTGCTGTCGCAGCCCCTGAACTGTGGAACAGCATCCCCACCTCCATTACGGCCCTAGCACACTGCTAACGAATGAACACGGACGGACGGACGGGCGGCTGCCGCTTCACTTCCGCTCCCATGTTAACGGACGTTACTGTGCACACTGGCCGCAAGCGGGAGCGCGCCTCGTGGGCGGCTCGCGGACGGCAAGCTATATTTTCCGCTTCAATCGCCATTTTCATTTTGAAAATGAAATTTAACACCTGAATATATTGGAATGATGATGATCCAAATTAAATGGCTAGGTTAAGTTATGAAAGCTGCAGGGAAAACAACATTTTATTTGAAGTTACTGCACTTTGCCTGTACATTACCCGTATAATTATTTAAGGGATCTGTGCAGCAGAGTGCAGTATCTGCTTTTTGGGGGTTAATTAAAATAATTACGTCATATTTTTGTATGCCTAAAGATTACTTCATTAATACATGTTAAATCTGGGTACTATCATCTATCTACCTATAACACATTTTGGATGGCAAGTCAAAAAACTTTAAAGCCATTTTTCACTGTTTGGAAGTTACTGCGGTCTGCCTGGGTTTTGAGTGTGATTTTGTAGTTACTGCAGTTTTTAAAACCCCATATCTCCAAAACTGAGCGACATTAACATCTGAAACTTGGTCACAAGATAAAACATTTATTGACGAGGTCAATTTCACTCATAACTCAATTTTGACTTTTTTCGAGTTACTGCGGTTAGCCTTGACAGGGCAGTATAGTTAGTACCCCGCCCTGTCTGTCTGTCTGTCTGTCTGTCTGTTTGTTTATCTATCTGTCATATCTGGTTGCCTGTCTGTCTGTCTGTCTGTCTGTCTGTCTGTCTGTCTGTCTGTCTGTCTGTCTGTCTGTCTGTCTGTCTGTCTGTCTGTCTGTCTGTCTGTCTGTTTGTCTGTCTGTCTGTTTGTTTGTTTGTTTGTTTGTTTGTTTGTTTGTTTGTTTGTCTATCTGTCCTTATCTGGTTGCCTGTCTGTCCCGACAGAGACAGAGAGAGAGAGGGGGGGGAGAAAGAGGGGGGGGGGAGATAGAGAGAGAGGGAGAGAGAGAGAGGGAGAGAGAGAGAGGGAGAGAGAGGGAGAGCGAGAGAGGGAGAGAGAGAGAGAGAGAGAGATAGAGAGAGAGAGATAGAGCTCTTGCTGCTGCTGGGGCTCCACGCTGCTCTTTCAGGAGTACAGTCACACTGATCATCATTCTAAAATGAATTCTAACATACTAATTAATTATATAATAACGGGTTATACATACAAAATCGACAATAGAACACTGGAACTGGAAATCTTTAAAAAATCTTCAAACGGGGACTGACTTCGCATATACAGTAGACTAGGCATTTACAGCTGTCCCAATGTAAATGTGCCTTCCTCGGTGCGCTTCCGCTCGCTCAAGTCGTCGGTCCAGGTGTGCCTGGCCAGGCGCGCGATCCCGCATGGAACCCGTGCGTGAAATTTGTGTGCGTTCAGTGTGCTAGGGCCGTTAGGCTTGCCCCCTTCAAATCTAGGCTCAAAACCCACTTCTACCTACTAGCCTTTCCCGTTCACTGACTCATGCCCTGTTTTCCTATGTGTTTTCCTGTGTGCCCTCCCATAAAACGGAGTGTGATTGTTGTCAATATGTATGTGTGATTGTTGTCAATATGTATCTATGTGTATCTACCCTCTGTACAGCACTTTGGTTAACACGTGTCATGTTAAATGTGCTATATAAATCAATCTGATTGATTGATTGATTGATCATAACAACAGAAGGCATTTGAATAACATCATGAGTGGGATTTGGATTTGTGTTCAAGTCCAGTTACTCTATGTCACGTTATAATATTGAAATGTGTTTGTATTTGTGTTTGTGTGTCCAGGTTGGCCGTTTGACCAGATCACATGCACTATGAGCAACCTCGTGCAGGGCATGTCTGTGTCAGCCTCGGTTTTCACTCTGGTGGCTATAGCCATAGACAGGTACATGTCTCTGTCTGTCTGTCTGTCTGTCTGTCTGTCTGTCTGTCTGTCTGTCTGTCTGTCTGTCTGTCTGTCTGTCTGTCTGTCTGTCTGTCTGTCTGTCTGTCTGTCTGTCTGTCTGTCTGTCTGTCTGTCTGTCTGTCTGTCTGTCTGTCTGTCTGTCTGTCTGTCTGTCTGTCTGTCTGTCTGTCTGTCTGTCTGTCTGTCTGTCTGTCTGTCTGTCTGTCTGTCTGTCTGTCTGTCTGTCTGTCTGTCTGTCTGTCTGTCTGTCTGTCTGTCTGTCTGTCTGTCTGTCTGTCTGTCTGTCTGTCTGTCTGTCTGTCTGTCTGTCTGTCTGTCTGTCTGTCTGTCTGTCTGTCTGTCTGTCTGTCCGTCCGTCCGTCCATCTGTCTCTAACCAGACAATCCTAATAGACAAACATTGATTCCACGTAAAATTCTGCAGCGTGTCGCCGGCGAAATCTACCCGACGTGGAAGCAGGCCCGGGTGAGGCGGCAGGACCAGGACGCTCCTCCTGGGTTGACTCGGCGTGGTAGGCCACACAAGGACGCTCCTCCCGAGTTGGCTCGGTGTAGTCCACCCAAGGACGCTCCGTTGACTCGCCGTAGTAGTCCTCCCAAGGACGCGCCCCCTGGGTTGCCTCCGCGTAGTAGTCCTCCCACCAGGGCGGTGAAGGGGACCGCCCCCCCCCCCCCCCCCCCCCCCCCCCCCCCCCACCCTCCCTTGATGATTTGTGAAGACACATATGTACATGGTATATACCTTTGATTTGGAAGTATTTGGGGTTTTAGGCGATCAACCGGAACGATTTGGGCATATTGCATATACGCGTCATATCTCGTGATCTACAGTATGAAACAAGACTGGATTATTTGGAAAGGGCCGATGTTTAGCGTGTAATAGCACACAAACTACAGTATGTAGAAATGAACTGGTTAGACAGTGTTGACTATGAACAATGCCTGTCAAATGAGCCATACTATGTCTCTATAGCTATAATACAGAACACACGATGGGTCCGCAAAACATCGCTAAAATGGTCAATAACGCTAGCGCCATTGAGTAAAGATGGGAAAAGAGCGTGGCGCTCAATGAATTAACAAAGAAAAATGCAGACATTGCCAGAAAAGCACGCTTTTTGAAAAAGCAGGGGAAAATTCAATCAACATGGACTGCAAACTGTAAGTTGTGCATTAAGTTGAATGGGCCACCAGAGCAGGCCAAAGTTCTGGTCATCAGAGACATTGACGAGCTGAACAAGTTCCAGTGACTTCAACAAGGTAATTAAAACCTATAGTCTTTGGACAATTTGACTTTCATAAACATGCACGGATTGAACAATCAGCATGCATGAACATTGATCCAGACAGCAATTTCTTTAACCATTTTTAAATAATACATGTTGTTACTACACCGATGATCAGTATAACTTGAAAATTAAGCCAGATCAGGGCATGTCTATTATTCACTTCAACAGCAGTAGCTTATATGCTAACCATCAAAACATTGAAGAATATTTAGAGCAATTCCAAAAACCTTTCAATATCATGGCAATATCCGAAACATGGCTTAGCTCTGAGAAAGGAGTTGACTTTGAGTTGAATGGATATGAACTCAATTATATTAACAGGATTGGGAAAAGAGGTGGGGGTGTAGCCCTATATATAAAAAAATTGCCTAAAATATAAGGTTGTAGAATGCATGTCAACCACCATTGACAACTTGATGGATTGTATCACAGTAGAGATCTACATGGAAAAGCTAAATAACTTGATTGTCAGTTGTGTAGGGTCCTACTAATCACCCCAAAGTACCAGAAAATACCAGAAAATACCAGAAACTACCCCAAAATACCCCAAAATACCAGAAACTACCCCAAAATACCCCAAAGTATACCCCAAATACCAGAAACTACCCCAAAATACCAGAAAATACCCCCAAATACCAGAAACTACCCCAAAATACCCCAAAGTATACCCCAAAATACCAGAAACTACCCCAAAATGATAATAAGATGCAGGCAGCTCTTCTGGCAAAATGGTATTTATTTAGCTTCACTGTGCAAACAGGATATCTTGGGTTGGGCTCCATAAACCGATCAATAATAATTAAATCTCAACTCAATTAATCTGAAAACTGTAGAAGGAAAATAAATCATAGATATTGTTAGCAAAAAATTTAACATTTTTAATACTGAAGCAAACATGGAATTCAAACCACATCTCCACAAAGACCAAACTCTGCATCTTCAACACCAATGTCAAATCAGTTCTATTATACGGAGCAGAAACATGGAGAACCACAAAAGCAACCTCAAACAATCTGCAAACCTTCATAAACAGATGTTTATGACACATCCTGGGAATCTACTGGCCAAACACCATCACAAACGAACAGCTCTGGCAAACCACTCAACAAGAACCACTTGAAACCCTAATCAAACGCAGGAAATGGGGCTGGATTGGACACACCATGAGAAAACCATCCTCCAACACAACCAGGCAGGCCTTAACCTGGAACCCACAGGGGAAGAGAAAGCCAGGAAGACCCAGAAACAGCTGGAGAAGGTCTGTCGAGGCGGATCTCAAGGAAGAAAGAACATCATGGAAGGAAGCAGAGAAAATCGCCCAACACCGAACCAGCTGGAGAGATTTCATGAATGACCTATGCTCCCCAAAGAGCAAAAGGGTTTAAGTCAAGTCATTGTTAGCAAGTGTTGTGAGGATTCGTGGTGATGTGGACCCAATAGCAAACACATCACCACCGAATCCTCACAGAACGAACCGACCATAATTGGACCCAGCAAGCAGGACGAGGGAGACCTTGGACAGCCTCTGCCACTAGCCCTCACGCTAGCACGACCGCCATGGCCAGCACTGCCTCCTCCGCTGACATGGAGCTCCAGGGAGCGTTTCTCGGAGACCAGGCGTCACCATGCCCGCTGATTGGTCGTGCCTTCCGTGGAGCCCCCAGGACGAGGCACGGCTCCCGACGCCGCAGCCCCAAGAGGAGACGGGGTTCCCGTCTCGACAGGTCCCCTTCACCGCCCTGGTGGGAGGACTACTACGCGGAGGCAACCCAGGGGGCGCGTCCTTGGGAGGACTACTACGGCGAGTCAACGGAGCGTCCTTGGGTGGACTACACCGAGCCAACTCGGGAGGAGCGTCCTTGTGTGGCCTACCACGCCGAGTCAACCCAGGAGGAGCGTCCTGGTCCTGCCGCCTCACCCGGGCCTGCTTCCACGTCGGGTAGATTTCGCCGGCGACACGCTGCAGAACGGTCGTCTTTTCCGCCGGCTGCGCCGGGGTCTCTGGTCCCAGCCCCAGATCCTGAGCTGTTGCCTCCATCCCCCTGCTCCGGCCCCTTACCCCAGCCTGATCCTGTTCCCCGTTTCCCCTGCTCTGGCCCCCTCTCCGGCCCCTTGCCCCAGCCTGGTCCTGTCCTCCCTGGCCTTTTCCCAGAGGCTCTCCCTGTGTTCACCCACAACTTCCCTGGGTCCCGGCCCCCCGCCTCGCCCGTGGCTTCCGTTACGTCTGGAAGCCGTCCTTCGAGGGGGGGGGGGGGTACTGTCAGGATCCGTCTGTCCAGTCTGGCTTCGTTCCCCCGCCAGTTCAGGGATCCTGCCCTGCACCTCAGAGAGCCTGCTCTGCACCCCCCTCTAGTGGACTTTTCCCGTTAATCCCACTACTGCCACAGTTATGGGCACTTCATGTGTGTATCCTCTATATGTCTGTAATGTTCAATGTATTCTCCGTGATGTTGTCTTTATTGCCCACTCTGTTCCCTGGTCTGGTCTAGTGTGTTGTCTCTTGTATGTATTGTTATTCAGTCCCGTCATGTATTTGGTGTCACTGTTAACACTTTGCCGCCCAAGCACGAGTTAACTCGTGTTTCGATTCCACCCGTTGAGGACCAGAGCCACGAGTTAACTCGTGGCAAGTTGTTATTGTTTTATTCCATATTAATAACGGTATTAACGTCCCCGATCGACTTGCAGGATCTACCCGCATATTTGATTTCCGAAACATGCAATACCGGCCAGATCGTCCTAGGGGCGCCATCGCTCCACTGCAGTATCATTGAGGCCGAATGGGATTTTTTTTTTATTGTCTAGGGGCATTTCATATGAGCCTCGGTCCCAGCCGAACATCCTCCATCTTTGATCACGTTACCGAACGCAGATTTCAGCCTGGAATAATGGGATTTATGATCAGCCAATGGACATATCGATCTACCAGATTCCGATGATCAATGACGAAATGCTGCCGGCGATCACATGGGCTGATGGTAGGATACTATTCACCCAAATTACAGCCGGATTGGACATTGTTGTAACACGCAAGCGATCGATCAGTTGAATGTGGCTACTTGAATGCACACTGTATTGCTAATCAATAATATTAATCGGCTTCCCCCGCCGCCCCCATTTCATCCATAGATGCTCTGTAATAGTCCGGATGCTAAGCAGTTTGTTTTATTTCATTCGTATATATACAACAGAAATGGCGTTTGATATAACGTGACTAGCCTTTAGCCTCATATCTAGCTTCCCAGAAAAAAGACAAGACAAAAACTGCGATAAAGCTTATATTCACGACGCTATAAAATGACAACCAACAGATGGATTTTTATTTTCTTTAAGCCATTATGAAGGCACGGTTTATGCACTCAAGTGACAATGAGAATGGACAGATAGCAATACTATAAAGTATATATATAGCTGTTAGAAAGTACATCGGTTTGTTGACAAACCCTGGTCGTCCAGAACCATATTACACTGCAAACCGTGGTCGTCAATGTGTTAATGTCAGCTTGTGTGTCTGTCCAGGTGTGTCTTGTTAGTGATTAGTCTCCCTATATATTCTGTCCTTCCCTGTTACTCCCCTGTCGGTTCGTTATCTTATCATATCAATGTTTGTGATTCCACGCAGCACCCTTCCGTGCTCTCCACGTTTGTACCCTGTGTTATCGGGTTTTCGTATCGTGTAATCTGCCAGCATATGCTGAGCCCTTAGTTCTTGTTTTGTAGTGTAAGCCTTGTGTAAAATACAAGTAAAGCCTTTTGTTGAACTACATCCCGTTGTGTCCTGCCTGTCTCTCTACGCTCGTCCTGTGATTGCTATTGGGTCCACACCACCACTGAATCACCACAAGTGTAAGAATAAAACATCTACAGATTGGAATGGAATTGATACAACACTAATCAATAAAGTAATCAACAGCATTATAAACCCACTAACCTACATCTGTAATCTATCCTTCACAACCGGTTCATTTCCTCAGAAAATCAAAATTGCAAAAGTTATTCTGTTATCTAAAGCTGGAGAGAAACACCACTTGACCAATTATAGGCCAGTATCCTTACTTTGCCAGTTCTCCAAAATATTGGAACTGTACATTTGAACAGATAGTCAGTACTGTAACATTTGGGGTTTTGCTCTCCTCTGGGAGCAAAATCCCTACAGTAGCGTTGTCCGATGGTAATTACCTGTCTATCTGCCCTGATTCCACTAATTGGTACCTGGTGTGTATAGTTAAGTTGGCTTTATATGTTCTTCCTGGTTACTATTCAGATCGTCAGTCGATCATTGAAGCTTCCCGTGAGTACACCGTTGTGAGTAAAGCTTATCTCTCCTGCCATGGAGAATAAGTTAGTTTGCCATGTATATTGATTGTCGTGTCGTTGCCTTACCAAGTGTATCTCTTTATTGTGTGCTGCTTATGTAGCGCCGTCGTCCGACATGTTTCTTTTCGTTACTGTGAGGGTTTGGTGTGGGTAGGTGAGGACACCCCAAATGCAGAACAAGATCAGAGAGAGTAGAGGCAGAGACGACAGGATGAAAGTGAACAGGCTTTTACTTGAGCAGTTGCAAGCAACAATGATACACGTTAAAAAACGGTACAACAAAAACAAACTGCAAAACCGGAGAAACAAAACTCAGCAGTGCTGGAAAATGTGGAATAAGGAAGGGACTCACTGGGAATTAAGGACAAAGGTGAAACAGAGTACGTGACCGAACACAATTAAGGGTAAACAAAGGCAATGGCGCAACAAGGAATGTGAGAAACGGGCAGCAATAAATACTGCCCGTGATTACTAATGAGTGCCAGCTGGATTAAGGCCAGGCATGGCCAAGACTAGTGAACACAAAGCATTAGCAAAAAGAAATCTCACACTATAAATAAATGCATGTGTAAAGGAATTATCTTAAGGGAAACAAATGTAAAGAGACAACCCTTAAAGGAAAACTCCAACATTTTGGGGAATTAGCTTATTTAACATCTTCCCTGGAGTTAGACAAGAAGATACATACCTTTTTTGTCTCTGTGCGTGCATTTAGCTTTGGGAACAGTCGCTCCGTTAGCGTAGCTTAGCTTCATCACTGGAAGTGGGGGGGGGGGGGCCGGAGCCTGACGTTCCCTACAGGGTCTTACAGTCACCAAACAAAGTATTTGGTGACTGTAAGACCCTGTAGGGAACGTCAGGCTCCCCCCCCCCACTTCCAGTGATGAAGCTAAGCTACGCTAACGGAGCGACTTTTCCCAAAGCTAAATGCACGCACAGAGACAAAAAAGGTATGTATCTTCTTGTCTAACTCCAGGGAAGATGTTAAATAAGCTAATTTCCCAAAATGTTGGAGTTTTACTTTAATGGAAACATATGTAAAGGACACCCTTAAAGGAAACATATTTAAAGGGATAACCCCACTGGAAACATATGTAGAGAGACAAACCCCTAATGGAAACATATGCAATGAGGTTAACCCTTAACAGAAACATATGTAAAGAGCAAACCCTTAGCTCATTGACTGCCACGCTTTCAGGCTGTTTTCCCATCTTTACTCAATGGCGCCAGCGTTATTGACCATTTTCACGATGTTTGCGGACCCATCGTATATTCTATAATAGCTATGGAGACAATAGTATGGCTCATTTGACAGGCACTATTTATAGTCCAACACTGACAAACAAGTTCATTTCTACATACTTTTGTTTGTGCGCTATTCCACGCTAAACATCGGCCCTTTTCAAAATAATCCAGTCTTTTTTTCTAGATCGCGAGATATGACGTGTTATATGCATATGCACAAATCGTTCGGGTTGCTCGCCTGAAACCTATATTATTTACAAATCAAAGGTAAATACCATAGATGTTTCTTTTTATGAAGCTGCAATCGTTACCAAAAGCATGTTTTAGGTTCGGTAAAATATGACGCTGTGATCAATACAAAAGCATGTTTTAGGTTCGGTAAAATAAACCTAAAATAGACCTTACCTTAGTCAGAAGGTACTCCAAAATGAATAATCCCAGTAGTTCCATTGCGATCGACATTACTTGTGTGCATTGGGCATGGCTATAATACGGGAAACAATAGGTTTCAGGCGAGCACATCTCCAACAGATGGCTGTGTGCTGATTCACTTTGAGGGGGAAGGGATTCCTGCAGCCGGAGGTACAGAGGCAATGAAAGACACCTTAGAGACCCAGTTCAAAAGGTAGGTGATTCTGCCACCTGTCGGGATTCGATCGTCATTGCAATTTTAATGTAGGCAGTGTTAGGGATTAGTGTTGTCTGAGGACCCAATCGCGGAACAGAACGAGGAGAGAACAGGCAGACGAGTGGAACGAGACGTGAAGCCAGGGGTGAAGTGTAAAAATTGTCTTTACTTCAAAAAGCGTAGCAACCAAAACATAGAATCTCATAAACGAGAGCAGGTACAAAAACAAACATAGGAACCACAGCAGAGCTGGTAGGGGAAGGCACAACTAATCTACAAAATAAACACTAATAAAACGAGACTGTAAAAACGAAAACAAAGATGACAATACAAACTGAAAAACTAGACTTACTGAAAATGGGGAGACAAGGAACGAATGACAGCGCAATTGCGCTAACAGCAAGGACAGGATACTCAGGACATCTCAAAACAATGAACTCCAATAATGAACCGACCATGGAGGGTAGGGAACACACAGCATATATAGACAGACTAATTAAGACATGGGACACAGGAGGGCTAATTACCAACGAGGCACACATGGGGAGAAACACAAGACCAAACATTCTGGGGAAATAAACAGGGAAACAAACAAAACTAACCACCAAGAAAAACTGAACACTAGACAGAGTAAACAACCACCATACAAGGGACAAACAAAACAATTAACAAGGGAACAAGACTAAAGATAACACAAGGTTAAAACACATGGCAGACGATACAAAAGCCAAGAATAAAAGTCTGTCCAAAGGTGGGGGCTGGTGAGGAGGAGAGGAAAGTTTGTGCAAGGGTGGGGGCTGTTGAGGAGAGGAGAAGGTCCCAGGGACAGGCGAACCCTCACAGGCAGCTGTGCCAGGGAGACACAGGCAGGTCCGCGCGAGTGTTTCAAATGGGGAAATCGGAAAAAAGAGAAAAGGATCAAAACCTGAGAAATCTCAGGTTTTCGCGCTCAACGGTTGGATTCGAAACCCGAGAAATCTCGGGTTTGGCGCAAAAAGGGTTAACACAGAAGGTCATTCATTTAATGTTGAATATCAAGCTTGTATTGCCACATTTAGATGATGAATAAAACCTTGAAGCTTGTAAAGGCATGATAACAAGCCGACATAACAAATTAACTGCGCCCTCTAGTCTGCACTGGGCTGTTTCTCCCCTCGCCTTACTATAGTACAGGTGTGCCTGAAACTAAACCATGTATGAATGATATGTTTGTAACACAGCAGGATCATTACACTAGGCTGAAAATGTTCATCGTTTTCTTGTTCGCCTCTCCCATTCCCTCTTCACTCCTTATTCCCTCTATCCTACCCTCGTTCTCTCCTTCCCTCTTCTCCTCTCCCCTCACTCACCTCTCTTTGCCCTTCCCCTCTAGGTTTAGAGGTATCATGTACCCCTTCAAACATCGAATGCGCCCCACCACCGCCCTCCTCATCATCCTCTTCATCTGGCTCCTGGCGTTTGCCGTCATCTGCCCGTCAGCCACCACCATGACCGTGGTGCTCCTGGACAACACCTTCATGGTCCAGGACAACCTCACCTACCCGGTCTCCGTCTGCTTCGAGAACTGGTCGTGGCCCGAGATGCGGCAGATCTACACAGTGGTGATTTTCCTCCACATGTACCTGGTGCCGCTGGGCGCCATCAGCGTCATGTATAGCTGCATCGCGGTCAAGCTCTTCTCCAACCTGAAGCAGGTGAGTTCACCGCCATGGAGATGGTGTGAGGGCTGTGGGTGTGTGTGTGTGGGTCACAAGCAGATAATAGGGACTCTTAAAGTTATCCGTGAAACGAATAACCACTAGACTGCTTACGCAGACATTTTAGGAGAAGGGGAAAAATAAACAACACAAAACAACCTTTCCAGGTGGAAGTCTCAAAATGAGTAATTAAGAAAATAAATCAAGTCCAAAAAACAGGACTACTCTCAATAAAGAGGTATAGTATAAAAGTTAATAATGGAGTTTATATTGAAAAAGTAAAACAATAAACCTCCACTAAGGGAGTTTATGTGTAGAATAACGCCAGTAGCCTAAAACAAGAATGACTACAATAAAGGCTAAATTCTGAATCAGAGATCAGCACTACACTTCAATATAATAAGCGTGACCAAAAGGATAGCCAACACTAGGACACTGCGAGATCCAAACTTAAATAGACTCAAGGCATGGCCATAGGCACAGCTGCACTGAATCAGGTGCAATCAAGCCCACACACCTGCCGACCCATGAGGCAATTAACCACAGGGACCAGGGATTGACAGCTATCCCTCAGAAAGGTGAAATAAAGCAAAAATAGACAGCTGTCCCTCACAGAAAGGTGAAATAAAGCAAAAACCATGACAGATGGAGGGTGTTTTATATTTAGTCATTTAGCTGACGCTTTTATCCAAAGTCAGCAGGGAGGGTACTACTCTGGCAGCTAAGGATAAGTAAGATTGTTCAACAGTTTTGAACTTGACTGCTACAGTCTTGAGTGCATAGTAGTATAGACATAATTAGTATAGTACTAGGTAGTAATATAGGCAAGGTAGATTTGTTAGTAGAAAAGTGCTACTAAAGTGCTACTATGTCCAGCTCATCTGGAGACCATGAAGGAGAGGTTAGAAGACCAGTGCCTCCACCACGTCTGGAGGGTTGTGGTGTGTGAGTGAAAGTGTATGCTGTAGATAAAGCTGCAGGCGTCAGAGTTATCTGGTGTTATCCAGGTCTCTGTAAGAGCCAGAATTTGGAGGTCTTTGCTATGGGCATAGGCAGTTATGAAGTTTGCCTTCCTGATGGCCGATTGGCAGTTCTATAAGCCTCCACGTGGGAGGCTATTTGTCAGGTAGTGGAGGACAGGTAGTGGAGGTTGGCAGGGTTGCTTCCAAAGTGGTGTGTCACGTCCTGAAGTTGGTCTGAATGAGGAAATTGAAGTAGGGATAGATAGGTAGAAAGCACATGGTGAGGGGGATAGGGGTAGGTGTAAGTAACAGGAGGAAAGGTGAGGTTCCCAGGTAAAGAGGGGAGGAAGAAAGGCAGAATAATAAAAAGAAGAAAAGGGAACAATAGGCCAGCTATTTAACAGTGTGTGGCTCTTTCAGGAGCCAGTCGAATGTTTCACTCTAGCTGCTTGTTACAGAATGAGGATGTGTTGTGTTAACAGAGATAAACAGATACCAACAGTTTTCACCTAAATAATAAATAATTTAGGACCTGCTCAGAGGTCATTAATCGGCATGCATGCGATGCATGTATGCGATTCGTCTCTGCGATTAACCCATCCCGTCGTCCTTCCCCCCCAAGGGCAGCCGGGAGCAGACAGGCGCAACGTGAGCCGCGCCAGGGGACCAATCCAAGTGCTCCTGTCCGTCTTCGTCAAGGACGCCACAGCGTTAGCGATCTTGTTATTGTGCATGTTTTTCCATTGGGTTTATCTTATCGGGGGGGAAACCCTTGCGAGCACGGGGAGAACATGGGAGATACCCCACCTGGGTAACTGGCATCATGGAAACCTGGGCCCTCATTCATCAACCTGACTTACGCACAGATTTGTGCTTACCCTGTGCGTACGATCATTTCTAAGCAAAGAGTGGGATTCATCAATTTCAACTTGAACTTGACTTAGTGCTTATGTGTACGCACAGCTCGGACCACACTTAGCTGACGCCCAGTGGTAGAATATATTATTACAACAAGGAAATGAGCTTCTGTGCATAATAACACTGGCATGTTCTGTATGAACCGTAATTCATTATAGTGCATTGTAAAATAGCAACAGTAGTGTAATTATGGTCAAAACCCTATAAATAGCATTTGGAATAATAGATCTTTCTCTCAGAATGAATGCAGCATGGTTTATATAGCGCTATCGGAATATACGGGGTGTAGGCTACTGACTGACTGCGCTCCGCGTAGCTTGATTGATTGATTGATTGAAAAGTTTATTAACAGATTGCAGAATGGGTACAGTACAGTACAGCTCAGTACATACAATTGTTAAGGGGATGCAGACCAGAGAAAGACTTTCGTCTTGTTTACATCAGGGTCCCCCATTTTCAATTCATCATAAATCATAAAGCTCAACTCGTTATTATTTTGCGCACAGACCGCAGAAACACAGGAACGTTTTGATTATATTTAAAAGGCTTTACGTTAAACGAAACAAGTGGAATTTCGAAGCTGTACGCAGAATACAAGTCATATGAACACCCACGATATAGTGTTTTTCCCCCTTTTTACTGTATAAGAAAGAATAGAAAACGCATTGCAATGACACCAGATAGTGGACAGACTATGTATATGATGGGATTCAAGTTCGCGTTTATGTTGATCATAGGCATGCTGTCAGAGTATGATATCTTAATCAAACATTTTAGAACATTTGTCGTCACAGATCATGTCCTAATAGAACATAGGCTATGGCATGGTCCATCGTGATATTGTGTGGACTGTTATTACTGTACCGGTACCACCCATTGTGACAACAGCCTTGTGAGTCCCGCACACAAACATGATGGAATTCAAGTTCATGTATTGAAAGGCAGGCTACATCATACATGCAGTGAGATTCATTGTTCTTGTATATGCTCTCGTATTATTGTTTATATAGGCTACCCAATACTGACATCAAAATAGATTGTAGTATGCCTCTAGAAATCATATGCAGCAGGTAGAAAATTGACGGGAGATCCATCACGATTTGGAATAAAATTGAGGAGAACTTTAATCCCTGGGTATTAATCAAACAACACGGGAAAAGGCAGTCATATTCCAGCGCGGTCTTTATTAGTTTTTGCGCTGCCCAGGCAGCAATGGTTAATAGATATCATATCCGACATCACCGTTCTCATAACACGCTTCCCTCGGCTTAGTCCATTTTTCCACATTTCATGGGGGTATCCCATTACCGTATATGGTTAATCGGGGGCGGTTCTGGTATGCAAATACTTAAAACAGTGCACGAGCTCAAACGTAGGATCAAAGTCATATTCATCATGACAGGTGTGCGTAGAACCTGCGTACGCACGTGTGGTGAATCCCGATTTTCCTGTGCGTACACTGATTCTACATTCTGTGCTTACGTGTGGAAATAGAACATATTCTACGCACACGTTGATGAATGAGGGCCCTGGTCCCCAAGCACGAATCGAACCCTGGACCTTCTTGCTGTGAGGCGACAGTGTTAACCACTACACCACCGTGCCGCTATGAGATAAGACTGTGAGGTATTCCAATGATAAGATTCAAACAAGTCAGAAATCAAATCAAAGCGGCTTATATTATGTGCTGTTTTTCTCACACATAAATTATTCGATTTATCTAATGGCTGAAAATGGATTATTATATCAGTCGTATTTGGCCAATGCAACTAAATCAATACTCGGTATCAGAAATTAGACCATTTTAAAATACTGAACTCTCAGGCTGTTCCAGATATCTTAGAGTCTGAATATTGGTTGAGAAAGACTGATGAGTGACTCATCCATAGCTTTGGACCAATACAATGTATTTAGATGAATAACATTCATCGGTTCTCCATCCTTAATCAGTGATGTCATCAGATAACACTGAATCCTTGTGTTAATTACAGCACAATGAAATTATGTAGATGAAAGAATAGACATAAGGATTGCAATAGGTATTGCTATTTTTTCATCTACATCATGTCACTGAGCTGTAATTAACACAACACAAGGATGCAGTGTCATTATGTTCACATCAGTGGTGGCCATATTCAAACTCAGTGTCAAACTAAATTAATGTGTGCAAAACAGTTTAGAGAGAGTGTGATATGTCTGAGATTATGTCCAAATGAAATCAGCATTGTTTTTCCGCGAACTGCCCCTTTAAAGGCGTCAGATTGCTTGGGTGGAAATTATATCATGGTAGTTTGATAGGGAGAAAAACCATGTTAGAGAGTAGTCACCATAGGTATTGCAGTCCTGTGGCACAGATTCACTTGCTTTGTGGCTTCTGTCATAGTTAATGACAGCATTGTTTCCTTGTTCCCTGGTCTGTTTTTTGTCTTTGTACCTCTTGTAACTTCTGTTTCACACTTCCAGTGTGGTTGCATTTTCAGTTTATTGTTCAGAAACTCTCTGACCTTCTGTAAAATTTCTGACCAGACAAGTAAATAATTACAGTGTTCATTGAGAGGACATAGACTGCTGTTGTGATTCAAATGAGTAAACTTTCTTCTCCATCTCTCTCAAGTCATCAATTTCGGCTTGAGAAATTTGAAGGCTGGACTTGACCTCCTGTACCTCTTTCCTATTTCATCAATTCTAGTTGTTGCAGATTCCATAATCATCTTGGTGAAGGACATGAAGTTCACCTATAGTCTGCTAAGCATTTCCACATAGAATAACTTCTGCTGTTCCATTATATCTCTCATGCTCTTCAAATCATGACAGTCCTCATCATTAGTGATATTTATTTTACTACTGTTTACCTGCTGTTGAAGTTGCAATGGATGGATTTTCAACACTGATGAAATAACCTGGGGCCTTGTTGATCCAAAGCAGTAGCGGCCGGTATGAATTACATTTGGGTGGTCGCGGTGGGGGGGGGGGGTGAAGGGGGGCAAGCGGACAGCTCACAGCTGACCAAGTGGACAGCTGACGACATAACGTTACCAACGTTAAGTCGAATTACTACACTAGTACACGCAGGGCGGCCTGGGAGAAATGCGAGGCCCTGTGCGAGATTTAACGCGAGCCCCCCCCCCCCCCCCCCCCCCCCCCAAAGGTAAAAAAAAAAAATAAAAAAATTATATATATATATATTTTTTTTTCTTTTTTTTTTTTTATACAGTCAACATATTCTTAAATAATAGCGCTGCCCGAGGCGGGGCATGATACAGTCAACATATAGCAAAAGAGAGAGCGAGAGAGAGCTCCCGTTCTACAGTCAATATACAGTGTACAGAGAGAGAGAGAGAGAGAGAGACACATTGGAAAGAAATTGAAATGCTATTTGGCCCTAAACAGAGAGTACACAGTGGCAGAATACCTGAGCACTGTGACTGAAGATCCTTGAGCACAGCCTAGCCATCGAGAAAGGCCGCCATAGGCAGACTGTGTGTGTTAGAAAGAGAGAGAGAGAGAGAGAGAACATGTGTGTTTGTCATGTGTGTGTGTGTGTTAGAGAGAGACTAGAGCATGTATGACAGATTCAAAAGGACAAAGATCAACACTTAAATCCAAGAGAGAGAGAGAGAGAGAGAGAGAGAGAGAGAGAGAGAGAGACACATTGGAAAGAAATTGAAATGCTATTTGGCCCTAAACAGAGAGTACACAGTGGCAGAATACCTGAGCACTGTGACTGAAGATCCTTGAGCACAGCCTAGCCATCGAGAAAGGCCGCCATAGGCAGACTGTGTGTGTTAGAAAGAGAGAGAGAGAGAGAGAGAGAGAGAGAGAGAGAACATGTGTGTTTGTCATGTGTGTGTGTGTTAGAGAGAGACTAGAGCATGTATGACAGATTCAAAAGGACAAAGATCAACACTTAAATCCAACAAGAAGAGGGTATACCAGAGAAACCAAAGCAGCAAGGAGCCAATGGCCGACATCAGCTAAATAGGCTAGCCAGGTACTGTGACACCAGGCCACACACAGCTTTGGCCAATGGCCCAACGCTACCCAAGCTACACAAACGACCATTCACACACAGCACATGTCGTATCTCCAAATGTTGTGAAGTAGCATATGTTTTGCCTGGAAAAAAACATCGTTATTAACAAAACATTCGGGAGGGGAAGGAAGGAAGAGTGGGGTAATGTCATGACATTTTCATTAATCCAAGTTACCTGCACGAGGAACGCAGGGCGAAAGGCCGCAACACAGGTCTCCACGTTGACGAAAGGCCTCTCGCTGGCGGGACAAAAAGAAGCTATGGCCAGAGCCTTGTCATGGTGCAGGCCCGACTACATCTTCTGTCAAAGGGCCTGCTATTCTCAAGGCTAACTGATAGCATCAAACGAACGTTCCCAGCTGACGCTAAACAGCTAACTGGCTAACAGTTAGCTCACACAGTTAGCTACTAGTAGTATTAGCTAGTCGACCAGTTTGGCTCCAGAGAGAGAGAAAGAGAGATAGGGTCAGGTGACTCAGGTCCACGGCGGGTATATAATCATAGGTTGACTCACCATAACGCAGTATCAACGTGGAAGGAGACTTTCTTGGCCCCACGGTGTAATTTCTTCTTCTTCGAGTACTTTCCGGCAGACTGGACACCTTTCGGCGTATTGCTGCCTAACAGATTTATCTGCTCACAAGTTCTCTTCTCCTTCTTTTGAAAAGACATCCACTCGCCTCGCCTCGCTCCTCTGAATAGGTTAGCTAGCGCTAGTTAGCATTTAGCTAAGCTAGCTACTAGCCGACATCATGGCTATACCATGAAAGGCTCCGGCCATTTGTCCCGCTAGCGAGAGGCCTTTCGTCAACGTTCCTTGGTGACCGACCGACTGATAATGACCGACCTCTTTCTTCGTCTTGGCTGGTATAACTAAGCATAGTCAAAAGCTGCACGCGCGAAAATGTCAAACGCAGCCGACTCACGCTGCCACGCCGGCGTACTTCTACACATGATGTAAGTAAAACCACTCCCTTCGTTGAAACCAATGCTGCTGCAGAACCCCAGAGGCTGAGCTCCAATAGTGAGTATGTCTGCAGCTGCAGGACTGCAGACCCAGGAACAAGTCAGACACATTCTACAAACGTGTCTAATGTGAAATATATAAGCATATAAGCAAAACTAGATTTTAGGTCTGTGATGAAAAAGGGCCTCGCGGGAAGGGGGGCCTTGCAAAAAAATAAAAAAAAAATAAAAAAAAATAATAAAAAAAATTAATAAAAATATATATATTTTTTTTGCGAGGCCCCCCTTCCCGCGAGGCCCTGTGCGACCGCACTGCTCGCACACCCCCTGAGGCGGCCCTGAGTACACGTATGATCAATGCAATAATGAACACATATATATATATCTTGTCATTTTAAAACAGTTACCATTCATTCATTCATGCATCCATTATGCGTCAAATTAACAACAACAGAGAGAGAGCGAGAGAGAGAGAGAGAGAGAGAGAGAGAGAGAGAGAGAGACCGAATTAACTCACTGTTTACGTGGTCGAGGAGGGCTTGATAAAGTGTATAATTATGTCCACTGTTGTCCCACAGTCCCAGACAGTTGATGTATATCCACTCTGTCCAGCCATAGCTGCATTAGCCAAATAGCTTGTTGTTGTTGTTGAATGAGTCTGTCTTTGCCCATTTCCGCGTCGAACAGCCTGCAAACTACCTGGCGTTCTATCGCCTTGCTCTAAGACAAACTCTAACCTTAACCAACTTTGAAAGAGTGCCTAAGCTTAACCGTCGAAAGAACTTGCCGTCACTCTCTAAGACAAACTCTAACGTTACCAACCGACTTCGAACGAAGAGTGGCTAGGCTTTCTCAGTGTAGAAACTGACGTCGGCCAATCAGAGAGCGTCTCCGAGAAATGCGGCTACGGAAATTATTGACGCTGCTTGCTTAGAATGATATAGACCGCTTCAAAACGCGCCCGGTTTCCATCATAATGCATCATATTTCAACGCACAGCGAATTACGCACTGATTGGCTGCGACAGTACAGCGATGAAACCAGTGCACGCCCACTGTGAGCGCTATGCGTCTAGCCCAGGAGAAATGCGGCTATGGAAAGTATAGAGGCGGTATTATTCTCTAGCAGACATTCACTTCCTGTTCATGAAAGAAATTATTTATATTTGATATATTAACGTTATATTGTGCATTGGAAACACAAACATACTTAAAATGAGTAAATATTATTCATTTTAAACATGTTTATATTATTTATAGGGCTATAAAAAATATAAATAAAAAAAAATATTTCTTCTTCTTCTCTCTTTTAACCAGGGTTAACCAGCGCCCCTAGTGGCGAGCCGCCACTGATCCAAAGTATCCTTGTCAGTTGCTTAGGCTGAGAGTACAGCAGAGGGAGTAGGCTGAGGTAGAGTGGATCCTCCAAATCTAACTATAAAGGAAGGAATCTATCTGTGTGTGTGTGTGTGTGTGTGTGTGTGTGTGTGTGTGTGTGTGTGTGTGTGTGTTGTGTGTTGTGTGTGTGCGTGCACACGTGTGCGGCATGTCTGTCCTTCACATATCTCAAGAACTGTTAATCCCATTGACCTCACGCTCAGCGGGAGCAAAATAGACGCACAAAAAAAAAACAATACTTGCAACAATAAAGCTATAAAGTGTTTCGGCAACATTGTTACTGTAGCCTACTAATAAAATAGTTCCAATACATTCATCGGCCTCCAAGCATAGCTGAATATTTCTCCCTTACTTAAAAACCAATGTAATCATCACTACTTCCTCCCTGTGTCTGCAGGTGGGTGAGGCAAAGGTCCGCAGAGCACACTCCCAGCGCTGGACCAAGGTCCTGAAGATGCTGATCATGGTTGCAGCCCTCTTCATGGTGTCCTGGTTGCCGCTATGGACTCTGATGCTGCTGACAGACTACAGCGAACTGGACAACCAACAGATCGACTTCCTTAGCAGTTACCTGTTCCCTGTGGCCCACTGGCTGGCCTTCTTAAACAGCGGCATCAACCCCATCATCTATGGCCTGTTCAACGAGAATTTCCGGAGGGGTTTCCAGGCTGCTATGGCTTGCAGGGCATACAAAAACAAAGCAAGGCTGTCTGTGCATAATAGGCGATCCATATTCCCACCGTGTAACCGGGTGTTTATTGAAAGCGAACAAGGCGGCTGTCCTGCTGCTCCAAAGATGAACCCTGGCAGGATGCAAGGGATCCTCTTGGAGGACATCAATACTGTGCCGGCCAGCAACAGGGTTAGCCAGGCATGGGTACCAGCCAACTAGCATATATATGTGCAGCGGTTGCCTATTAGAGAAGCTGACTTGTGACTAGAAGGTCTTTAGTTTGAATCCTTGGACTGGCTGAGATGTACTCTCACCGCACTCAATGTCTGCTGTCTGAGCAACTCCTAGTGGTCAACAGTGTCAGGCTGTCGTTATACTGGGCAGCTCCTAGTGGCCAACAGTGTCAGACTGTGGTTATACTGGGCAGCTCCTAGTGGTTAACAGTGTCAGACTGTGGTTATACTGGGCAGCTCCTAGTGGTTAACAGTGTCAGACTGTGGTTATACTGGGCAGCTCCTAGTGGCCAACAGTGTCAGACTGTGGTTATACTGGGCAGCTCCTAGTGGTTAACAGTGTCAGACTGTGGTTATACTGAGCAAGTGCTAGTGGTCAACAGTGTCAGACTGTGGTTGTACTGGGCAGCTCCTAGTGGTCAACAGTGTCAGACTGTGGTTGTACTGGGCAGCTCCCAGGTGTGAATGTGTGAAACTGTGTAAGAATCCTGAGTCCACATCCTGTAGGTAAATAAAGGTTTAAAAATATTTAAGTTAATGCCTATACTAGACAGGGATGGACTGGGGGGGAAATAAGTCCTAGAGTTTGTGTCAGACTAGCCCACATAAAAAAAGCTTAACATTACATTGGAAGCGAGGCGATCTGTCCTAAATTAAGGCAACTACACAGATTTGATTAGATTTTAGAAATTAGATTTTGGAGCTTCAGAGTGCATTTGGGCTGAGCTGCCAATAATCGAACTTGTTAGACTTGCTAGCGAACGCTAACAGCTTATTGGCATGGCCTGAGTGCACTCTCAGGCACCAACACGAGGCTACACTTATTTAGGAAACATTGCAGCAGTAATGTTTTTTTTTACCATAAGCTTTTTTCAAGGTAGCAGGGTTATGGTTCCACTTATTCAGATTATGGTTCCACTTGTTATGAGCATAGATGAATGAGATCATACCTAATGCAAAAAGACATCTTTCCAGGAAAAGATTAATTGCATTTGATGACCATTCTGGAGAGAATGCTGCTGCGCTGAGAGGAAAATGTTTTTAAACACTGTAGTCTCCATGTTTTTTTTAGGTTTTATTGATGTCTAACTTAACTCATTCAGGGCTGAGGCCTTTCCCCGCATCCTGTTCTAGCCAGGCCAGGTTTCCATTACATATTTTCACTGTGCGTCACCTTGTTTGTAGAGCTATATCTATATTCTATATTATAGCTATGGATACAATACTATGGTCATTTGACAGTAACTATCTTCTGCCCAAGATGCAAAAAAGAATAAATTTTTTCATGAATACGTTCGCGCGTTCTGCCGTGGTGAATATAAGTATAATTTCGGAATGATCCGGGCTAATTCCTGGGAGGCTGGCTATAGACACGCTACTATTTCCAAATCAAATGTATATAATAGGTATTATGTTTCATCATGAATGCATGAAAGGGGGGGGGGGGGGGGGGGTCATTTCTGATGCTTTGATTGCCAGTAACGGCATTCGTTATTACCACAACACACGCCGATTAGCTGGATCGGTATGATAACATTGTTGGATCAAGCTGGGGTATTCCAAAAAGTATATTCCAATTGTTTGGTCACCATCTGGTCCATCTGATATCCATCTGGTCCATGACATAATCCAGCAGAACATATCCATCGATTGTCCCAAAAACGATTCAATGCGATCGAGTGAAGCCCTAGGCTTCCCTGTACTAGAAAACTGCTCCCGGAGCGGTTTAAACGTAACACCCGGTCTGGAACAGGGTTTACTGCACTCTCGATACTGCCTACTAGCAGGATATGGCCGGTACTGCACCCTCTGTGTGCCAGTAGCGTGTATCTTTTCCGCAACGGAATTCCGTTTCCGGGTTCCTCTGATTGGCCACTGACCCCACATGACCCTACCCTATTACACGCCCCCCTTATCGACGCGCGTTATGCGACGCTCTACAGCTCTTTCGCTGACTTCCTGACTTCCTCGCAGAACAGCTGTTTCCGTATTTATAATATTGGAAATGCTGCGCTGTGAGCGCTGTGAAGCACCTCTGTATTAAATGCCGACAGCACCTCTGTATCAAATGCCGCCAGCACCTCTGTATTAAATGCTGACTCATCAATCAATCAATAACAACATTAACAATAACGTTAACGTTAGCATTAGGCTAACGCCAAGCTGTAATGTTACCAGTCTCGCGTCTATCTGCTAACGTTAGCATTAGGTAATAACCGGTTTAAAATGGATGGTGATTACCTCACGTTGTGTCTATTCTGCTAGCATTAACGTTACTAGTACAAACAATCAAACCAAAACATTGACATCTAACTTATCTTTAGATATTTACTCAACCTCTAATGTCTAACTATGAATGAACACAACACTCTAACTTAACATCTTTAGCTAATAAAGTACTCAACCTCTACTGTCTTTAACTATGAACAAACACAACACTCTAACTTACCATCTTTAGATAATAAAGTACTCAACCTCTACTGTCTTTAACTATGAACAAACACAACACTCTAACTTACCATCTTTAGATAATAAAGTACTCAACCTCTACTGTCTTTAACTATGAACAAACACAACACTAACTTACCATCTTTTGATAATAAAGTACTCAACCTCTACTGTCTTTAACTATGAACAAACACAACACTCTAACTTACCATCTTTAGATAATAAAGTACTCAACCTCTACTGTCTTTAACTATGAACAAACACAACACTCTAACTTACCATCTTTAGATAATAAAGTACTCAACCGAGTAGAGTGTAGACAAGTACACTCAGTCCTACTGTAAGAGCATGGGTCACTCTGAGCCCCAAGTACACTCAGTCCTACTGTAAGAGCATGGGTCACTCTGAGCCCCAAGTACACTCAGTCCTACTGTAAGAGCATGGGTCTGAGCCCTAAGTACACTCAGTCCTACTGTAAGAGCATGGGTCTGAGCCCCAAGTACACTATGTCCTACTGTAAGAGCATGGGTCTGAGCCCTAAGTACACTCAGTCCTACTGTAAGAGCATGGGTCTGAGCCCCAAGTACACTATGTCCTACTGTAAGAGCATGGGTCTGAACCCCAAGTACACTCCGTCCTACTGTAAGAGCATGGATCACTCTGAGCCCCAAGTACACTCAGTCCTACTGTAAGAGCATGGGTCTGAGCCCCAAGTACACTCCGTCCTACTGTAAGAGCATGGGTCTGAGCCCCAAGTACGCTCAGTCCTACTGTAAGAGCATGGGTCTGAGCCCTAAGCACACTCAGTTCTATATCAGGATCTCCCTGTGAAAGCATACCATGAGAAGACTTTAACTTGAGACGATCTCAGATTGTCACGTCTCCCCCTCTTAAAGTGTGCTACGACCCTGCCATAGACCCGATACAAGCAGCCATAAGCTGCAGCAGAAGTTCAGTCCAGTGATTGCCTTGCTGGACAAACTATAAGCCCAGAACATATAGTGTTGTGTTTGTTCATAGTTAAAGACAGTAGAGGTTGAGTACTTTATTATCTAAAGATGGTAAGTTAGAGTGTTGCGTTTGTTCATAGTTAAAGACAGTAGAGGTTGAGTACTTTATTATCTAAAGATGGTAAGTTAGAGTGTTGTGTTTGTTCATAGTTAAAGACAGTAGAGGTTGAGTACTTTATTATCTAAAGATGGTAAGTTAGAGTGTTGTGTTTGTTCATAGTTAAAGACAGTAGAGGTTGAGTACTTTATTAGCTAAAGATGTTAAGTTAGAGTGTTGTGTTCATTCATAGTTAGACATTAGAGGTTGAGTAAATATCTAAAGATAAGTTAGATGTCAATGTTTTGGTTTGATTGTTTGTACTAGTAACGTTAATGCTAGCAGAATAGACACAACGTGAGGTAATCACCATCCATTTTAAACCGGTTATTACCTAATGCTAACGTTAGCAGATAGACGCGAGACTGGTAACATTACAGCTTGGCGTTAGCCTAATGTTAACGTTAACGTTATCGTTAATGTTGTTATTGATTGATTGATGAGTCGGCATTTAATACAGAGGTGCTGTCGGCATTTAATACAGAGGTGCTGTCGGTATTTAATACAGAGGTGCTTCACAGCGCTCACAGCGCGGCGTTTCCAATATTATAAATACGGAAACAGCTGTTCTGCGAGGAAGTCAGGAAGTCAGCGAAAGAGCTGTAGAGCGTCGCATAACGCGCGTCGATAAGGGGGCGTGTAATAGGGTAGGGTCACGTGGGGTCAGTGGCCAATCAGAGGAACCCGGAAACCGAATTCCGTTGCGGAAAAGATACACGCGTCCCAGTATGCCTTTTAACGGCAACATACGGGTCCGTGACATTACAAAAAGCAAAAACGATAAAAAAATGTATATATACATCAATGGCCCCCTTTTTAGGACGAGGTACGATTTGGCGACCACTAGTGGCTTGGGTGTGCATATTTTGTAATACAATATATATATCGAATTGAAGGCTTATTTGTTGCCTGTCGATCCGACAAAATCCGTTCAGCAGTTCTTGAGTTACATGCCGGTATTTGAGGCTTGTGCAAAGTACACGGTATTGCGCAAAATACCACTCCCGACTCTTCAAGCTCTAGTTGCGTCAATCATTTGGCGATCTCAAAAATTATTGTGGAGGGTTGTAGCCAATGAGTGTGGTTTTCTAATGATACCCAATCTGGGGATGTATGAATCAGGGATCTAGGTGAAAAACGTTTTTTTGTACACAGTTTACCAAAATCACTCATAATCACTCATTTCTGAATGGATCTTTATGAAATTTGGACATGTACTACATAAGGCTTCAGGCTATGGCTTTTTAAGCCATACCCCCTTCTGGGGAAATACTACCTCTGGACTACTAACAAAGGTTATCCTATAACCCTAGTTATATGAATATGGCGAGCGCTATGCTCTATTGGAACTCTCCCTTTAATCATATGCTATCATGAAAACTTTCAACCACATGCACGCACCCCCACACCTGCCTGCCGCTCACACATAAGCGGGGCCATGGCCATGGCCATACTACCAGCTCCTTCCCCAGTCTTTCACTGCCGAAATTCATATAACTAGGGTTATAGGATAACCTTTGTTATATTTCATATGGCTTTGCGCTCTGCTCTATTGGAACACAAGAGCGGAGCAGAGCGGAGAGCCCAACAGATGTACCCGCTGAGGTCCCCTACAACTATCAGAATACCGGGGCGGATCCGGGCCCCCTCGCCCCCCCTAGTGAGGGACGAGAGGGAGACCGGATCCACTGGCGCTCGGTAGAGATAAAAAAAAACGTCCCAGCCGACCGCATAAAAAAACGCTGTTTTTATGATGTTTGGCAACCAAGGCACGCCGGCAGGGTTCGAGTTATCACCTGAGAGCTTGCTGAATTAGTTTTTTTACTCTATCTTTCCTGAAATTGTGGCCGTTTTCGAAGTCATATTTAGAGGAATATCTCATTAGGATTAGAGTCTAATACTAATGAAAACGAATGAAACTGGCCCCGTAAATGTCCAAACCCCCCTCCCACCCCCTCCTAATGTACAGTTTCCCCCTCGTATGTATATATTTTCTGTTAGGATCTCTGTTTAACAGTACTATATATTTGTATATATTGTAGGTCACAAATGTAACAGTACTGTATATATGTATGTCATCATGTATGTCATTAATGTCATGATATATATCTGTATGTTGAGTATGTCATAAATGTCATTATGAATTGCAAATGGGGGACCCTGATATAAACAAGACGAAAGTCTTTCTCTGGTCTGCATCCCCTTAACAATTGTGTATTGAGCCGTACTGTATTGTACCCATTCTGCAATCTGTTACAGTTTTCAATCAATCAATCACATCACACAACAGTCTAATCATTAGACTATTGTGTGATGTCATTATTCAGTCTCATTATTAACCATCAATATGTGTTCATTTTCTTACTCACCTCTGATATATAATGCCATATTTACTTATTTGCATTTTGCATCCGATCAAATAATACAACAATTTAATTTGAAAAATTAGACCAAATTTATGAACTTGAATGAACATGTATTTGTCTCTGCACTTATAAATAAAAAAACTAACAAAAAAATCGAATGGAAAATAAATAGTAGTATGGCACATAACGGCAGCATTTACCTCCATTTACCTCCTTGGCAAATAACCAGGTGTATTTCGTTTTCCAAAAGGTCCACTGACACGGTCCCCAGCATTGTGGTGGTTGAGCAGCAGCGCAGTCTAGGTAGAGACTCTGGTCTGGCAGTGTCAACCAGTAGCACTGCTAGCTGCTGTGCTAACAGCATTAGTTAAAGTCTTTGACCTTTTTATAAAGACGAAGCTGTCCAGCCTTGTACAGCCTTGTGGCAGGTTATACAACGGCATGCAAATTTCTCGATTCTGATTGGCAACAGTCAATTTACACGTATGTATTCTTCACAATTCCACGCTCCTGGTCCCAGGACCCGCCCACAACCGAATTACAATCACTTTTTAGGAAAAAACAAGATGGCGGACAATAATCTTTAACAAATGGATATGTTGATAGCGTCATAACGACTAAATATAAACCGAGTCTGTCACGGCGAATGTCTTAGTTCTTTAAACAATGTTGGATGATGTAATTGATGGGTCATGAGTCATTGTGGAACAAAATAAAAATCGCGCGGATTGATTGATTGATTATTCTTTTTTTTACCTACTTTCAAGCAGATGGGAGGTGCACTGTTTTAAGTGAACATGGCTTATTGAATTGATTGATTGATTGATTGATTGATTGATTGCTAATTTTATTACTGTCCGCTTGGTTTCCAACTGGTTAAGTTTAGGCCCTCTTTCGAAGTTGGTTAAGGTTAGAGTTTGTCTTTAGAGCAGGGCGAGACCACCAGCCCTGGTTCCAAACTCTAACCTTAACCAACTTCGAAAGAGGGCCTAAACTTAACCAGTTGGAAACAAGGCGGACAGTAATAAAATTAGCAATCAATCAATTCAATAACCCACGCTCACTTAAAACAGCGCACCTCCCAGCTGCTTCTATAGAAAGTAGGTTTAAAAAGAAAAAGATTTTTTTCCCCTATAGGGCAAAGAAAACTTTTTTTAATTTGTTTTACCTACTTTCTATAGAAGCATCTAAGAATGAAGTTCTATAGAAAGTAGGTTAAAAACTAAAGAAAAGTTGGATGTGTTAGTTGGTTGGATGTCTAGGTGAAAGACAGTTGGATGTGTTAGTTGGTTGGATGTCTTAGTTGAAAGACAGTTGGATGTGTTAGTTGGTTGGATGTCTTAGTTGAAAGACAGTTGGATGTGTTAGTTGGTTGGATGTCCTACTGAGAACAGTTGGATGCACTTCCGAGCTGCTTCCACATGGAGGCAACTTTTTCTGGCGGATGGTTTTTTCAATAAATCTTCGATTAATGTGTGTTTATTGTATAGCAATAAGGTTGGATGAATGTGCCAGTTGTATAAAAGCATTACACCACTTGTAGTCGTGGTTTGTGAAAAATAAACCATGCCTAGGGGGGTCTAACGACCACCCCTAGGCATGGTTTATTTTTCACAAACCACTCCTGCGCGTGATGTAATGCTTAATTAATTCATGTGGTGTACTGTTTACTTTTTACTTGAGTCGCAGACTCGCAGTTGCAGGCCATAACGTTAAGCTTGCTGCTTCTTCTTCACCAATGGGTTGGAGGAGTAGCGTTAAACACGCTCATGGGCGACGCATAGGGGCTTGGAGGTGAAACGCAGCCTATTCCACAACATTAATTACTCTATTATTATTATTTTAAAAACTGAAAAGACTAATATTATCTATTAACAATTTATTTGGGTACCATAAATAATACTAATTCGTACATTGAAAAAAATATATATAAAAAAAATGTAATATACATTTTTTGAGAGACCCCCACAGCTGTTGTTGACTATGGGGGCTCAGACTCTATCTATGGGGGCTGAGCCCCCATTTGCCCCCACATAATTCGAACACTGCGCGCCGGTCCCTAAAAGCAGATTCAATCATTGAAAAACACCCTGGGCCAGCACTGATCGGTCTCGTAAGACCAAACGCTGATTTATGAAACAGCGTGTAAGCTCGTAAAGAACCCGAGAACAGTGACGGCGAATTTCTAACAAGAAAGAGCCCCACAATGTTTCTCCTTGCTGTCTGGGACGAGCAGCAGGAAGCCTGTCTACTAGAGACACAGACACTGGCTCTTATACGACGAGCCTGTGAATAAAAACCGCATCAATTCTGCTCTTTATGTAAGAGGGGAAGACAGCGGTTTTCCCAGAGAGACCTCAACGTGAGAAAAACAATTGAAAAAGGTCCATGCAACAAATTGGACTAAGTAGACAAAAACGGCCCAATATACACTACTGTTAGAGAGCAGAGCAGAGGGGGTAATGTGTCCTACCTGTACCCCCGGCGTCTATATTTATCACAGCCGAAGAGTGCAAGATCGCTTCCGCATTCTTCGCCATACGCCAGTACGGTAATGCGCATTTCCTTTTCCTTCGCCCAGGTGCTCGCCGCGCATGCGCATGAGGTCGCCGCTTGGTTCACCGCGGTTCAGACCCCCATTATGGCCACAACGCGCCATATGCCATATTAAAGCCAAAGCCTTTGGTTCATATTAACGCTGGTCAATCACATATTAACACTTTAATCGCCGGAAACGCCGAAACTCGTCATTGCCCGCCATGCTCATTCTGCCGAAGACGCCGTAACACGTCTTTGATATCAATATTTCAAAAATCTGTGATCGAAATCATATTTCTCCTCCGGGGACCTGAGATATACTGCTGAGCTCCACTCAACTCTCTAACGGTTCAAGAGCGCCATCTGGTGGCCGATCGGCAGATCGCCCAACAGGAAGTCATGTGGATGAAGTGGTGCTCAACCATATTTCGTCCGGGCACTCGCTATCATTAGCAGGACTCCATCTTGACACAGTGAACACCGATCGGTGTATTATACAACCTGGAGATGTATCGGGTATTTCGACATCCCATAATAGGAATATCTCTGCTCCACGCTCATCGCCCAACGGCGCGAGGAAGATACGGTAAGATCCAGTGTTATTTTCCAACGTGTTCTTTACTAACTGCTCTGATGATCATATCACCCACACTAGATGAATGATATAACGTTGCCCACGGAATTATAAACGACCCCCCGCCCATCCGGTCAACATCAGATGATACGTAGTAACTTCTAGAACCACGTCCAGTTGACATTTTTTATCTCGCGCCGATTGCTATCAAACTGTATTCCATCATCAATATAATGCATTTGGAGCTATAAATCACGTTCTGGAGAAAGCTGCAGAAAACGATAAAAACATACTTATACTTTAGACCGTATTTTAGTATGAATATGTGAATGAAAAAGTATAACGTTGCTACACCCTGAACAATAGATATAGGACATTGAATGGGCCATAATAATGTCAATTTAGCAATACAATTAAAAAAGTTATAGCCCTGCAAAGAAGGGGAACTTCTCCATAGACAAATAGAGATGGCGAGGGATGGTAAATTATGAATTTAACCATGGCGATCAAAGTGTTAACACGCCATATTAGCACACATTAACACTGGTCAATCACATTAATTGCTATTGCTATTGCTATATATTGCTATATGCTATTAATACTAATACGGTATATATATATACACGCGATGGATGCAGCAGGCGATCACTGCTACTGTTATTATTATTATTATTGTTATCGCGTCGCGATAATATACATGTATTCCATAATATGTAAAGTACAGTTGACAGCTGCGTTGTGTTAACGTTACAATGTACAGGGAAATAACATTATGGCGTGTTATGGCGTTATGTGGTCCGTTATGGGGGACCCTGATGTAAACAAGACGAAAGTCTTTCTCTGGTCTGCATCCCCTTAACAATTGTATGTATTGAGCTGTACTGTACTGTACCCATTCTGCAATCTGTTAATAAACTTTTCAATCAATCAATCAAAAACTTGTTTGGATAATATGTAAAGTACAGTTGACAGCTGCGTTGTGTTAACGTTACAATGTACAGGGAAATAACATTATGGCGTGTTATGGCGTTATGTGGTCCTCGTTTGGATAATATGTAAAGTACAGTTGACAGCTGCGTTGTGTTAACGTTGCAATGTACAGGGAAATAACGTTATCGCGTTGCGATAATATACATGTATTCCATTTGGGCGTCTGAGCGGGGGAAAAGAAAATGGGCATTTGGAGGGCGTTACCGGGGCCAATCAGGGTAAAATGCGGAAGCGCTCTTGCACTCTTCGGCTGTGATAAATATAGACGCGTACCCCCGGGCGCAGGACGACTGGCCGCAACAATGGTGGTCCCCCCGTTGACGAGGCCTCTTGCTCAGTAATGGCGACGGCTGGAGTCCTTCTCTGGCGTTTCGCCCATATCCTGCGGCCGGCCCTGGTGCAGGCTGACGACATCTTCTGCCAGAGATGATGCCGAATCAGAGTGTCCAGGGCCCGCTATCTTCCCGCGGCTATCACTAACGGTTAGCAACAAGCTAACGGCTAGCTCTTACAAGCCAACCGTTAGCTACCGGCTAACGGCCAGCTACAGGCTAACGGCTAGCAACAAGCTAACGGCTAGCTACCGGCCAGTGGTTAGCTACAGGCTAACGGCCAGCTACAGGCTAACGGCTAGCTACTGAAGCTGCGTAAGGTGGAGAATAGCGATGCAGGCCTGGTCACTCCAGATAGCCAACTGCCTAGCCCAAAGAAAAGGCAGACAACGCTTGCCTCCCTCACAGGACGGCGTTGCCAAAGATACAGTGGGGTCGGCAGCGGAGCCCCTTTAATGCGGGCCGTTGGCGCCCTAAGCTCGGGGACAAAAAACACGCAAGCTCGCATTCCTCGCGGCGGGAGGCTCAACCCACTTTCTCTTTTTGATAGGCGGGGGCCATTGATTGATTGATTGATTGATTGATTGAAAACGTTATTAACAGATTGCAGAATGGGTACAATACAGTACAGCTCAATACACACAATTGTTAAGGGGATGCAGACCAGAGAAAGACTTTCGTCTTGTTTACATCAGGGTCCCCCATTTTCAATTCATCAGGACATATATGACATACATGACATACAGATAGACAGTACTGCTACATCTATACATTTATGACATACCAGATTTGCAAATACAGTACTGTTTGTGATACAAAAAGGGTCCAGAAAAGAATATAGTATTATTATTATCTTATGCTTATTTTATTCTTTATTCGTAGGCAATCTTTTTTGTTATTCTTATTCGTGACTTTGTTCTGTCTACCTAAATGTTTACTGTGAGCGATTTTTGGTGCCAAATTTCCCTCGGGATGATTAAAGTATTTCTATTCTATTCTATTCTATTCTATTCTATTCTATTCTATTCTATTCTATTCTATTACATTGATTTCTGGGTAGAGTAGTCATTATACATTGTAAGAGAAATGGCTCCATTTTCTTTTGAGGCCTGTAGCTCTGGAATAAGTATTGTGTCCGCCCGATTTGTACAAGTGAAGGTATGAATCTGTACTTTCATATCACGTAAAGATTTGAAGATCCCTCGAGTCTAAAGGACCCAGAGTCTGCATTCTACGCCACGAAGCCCCGCCTCAAACCCGTGAATGGCCCATCTGTATCAGACCAATCAGATCAATCCACTACTGTACTACTGTATATATAAAGTGTTATAGTTTGTACAGTGTGTTGTGTTGCTGCCCAAAATGACTAAAATTTGCAAACAACACTCGAGAGATGTGCGCAGACTTCGATCTCAAGGCATGTCGACCAAACGAATTCGGCAACACCTTGCATCGGTCGGAATCCACGTTACACAGAACACAGTTTGGACGCATTACAAAAGGAAAGAACCACGACCTCGAGCGCCTCCTAAATTGTCTGAGTAAGTTATTATTTTTTAAAGCATCTTCATGGTTTAACCTGTTCCACGTATTATTATCACTACTATGTCACAAATACATGTAGAATGTAAAACGTTAGGTTGGCAATAGTTTAGCAATAGGTTAAAAGTGCATTTATATCATTTTAAGTTTTTATTTTCCACTCGTGTTTTGAGCTACAAAAGGTAACGTTTTTGACAAATATTGAAACGCAGCTACAAAATGATTACACTGTGGGAGAAATAAAAAAGTACAGTCGATTACATTAAATATCAGTATATGTTATTATGCACGCCTGGTGATACTATATCCAAATTGATTGATTGATTGATTGAAAACTTTATTAACAGATTGCAGAATGGGTACAATACAGTACAGCTCAATACACACAATTGTTAAGGGGATGCAGACCAGAGAAAGACTTTTGTCTTGTTTACATCAGGGTCCCCCATTTTCAATTCATCAGGACATATATGACATACATGACATACAGATAGTCAGTACTGCTACATCTATACATTTATGACATACCAGATTTGCAAATACAGTACTGTTTGTGATACAGAAGGAGTCAGGAAAAGGGAGTATATACATTTGACGTAGAAACTGTACATTGGAGGAGGTTAGGTGGGGGGGGTTGGGTACACTGGGATATTGACAACCATACTGGGTAATCTACATTGGAGGTGGTTGGGGGGGGGGGGGGGGGGCACACTGTATAAACAAGCAAAACTGTACATTGAGGGGGGGGGGAGACACTGTACAAACAAACAAAATTGTACATTGGACTATTGACAAAACCATACTAGGTAAATGACTGTACATTGGAGGGGGTTGGGTTAGGGTATTTACAGGGGCCAGTGTTGAATTGCAGTCTCCCGTAGGTGTCCCTTGAGAGAGGTTTTGAAAGTGGGTAGTGATCCACATTCCTTTACAGCTTTGGGTAGGGCGTTCTACAAATCCCTTGTAGAAGTGGAGCAATATTCCATTTACCTAGGTATACATTTTATGCAGATTTTCACCTGGGGTGGAACAGGTTAATAATGCAAACAAATGTTGCAGGGACTTATTATAAACATCATATTGGCGTGACTGTATGCATCAATTAATGTCCTCTTTTTTTCTTTCTCTATAGCAATGTCATGGTTGCTATTGACGAGATGACCAAGGCCCGCGACTGCATGGTTGCAAGACAAGTCCAGAAACAGCTGGATGACGTGTTTGGGGTCCGTGTCGGACTGAGTGCGATACGGGGAGCGCGTAGACGTCTTGGCTGGAAATATGGCCAGACAAAATTCTGGCCAATGATTCGGGAAAAGAATAAAGAATTACGACTTGCACAAGCTCACCTATGGCGTGACACATTTGAAACGTGGCATGACGTCATTTTCACAGACGAAAGCACTGTGTCACTCGAACATTTTGCTAGGCAATGTTTCTCCAAGAAAGGCCATCGAATGGGTAAACCAGCCCCGAAACACCCATTGAAACTCCATGTTTGGGGCGCGATTTCCAGAGAGGGCCGGGGCCCTCTGGTAATTTTTGATGGGATCATGGACAGAGTGTTTTTTGAGGACGCCATAATCAAGGCAGTTGCCGGCCCCTGGATACGTTCAACCTTTGGGAGACGACACAGATTCTTCCAAGACAATGACCCAAAACACACAGCCGCACGACATTGCATTGAAGCAGAGGGAATTAATTGGGTCAAAACACCCGCTGAGTCTCCAGACCTGAACCCTATTGAAATCGTTTGGCACATGTTAAAAGACTTCATTCGCAGAGAGGCCAAACCTCACACAAAGGAGGATTTGGTGGATGCCATCAACTTTTTTTGGACAAATAAACTCACAATAGAAATATGCAACAACCTCATAACTGGTTTGATAAAGGTTTTGCCATTAATTATAGAAAATAATGGAGGTCAAAGCGGAAAATAGAATAATGAAAGAAGAAAGGGGGACCCTGATGTAAACAAGACAAACGTCTTTTCTCTGGTCTGCATCCCCTTAACAATTGTGTGTATTGACTAGTGTACCCATTCTGCAATGTTAATAAAATTATAAAAAAAATATAGAGTGTTTTGTGATGAATGTTTTAAGTTGGTTGTTTACCAATGACTCCAGGATTTTTGCTAGACAGGATAACTTGGAGATTGGTCTGTAATTATTTAGGTCACTTTTATCCCCCCCTTTATGCAAGGGGGTCACATGGGCTGTTTTCCAGGCAACAGGAACCACACCTGTTAGTAGTGAGAGATTAAATATGTGTGTTATTGGCTTTGAAACCAATGGTGCAGCTAGGCTTGAAGTGCCTCAAGAACAGAGTTTACAGACAAGGGTTGTAAATTAAACTGAAAATCATTTCCTATCTGCACAGGGAATGTACAGGGCTCCTGATCCTGTCCACCTGGTGGCCCTACATGGCTATTCTCAAATAGATGACCAGCTTCGATAAAATGTTGGTTTATGGCTAAACAGACCTTTTTGTTCCGAGATCAAGGATTCACCCTTTCTAATCTCTGTAGGGAGGGAAATTGTGGTTCTGGTCTTATTTAAATTCACCGCCTTCCAAAATTTAGCAGGATCTGAGTAGGAGCTGGTTATTAGTTCTAAGTGATACTCAACTTTAGCCGTTCTCAGCAGATGCTGTACATTTATTTCTGAGCCGTCTAAATGCTGCCCAGTGAGACTGATCACCAGAGCGTCTGGCAAGTGACCAGGCTCTATCTCTCTCCTTAAGCAAGGCAGATAATTCAGGTGTGAACCAAGGGATTAATCTATTTTTTATTCTAAGCCTTTTATAAGGTGCATGTTTATTAGCAATTGAGAGAAAGGTTTTTGAAAAAAAGTTGAGTCTAGTCTTATTAGAAAACATTAAGTCAATTATACTTGACCTAGAATAATCTTTTAGATTTGGCCTGGTGGGTTCAGTAACCAACTGAGATAAGCCAATGCTACTACTAATGTCTCCAGTCCAGACTGCATCCCCTTAACAATTGTTTGTATTGAGCCGTATTGTATTGTACCCATTCTGCAATGTGTTAAATAACGTTTGCATCCATTTCATATCGGTAACGTTACCACATTACGTTAGCATTTAAGCTATATACTATACATGGATATAGCCATTCACATTAGCATGTAGCTAACAACACCGGCGGTCTTTTGTGAGACTAAACTATCCGCTCTTGGTGGTAAATTGTGTTGCTGATGGTTTTGTTTCATCAACAAAATGAGAGGCAGAACACACAGTGAATGTATCCGTTTGTTTATTGCAGTTTCTTTCTTTGCTGAAAATATATGTTCCGTTGGCAAAATTATCAATAGGGTCCAGCTATGTTTCTAAACAGGAAGTTCTTCTTCTTCTTCTTCTTCTTCTTCTTCTTCTTCTTCTTCTTCTTCTTCTTCTTCTTCTTCTTCTTCTTCTTCTTCTTCTTCTTCTTCTTCTTCTTCTTCTTCTTCTTCTTCTTCTTCTTCTTCTTCTTCTTCTTCTTCTTCTTCTTCTTCTTCAGTGAATTAATGGCAGATCGCAACCACAGGATGTTTAGTGAGCGTTCAGCCTTTTCTGATTGGTTGAAATGGCCTTCATGTCTGAACAACATCGCCGCCTACTGTTTTGGCATTGTACTAAATGTATCGGTTGCTGGGTTCCCAGCTCTACCGTGAGTATGCAGTTATACACGGTTGTTCACCTGTGTTCACCGTGTGGACGGAGTTTTATTTTTTCAAACTTCGGTCATATTAAATCCAAACGCTCGTGAAGTTTGAAAAAATAAAACTCCGTCCACACTGTGAACACAGGTGAACAACCGTGTATAACTGCGTACTCACAGTACTGCGTTTGAACTGCGTTTGAATCATTACTAAGCCAATCAATATTAAAATCCCCTAGAACTATCAGTTCAACATTTGAGTACTGAGATAGTAACTCTGCTATCCTATCCAGGGTGCGATCCACGAGGGGAGCCCGGACCGCTATAGCTCCCCTAGATCAGACATCAGCTCCCCTGCAAACTTGATTTGCGATTTTTTGGGGGGTCTCTAAATTACTATTATATATTATTCACTGACAGTGAAGCTGACAGAGCAGCAGGAGGCGGGAATCGGATCATCTACAGGCGCAATTACACCTGCGGCTGGTGCTGCTCCGGTGGCCGTGGGGACTATTATTAGTTAAATATAAATCATTGTTTTGAGATTCACGTCACTCACAGTGGTGACTGTGGTGGGCGTCAGCGTCACTGCAGGCAGCCAATGTATCGATTCGTCGCAGCCAATGTAAATGCAGCAAGCAAATAAATGTAGCCTATTAGGGTCTTCAAATATGATATGAAATATGGGCGCGTTTCCTAGTGGTCGAAGCAAGCTCAGTGACTCGTCAGTCGAGAAAATAATGCTTGGGACCAGGAGTATTTCATATTGTTAGTAAGTCAGGAGTCTGAGAGATAATCATCTCTATCTAACTAAATAGATACTTTTTTTTATCATGGAATGTGCTGTGGAAGCCCCGTCCAGACGGCCGGACGGTAAGTGAGTTGTCTACTCTAACTCTACTCTACCTACTACAGGCTACAGACTAGTAACGTCTGCGATTACACAGTCCGACTCCTGAGCACTCCTCGCTGAGAGGCGCGCCGCGCGCAGCGCACCCCCCCCCCCCCCCCCCGACGCGGCTCACCCAAAGATCATGCTATGGGTCGCACACTGATCCTATCAATAGAGTTAACATCGGCTGATGGGGGTCTATAGACTCCAGTCACATTAACAGAATTATTGGGTCCCAAATAATGTTTAAAACAAGGATTTCAAAACATTTTGGAGTTGTTACAGTGTTTAAAATAGTCACAGAAAAAATAGACTTTACATAAATAGCCACCCCTCCAAAACGTGTCGAAGTTGTTAATGAAGGTATGGCCAGTGGCAGTACATAAAGTCTGCAACCAGCAATGCAGACTAAAAAGGCGACTAAAATGCTCAGAGCCATGTCTTAAAGATGGAATAGGAGCGGAGAGGACACAGTGTTTTCCTAGGCTCTCTATGGTTAATGCCAGAGACATAAGGTCAGATTGAAGCTTGGTCGATTGCCTGGATAACACATCATTGGTCCCTACATGTAAAATCACAGTGTGAACAGAGGGATATATAAGTGATATACAATGAACAGGTGATTAAACTCTTGTGTAAAATATATAAATTAGTACTACTGAGTAATAGTGCTAATCACTACTCAGATGTATGTATAGAGTTGTAGTATAATACAGTGATACTCACTTTGGTTGAATGGAATCATTGACACAGATACCATCCAAATAGTAGTTATCTTGACTTTAATGTGGGTCTAATTTAAAAACACATGAACACACAGTGCACTCGCTCACACCATAGGTCACTTTAAACACAAAGGACACTTTAAGAAAATAACTTGTTGTGATTAATGCATAATATAGTTAGTAATAGCAATTATAGCATAGGGGCATAGCAGTAAAACTATATTGTACATAGGACCCAGTGCCTTTAAGTAGTAGCTCAACATTGTATTGCAAAATCCTTGCCACAGTCCCAAAACCCCACTCTGTAGCTGATGGCGATGGAGTGGAAATAAGTCTCCAGTTTGACAGGTACCTGCAAACATAAAAAAGAAAATAGCCATTAGAGAAGAGAACTGGATATGGAAAATGACATGAAAATAGACACAGACTATAAATAGCTAAAGCATATCACTCCTAGTTACGCAGTCCTCATACCCCTCCTAGTTACACACAGTCCTCATATCCCACATACACACAGTTGCGAGAGTGAGAGCAGCACATCACCAGAGTTATCAAGTGTATACAGTATGAAACATTAGTATTAGCTATCACGTTATCTACCGATGTGCGACTAGCTAACGTTAGCTCTTGGTGAGTTATAGTTATTTTGCACTTACCTATAAACGCCCCTCCACGAAATCCACTTGAGTACAGCTGTAACAAAGTCCAATATGCCCTCGTTCATTAGATCCAAAGCATCAATTGCTTTTCCTCGACTCTAACGCTAGTTTAGTAGCTAATGACTAATGGCTAAACAGCTGATTTTGTAAACATGAGGCAGAGTAGGGGCGGGCGCTGGATGGATATAATTCCAACTTGACTTTGCGCCTCCTGGCGGCACAAAACAGAAGCCGCACCCACCCTAATAAAACCATTTGACGAGGGCCGTTAACGGGCGGCAGAGGGCGTTGGAATGGCGGTAGGAGGGACCTCAATTTGCAATGCTGTAACTGTAGGGAGCGACGACGAGCCTGGGTCCAAGGGGAACGGGATGGGCACACGCCGTCCTCCCGTGGAATACTAGGGAGCGACGACGAGCCTCATTCCAGGAACAAGGATCACAAAGAGACGCCTTCCTCCCGTGGAAGCGGGAGCGATGACGAGCCGGCTTGACGTCTGGAGTGGGAACACTGGAAAACCTCCTGTAGAGAATTAGAGAGCGAAGACGGTGTCCCACTCCAGGCAAACGGCGACAGGTGGTGATGGCTGGCACGTCGTCTCACGCCGGAGACGCGGCAGGTGATGGTAACGTACAGGATGGTCACGTACAGAACTCCATGAACACAGAGTGTACACAGATACAGATACAGAACGAACACAGAGTCCAGAACACAGAACGACCCGACAAGGACTGGAGGGGAGTCTGCAACCTATGTACTCTCCCGAGGTGATTGCAAATTCCCAACAGGTGTGTGAAGGTAGAGGAACAGAATGTCCAAGGGTGGGGGCTGGTGAAGAGTAGGAGGCAGGCAAAAGTTCTCACAAGGGTGGGGGCTGGTGAGGTGAGGAGACAGGGAATAAAGGTCCAGGGAATGGCGAATCCTCACAGCTTTCAAATGACGTGTCATACGTTGAAATCTGAGAGTGTTTGAAGAAGGTAAGACAAGTATTTTTTCTAGATGATTAAGCCTGAAAAAAACAGCTCTCAAAGGCAGGCCAGAACACTTCTGCCGGTTTGGGCTGGGAGTGAACAATACCAGCCCAACCACTCTCCTCACTTGAATAACATTAACATAAGTATGTCAGTAAGTGCTGTCATGACTGTGAAAATAGCTGTTATACAAGCTTAAAGGGGAGATGAAGCATTGAACAATGTGATCCTAGTTTGTTTGTTGTGTACCTTGTGTAAGACAGGGTCCTATAATCAAATGTGAAATCCTGCTTATTTGTCTGAAAAACCAAATATGATTTCCCTGTTTTCCTATGGGCGCCGCCATTTTGTTGCTGACGTCACAGTGTTGGTTTGGTCTGGCTCCTGCTGGGTAGCTGCCTAGTAAACATGGAGTGTCAGTAAATGCAACGTTGCCTACCAAACAACGGGACCACGGTGGTTCTTTTTGTATTGCTCCTGGCTGTTCAAACAAATTTTACCGTGTGCAAGAGAGGAAAGTTGGTTAATTTCCACAAACTACCAGTGAAAAAAACAGTGTTGTTCAACCACTGTCGCGAGGCATTTAGCTACCTGGCTACCTAGCTCCAGTTCAACCACCGTCGCGGGGCATTTAGCTACCTGGCTACCTAGCTCCAGTTCAACCACCGTCGCGGGGCATTTAGTTACCTGGTTACCTAGCTCCAGTTCAATCACCGTCGCGGGGCATTTAGCTACCTGGCTACCTAGCTGCAGCCGGGATTCAAAGCCAATTAGCTGGCTAACCCAGCTCGCTAAATGCTGCATGTAACTAGTTAGCTGAACTGGAGCTAGGTAGCCAGTTACTGTCCTCTTGTTAGTTGGTTGGATCCACTACACTTCCGGTTGCTACTGAACGGACGTGTTTTTGCGGACCTCCCAAACTTTCAAACTTTAGACTGTTTTCTTTCTTTCTACCATTTTTTAACCAGTGATCTTAACTGATCACAGTGACTTTTGCTCTTATCGTTTATGCTGTTGGATTTATTGGTTTTATGTGACTTTTTACTGGACGTGACCTAAGCTATCGGAGCTTGTTGTTGCCATAGCTACAGCTACACGCTACAGTACTCACAGTGCTAAACTCCCCCGAGGAAATGGCTCCAACGTCAGATGTCGCAGAAATGCGAACGGAACTGAAGACCATCGAGATACTAGTAATGGATCTTCTCAAGCGTCAAACGGAGCTCATGTCCAGGCTGGCTAGCATGGAACAAGCGGACGCAGGATGCACCAGTAGTCCCTCCTGGGCGACAGTGGTGAGGGGCCGAAGGAAGCTCTCCCTTCCTCTATATGATCCCGTTGATTCACCTCAACTATCAAACCGATTCAATCCTCTTTGTAATGATCCCAGCCTCCTAGGCTCTCCCTCGTTTCCGTATCCTGCTGCTAGTACTGTAGCTTTGCTCAAAGACTATCCGATGCTAGCTACTAGCCAGGCTCCAAGCGAAGCTGCCAGGACGGTGGCCCTCTCCAGCTCACGACTCAACCATGGAAATATAGCTGCAACCCGGAGCAGAAAGCGCTCTGCCCTGTTTGCTCTCGCATCGCCAAATTCCCCAGACTCACGCGATGGGTCCGACTCCCCAAAGTTTAAACGTCCTCGTCTGCGGTGCTCTGCAGCCCATGCCAGTACGATCATTCAAACGGCGAGTGTTATCGATAGAAATGCCGCTGTGAACGAGCCCCTCCACACGGCGCTGCTGCCCGACCAACCGTCTAACCCCGCCAACAATGCAGACGCTACTCCTGCGGCTTTTCACCATAGAAACCTGGCCATCTACGACGGGGAATGCATCCATGAACAGCCAGAGATCCTACTCATCGGAGATTCCATCACCAGGTTTTTGCAAATACCACACGGCATTACATATTGTTTTTCCGGTTTAAAAGTTACTGACTTACTTGAGTGTACTCCCGAAATCATCGACAGATATCCGTCCGCCCACACCGTTATCATTCATATCGGAGCAAATGACGTAATGGCTAGACAATCCGCTAAACTCCAATCTGACTTTGAATCACTAATACTCACTATTGAAAGCCTGGGTAAAATATGCATTGTGTCTGGCCCCATTCCATCCATAGGTTGTGGATCTGAGCGATTTAGCCGTCTGTTCTGGTTGCACAAATGGCTACAGACTTACTGTACTACTATAGGACTTTGCTATATAAATAAATTTGATCTGCTCTGGTCCAGGAAAGACCATTACAGACCCGATGGCATCCATCCAAACATATCAGGGGTAAATGTGCTAATACATAACGTCATACAAAGTGTAGCATCACTGGCCTGACAACCAACCATATCTAGCTCTGTAGACTATATACAGAAGCAGCCTAAGCTACAAAGAAACACGTTGAGTGTCATCCCGATTCTGATCACCAAAAGACTAATCAATTACTCATTATCACGTCCCATATGTAAATCGAACCTTATCAATATCAGTGTTCAACCACAGACTATCTCACGCCCCACTACAGAACCCGTACAGCTAAAACTAGCACTGTTCAACGTTGGAGCGCTGAAACAAAAATCATTTCTGATAAATGAACTCATAGTAAAACATGGTGTACATTGTATGTTTTTAGTAGAGACATGGCTAGACAACATCACTGGTGTAGCAACACTGATTGAGACCTGCCCTTCCAATTTTAAATTCTATCAATCAAACAGACAGAGTGGGAGGGGAGGCGGAATAGCAGCAATCATCTCCACTCAATTTGTGTGCAGTGATATTGACCTGGGAAAATTTTTATCATTTGAATACCTTGCTATTGTATTGAAAACAGAAATGCCAGTAGTATGTGTGACATTGTATCGACCACCAAGGTACTCGCCACTCTTCATACAGGAATTTTCAGAACTCATATCGATCTGCATTACCAGGTATGATAGAATCATTCTTAATGGAGATCTAAACATTCATATCAACAAAAAGGATGACCCCAGGGGTTGTGAGTTTCTGAACCTACTGGACAGTTTTGGACTGATGCAACATGTTCACGAGGCCACCCACCAACATGGCAACACTCTGGACCTACTAATAACAACAGGGCTAAACATTGAGAATGTATCAGTAAAACAAATTCCAATTTCTGACCATTATTGTGTGTTCTATGGTACAAGCCTAATATTACATAAGACCAGAAGCGAATTCCTAGTTCACAGAAGGCTTCTGGATGCTAGAGCTGAAGCAAAATTCTCTAGTATGATGAAATCATATGACCAATGCAGTGAATCCTCCTTAAATCAGAAAGTGCAAAACTTCCACAGCACCTTGTCAACAGTGTTAGATACTGTTGCCCCTCTGAAGGTTAAAAAGGTAAAAACTGATAGAATCTCTCCATGGTTAAATAAAACCAATGTTAAAGATAACAAGAGAAAATGTAGGATAGCCGAGCGAAAATGGAGGAAATTCAAACTCACAGCTCACTTTAATTTATACAAAGACGCCATGGGCGCATACAATAAGGCAATACAACTTGCGAGAAAGGAATATTTTTCCAAAATGATCTCAGAAAATATGGGTAACTCCAGGGTACTTTTTTCCACCATCGACCGGCTGATTAACATACCACCCCCCCATATACCGCAGCAATCAGCCACAAAATGTGAAGAGTTCGCAGTTTTCTTTAATGAAAAAATATCATTGATTAGAGCAAGCATTACCTCTGATATAGATCTGGCTGTGAGTGAAAACCCACCTGAGATAACTATGGGGGAATTCACATGTATTACATTACCTGACCTCTGTAAGATTGTCTCTGAGTGTAATTCCGCCACCTCCTGCCTCGATCCTATACCAACAGCATTTCTCAAGCGGGTGTTCGATAGTGTCTCAAATCATGTCCTTGAAATCATAAATATGTCGCTTCAAACAGGCACTTTTCCAGATGCATTTAAAACGGCTGTAGTAAAACCACTACTAAAGAAAACAAACTTAGATGTAAACGAACTAAAAAGCTATAGGCCAATATTGAACCTTCCATTTATCAGCAAGATATTAGAAAAGATAGTCTCAGTACAAATAAACTCCTTTCTCAAAGATAATAACATCATGGAGGAATTACAATCAGGTTTCAGAACAAATCACAGCACTGAAACTGCCCTTACTAAAATAGTTAGCGATCTCAGGCTAAACTCTGATGCTGGCAAAGTCTCAATTCTTGTCCTATTGGACCTTAGTGCAGCGTTCGATACGATTGACCATAATATCTTGATCAGTCGTCTTGAAAGACTGGTTGGCTTTTCCGATCATGTACTAAATTGGCTCATAACATACATTAAGGGGAGAAGGTTCTATGTTAAGCTTGGAGACAATGTATCTGAGGAACATGACAGCAGCTTTGGAGTTGCACAAGGAAGCTGCCTTGGTCCATTACTCTTCTCACTATATATGCTGCCCCTCGGGGACATCATTCGAGACCACAATGTATGCTTCCATAGTTATGCTGATGATACACAACTATATATCTCCGCAGAACCAAATAACACTACAGCCATACAGTCCATTACAAATTGTCTGTTAGCAATAAACAAGTGGATGAACAATAACTTCCTAAAATTAAACGAAAGCAAGACCGAAATCCTATTGATCGGCCCAAAAGCGAAAAGGGAAGTGCTGTGTGAAAACCTGGGGAGTCTGTCATCCTATGTAAAGACTGAGGTTACAAGCCTAGGTGTCATCTTGGACTCAGACCTGACCTTTAAGTCTCATATAAATAAGGCCATGAAAACGTCATTCTTCCACCTAAGAAACATAGCGAAAGTAAGACCTTTCGTAAATAAAAAGGATGCAGAGACACTTATTCATGCTTTTGTATCAAGTCGGCTTGACTATTGTAATGCACTGTTCACTGGTCTTCCCAACACAAGGAGAAGAGAACATATCACTCCAGTCCTAGCCACTCTGCACTGGCTTCCAATAACTCATAGAATTGATTTTAAGGTCCTTTTCCTAACATATAAAGCTCTTAATGAGCAAGGCCCAAAATACATAGCAAATTCCCTAGTTAGTTATCTGCCCTCAAGAACGCTACGGTCATCCACTACAGGTTTACTAGACACGCCCAGAAACCAAAAGAGGATAGGAAGTATGGCATTTGCCAACTATGCCCCAAAACTATGGAACACACTACCAACACACATCAGAAACGCCAGCTCCATACACATTTTTAAAGGAAAATTAAAAACGTACCTATACAGTCTAGCTTACAAATAGTTATGGCTTGGAAAAACCTGATGGATCCATGAGGCTAGGATAAGCCTTGTGGACCCAACTTTTTAGATGAAGGAACGGGTACATACGCACACAATACACGACCACTGATGGATCCGTAAGGCTTGGATAAGTCTTATGGACCCAACTCTTTAGATGAGGGAACGGGTACATACGCACACAATACGCGGCCACTGATGGATCCATGGGGCTTGGATAAGTCCTGTGGACCCAACTCTGACCACTGACCACATGAGGGAACGGGTACATACGCACACAATACACGGCCACTGATGGATCCATGGGGCTTGGATAAGTCCTGTGGACCCAACTCTGACCACTAATAAAAACGTAACTACACTAGCGTTATAAGAGCTAACATTGCTACCTACCGTACAAGTGCATTGGTTTAGTGCATTTCCTACTTCCGGTTGCTACTGAGCGGACATGTTTGTGCGGACCTGTTCTCCCAAACTGGTAAGCAAATGACTGTTTTCATGTTTTCATTTTTACGTTATTTTCATTTTTACGTTATTATTATTATTATTATTATTATTATTATTATTATTATTATTATTATTATTATTATTATTATTATTATTATTATTATTATTATTATTATTATTATTATTATTATTATTATTATTATTATTATTATTATTATTATTATTTTTTTTTTTTTTTTTTTTTTTTAAACATTGATCTTAACTGATCACTGTGACTTTATTGCTTTTATTGTTATATATGCCTATGTTTGTGTACAGCACTTTGAGCTACATGACATGTATGAAAGGTGCTTTATAAATACTTACTTACTTACTTACTTACTTACTTACTTACTTACTTACTTACTTACTTACTTACTTACTTACTTACTTACTTACTTACTTACTTACTTACTTACTTACTTACTTACTTACTTACTAGGCAGCTACCCAGCAGGAGCCAGACCAAACCAACACCGTGACGTCACCAAACAAAATGGCGGTGCCCATGTTGATAAATGCTTCAAAAAAGGACATAACAAATAGTTTTTTCTTAGAAACTGCTTATTTTTATAACGTGATTTTTTCTGTGGCTTATCTAAATACTAATTTGATGCTATGACTATGTTTATATCGCTATGCTTCATCTCCCCTTTAAAGGAAAACGCCAACATTTTGGGAAATTTGCTTATTTAACATCTTCCCTGGAGTTAGACAAGAAGACCCAGATAGCAAAAAATGAGTGAATCAACGTTGAAATAGGGTTAGGCAGAAATATTGAATCTATGTTGAAGCCTGACATCGAAATTATACAAATCGTTGTCTATGACTTACATGTTGAATCAACGTTAGGTGTCAACCATAACTGATACTATATCAATGTTGATTCAACCATCATCTAAATCAGGGGTGGGCAATTATTTTTCCCGGGGGGCCGAATGAGCAACTGAAAATATGTTGGAGGGCCGGGCCAAAATTCCAAACTCAATTATGCATAATATACATTTTATTTCTATATAAAAAGCAGTAAATGGCATTGTTTTGACCCCTGGTAAGAGTGTATGTTATTATTTGGCAATTAAAAGGTGAGGTTAGCTTTCAAAAATATCATTTATTCAAATAGAATTTATTTCCAAAATGATAAACAAAATGTGAAACATTAATAACAAACGGCATGTATGAAAAAGTGCTATACAAATAAAGTTATTATTTTGAGTTTCATATACTATTGAAACAAGGATTTTCTTAGCTTTCTAAAGACATCACATCATCGTATAGCCAAAATAAACAAGACATGTCACTGAACTGTGTAAAGAAAAGTGTCCCAGTAGCCTTTTTTACTTTACATGCCTATATTAAACATTTAATGTTTTCAGAACTGTGCAAAAAAAAGAAAAAAAAAGATCAAGTGTCCCATTTCACTTGTTATATTTCCACATTTTAGTGTTCTTCAGCTATTTTTTTTTTCATTCAGTGTGATACATCCAGTCTCTGTTGAGCTTTAACAAGTCCATCAAAGTCAGGTTGCATGTCTGAGGTGGAGATGCGAAGCACAGCTGCCAGATGTTCATCAGTGAGAGAGGATCTGTACCTGGACTTGGTAAACGTCATGACTGAGAATGTCTGTTCACATATAGGTGGATCCAAAGAGAACCAACATCTTCTGAGCATGTCTCCTCATGTTTGGAAAGTTCTCCTCCTTGATGCAGTGATGCTGACTTAAAGTGCTCTTTCAGTAGTGAATCAGACTGCAGGTCAATGAGTTCAAGCTGAACATCAGTGGGTGCACTATCAACACTGCAGGTAAAGGGAGAGGAAACCAGCTGCATTTCATCCTCAACCTTTTTGAAATCTTGAAAACGCCTTGAAAATTCATCATGCAGTGCTCCCAACATGGATGAGTACCTGTGCCGGTGATCAGCTGATGGTTTGACTTCTTTCAGGGTTTTCATGTGTTTGAGATTGTTGATGCCTAGTTGCCTTGAAATTAATTGCAACTTTGTCATGAAGGCTTTCACATGGCTATGCATTTCATGATAAAAAATGCCCTTGCCCTGCAGTTGTGTGTTCAGTAGGGATGGGTACCGTTCACATTTGAACCGATACGGTACCGGTACCTGTGAATCGATACCGGTACCCAACGGTACCTTTTTTCTGTACTTTAGTCTCAATTTTTTTTTATCTACCTACAGTACCTCAGTTGTGAAAAAAGAAATCCAAACTTCAAATAACCACACTTTCGACCGTTTTTGGCTTGCCCCGACTGCTTTGTTGTTGAATCAAGTCAAATCCTAGGTAAGCGTATATTGTGCGTGTGAACGTTGACATGAAAAAAATAAAGTAAAAAAAAAAATATATATATATATATATAAAAAAAGAAAAAAAATCTTTATTTTTTTTTATTTTTTTTTATTATCATGTAATCTTTCGCGGGCCGGTCATAATCACCCGCGGGCCGTACAATGCCCAGGTCTGATCTAAATGGTAATCTACATGCACATTTTAGTTGATTTTATATTGAATCAATGTTTATTCAACCATAATCTAAATGGTAATCTACTTGTACATTTGTAACTTGTACATCTACTTGTAACTTGTAAAGTTAAGGAATCAATACTGATTAATGTACATTTTACATTAAAATATTGCTGCTGATATGTATACATCATAACATTACATGTTTCCTGCTGTTAAACACACTATTGTTGTTCAAAATTCTTATATGACCATATTTCCAAAAATGTGTGAACAAAAATGACAACATGGCTTTAATATACAAATTTATTTTTTTCTTTCAAGAGGGTCTCATCATACTTCCACAGTGACCAGTTAACCTTTTACACAAACATTAGATAACGTTAGGTTATGACTATAACCAAGTTCTGTTAGTATAGCGACGCTCGGCGTCACTCTCTGCACTGTCCTCGCACACGTGCACACGCACTGAATAAAGACCACAATGTACCTTTAATCCCAATATTTGTCTGACCACACCCCTATCAGCTTACCCATATAAGCAGGGGTGGGGCCACCCACTCGCCTCCTTCCCAAGCTTTCACCACAAGGCGAGATCAAGGGCTGCAGCGGCGTCGGACGCCGAGCGTCGCTATACTAACAGAACTTGGTTATAGTCATAACCTAACGTTCTGTATCGTATTAGCTCTCGCTCGGCGTCACTCTCTGCACAAGGGAGGCCGAGCGAGAGCCATCCCCCGCTGAAAGCCCCCCACAACCATCAGAAGAGGGAGGGCCGAGCCCCCTCGACCCACCCTAATGGAGGGCACCCATTCACGGGAGGGCGACGGACCCGACCGTGCGAAGAGGCACTCAAGCAACTCAACGCACAGGGTGAGCAGATCGTGGCTTGACCCCACGACTACACACACGCACAACCCGCATGCCACCCGGGAACGAACGGAGGAAACAACCTCGTTACTGCCCCCAGAATCACGGGGTCAAGGGCAAACCCAACCCTGTGGCAAGGCCGTAGCAGCGGAGCGCGAAGGAAGACCCAGACCCACCAAAGGGACTGGACCCCCTGGAACGGGGGCCCGGAGAAGTCCATGATGCCAGCATCAAGACCCCACCAGGTGGGCACTTAGTGACCCCGCCCCCCACATCACCAGCGTATTCGGACAAAGGCCCCTCAGCCGAGCGGGCCCTGTCCCCCCAATAGTACACCGCCTGGCACACTGACCCTGCAGAACAGGCAGTCAGCATGGCCGTAAGCACACAACAAAGGTTAACCAACGGAAGCAGGCAGCGCACCGGGGAAAAACCAGGCAACAGACTGTTAACCCTAGCCTGGAGACTGCGGACGAGACAGGCGCCAGAGGGGACAGCTGAACACAGCCGCCCCGGCGGAAGGGGCGTATGCTGGCGTTGTTGCATGACCAAGCCTCCATTTAAAAAAAACCCACCCAGAGGGGTTGAGGCAGAGAAGGCTGACACGATTGGCAGACGTCATGAACGTGCAGGGGCACCCTCAACCGGTGAACCCGGGAGTTGACACTGCTCCAACACACCAGGGAATCAACCACCTTGGTGTTACCCAATGCGGCGGTTGTTCCTATAACCCCTCAAGAAAAAACTCCAAAACACACCTGCGAGTATACACCGGCTATACCGCAGTACAAGTGTTTCAGTTTTCAAAAAGGGTTAACCCAGGCCTACGGGTCGACGAAACATTACTTCGGACCGGGCCTGGCGATACGGGAAGCACAGGGTCACCAGAGGAGGTCAAAGACCACCCCAACAGGCCCCTCTTCGCCATGCGTGAGAGAAGAGCGAAAAAGAATGGAGAACCAGCCCCAAGCACACCGTACTAGGTATTCCCAGGCGGTCTCCCAACCAAGTACTAACCAGGACCAATCTGTGTAGCGGCCGAGATCCGACGAGATCGAGCGTGTACAGGTTGGCATGGCCGTAAGCCATTACGACAGTGCTGAGTAAAAAATTTACCCAACCAGGGTCTCCATAGCGCTTAACCCTGTGACACCCGGACCGACCTGGCATATTTCCCCCTGAAAAAAGCCCAAGTCCCTCAGGGTACCAGAACAGCAGATCTGCATCCCCGGCGGACAACGGGTTCAACTGATCCGGACCAGCGTGACCAGAACCAGTCCCGTGCCCTAACCACGCCGACATGCCTACTCCAGGAGAAAGGGCAGATATGCGTGTTGATCTTAACATGAAAAGAAGGCGCCACCCAGACGTTCGGGCGAACCGCGCCCGGTGGCCCACCCCCAGGGCGTGAGACCCCTCTACATATGTTCAGATCCATTCCGTCATCATCCCCCAGACATGAACGAGAATCCGTCGATAACCAACCCAGGTCGTGGGATGTGGTCGTCGGAAGAGGAAAAACCTCCATCCCAGTTGCTTTATAAAAACGTCGTTTTAACCTCAAGCAACCAAGGCGTGCCAGTCAGTCGCCTGTTTACAGCGAGCTAGCACTATACGTGCGTCGGGACACACCCACATCAATGAACAGACGCGCATCTACCAGACCTTCGAGCTTGGCACGCTCTCCAGACCAGCGCAGACGCGCATCTTCCAGACCTTCGAGCTTGGCACGCTCTCCAGACCTCAGCGCGCCGACGCGCATCTTCCAGACCTTCGTGCTTGGCACACTCCTCCACGCAGACGCACCAGATGCGTCTCTCGGTTCCGGCGCGCACTCCAAGCTGTGGCGCACCACTCTGTCCTCGGCTCGGACAGCCGGCTTCCCGGTGGCGACACCCTCGCCACCGCCGCCTGTTCCAGCACCACTCTGTCCTCGGCTCGGACAGTCGGCTTCCCGGTGGCGACACCCTCGCCACCGCCGCCTGTTCCAGCACCACTCTGTCCTCGGCTCGGACAGCCGGCTTCCCGGTGGCGACACCCTCGCCACCGCCGCCTGTTCCAGCACCACTCTGTTCCTCGGCTCCGACAGTCGGCTACCCGGTGACGACTCCCTCGCCACCGCCGCCTGTTCCAGCACTCTGTTCCTCGGCTCCGACAGTCGGCTACCCGGTGACGACACCCTCGCCACCGCCGCTGTTCCAGCACTCTGTTCCTCGGCTCCGACAGTCGGCTACCCGGTGACGACACCCTCGCCACCGCCGCTGTTCCAGCACTCTGTTCCTCGGCTCCGACAGTCGGCTACCCGGTGACGACACCCTCGCCACCGCCGCTGTTCCAGCACTCTGTTCCTCGGCTCCGACAGTCGGCTACCCGGTGACGACACCCTCGCCACCGCCGCTGTTCCAGCACTCTGTTCCTCGGCTCGGACAGCCAGCTACCCGGTGGCGACACCCTCGCCGCCGCTGCTGTTCCTGCACCCTTACGCATACGCCTGGGTGAGTTTTGATTGTTAAGTCACTCATCCAGCGTGTTGCCTCCTGGGTGAGTTTTGATTGTTAAGTCACTCACCCAGCGTTGTGCCTCCTGGGTGAGTTTGACTGTTAAGTCACTCACCCAGCGTAATGCCTCTGTTTTGTTCTCTCGTGGATATTATTTTGGACATTTCATCTCCCACTGTGTGTTTGTTCACACGAAGATAGTATTTACTTTGTTACTTTGTTATTTGGACTATTCTGCATCTGCTCTGTTTTTTTCCCCTTTGTACATTAACCCTCCCCTCTGTTCTGCAGAGTGGCCCAGATGTTTCCCACCAGTCCTCCCAGTCCTCCCTGTCCCCTGCCCGCCTCCGCGGGCCTCTGTCCCCTCTGTCCCTAGTTCTCCCCTTTCTAGTTCCACCTAGTTCTCTGTCCTTAGTTCTCCTAGTCCCTAGTCCTCTGTCCCTAGTCCTCTGTCCCTAGTTCTCCCCTTTCTAGTTCCACCTAGTTCCTTGTCCCTAGTTCTCCTAGTCCCTAGTCCTCTGTCCCTTTTGTCCCTAGTTCTCTCTGTCCCTAGTCCTCTGTCCCTAGTTCTCCTTGTCCCTAGTTCTCCTAGTCTCTAGTTCCTCTGTCCCTAGGCGTTCCCTTATACCTTCCCTTAGTGTTCCCTTTTCCTGCCCGCCTCTTAAAGGCACTTTTCCTTCCCCTCTTGTGTTATTCCAGTGTTTTGTGTTTTCTCCCTTAAAGGGACAGTGCCCTTTTTCCCTGTTCTCAATAAATATCTGTTTCTTGGCAAACCATCATACCTGTCTTGTGTTGTGCGATTGGGGTCGGTTACAAACCATAACACTACTCACCTTGACAATCTGAGGAGGAGGCTCTGTACTCTGAAGGAGGCTCCCTCACATGGAAGGAGGAGTCCCGACTCACAGAAGGCCCGAATAGGAGCTTGGTGAGGAGGAGCCCTGACCACCCCCCGAAACAGATCCATCACATGGACCTGAACAGCACACGGAAGTCCTACCAACAGAGACGCGCACAGTGACGTACTCTATGGCGGGGGAATTTCTGCGGTGCACACGCCCAATATTCCAGGCCGTGGGACCATGAAACTCCCTCCCCCCCCCCCCCCCCTCACCCCGTAACGTGCGGGACTGCAACGTGACAGGAACCTTGAAGGACAGGGGGTGTACCCCTGACCAACAGAAAAAAGGGGGAGAGGAAAGGTTACCAGTTCACCCCTTTATGACCCCACACCCATGATACGATGTAATGACAAAAAGAGAGTATGACACAGTCATAGTCAGCTCTATGAAGCGTCTGACAGCTTCACACAGCGCATGAGCTAACCTGCTATCTGATTTTTACTAAGGAAAAAACACAGAATAGAGAGGGCTCTCTAAGAGCCCCGGTCCAAACTTACACATGTGCTTCTGTGGCCAGTCCAACCCAGTTGTAGGTCACATGACACACACAACCCATCATCACCTATAAAAAATGGCAAAAACACTCTACAGAGGAACGCCGTTTTTCATAATGAGAGAATACATAATTCTCGATTAGTATCGGCCACAGGCCTTGCTAAGCACACACGAAAGCGACCAACAATCTTTTCTTTTAAGAAAATAAAGTTACTCCAGCAGATTTAGCACAACCTCAGCAATCAAGCTAAGGGTTACATCGTATCCCTACCACACAGTGACACAATGTAGTGCAACAACATGTCTGATAGGAGGATGAAGAAGTCCCCAGGGAACCGGGGGGAAACACAATCCTCCTACTTTACCCTTAATACGGCCAGTTAAAACAGGAAAACCTGTTAATATGTGAACACACTGTTTATTGTCATTACAGGCTGAGAAAAGAATATTCTTTACTCATTTGTCACTAAGCATAGCTTTATAGGTTAGTTAACCCCCTTAGTTGTGAGTACACGGTACATATAAACACACATGATGTTTCTCAACACAACAAACCAGATCATTTTCACATCTGAAACAACAACCCGATTTGCACGGAGAAGCTAAATACCTAGTGACAAGACAATTCACACACAACTCGCGTCGTATCCTAAATGTAGTGCAGTAACACTCGTTTTGGAAAACATCGTTATTTACAAAACATTTAGTAGGGAAAGCCAGACGAAGTGTACAAGGTCTGGTCAGACCTGTCCTACCCGGAGCGTAGATCAACGAAGTGCAGTCTCAAGACACCGTAGAAAACACAGCCGTCCTGTGTTGTTCGATCTGGGCAGCGTCGCCGCTCCAACCCGTCGCTACGGTCCCCTTTGTTGACGCAGGCTTTGCCGTCCTGGCCCAGGGCAGGTTCGACGAACATCCTCTGTCAAAGATGACGTCGTAGTCAAGAGTGTTTAAAACATGTTATAATCAAAGCACGTTCAACAGAGTAGCATTAAGCTAACGGCCGCTCCAACCGTCGGTCGCTACTGCCCCTGCCCGCGAGACGCAGAGCGAACGGCGCACGCGACCAGAGGGGAGCTCGCGGCCGCGCGCGAGGAGCCGGAGCTACCCCGCGCTGGGCCTTGGCCGATAGCAGCAAGCTAACGTTTCCTAGTGATCACAGCAGGCTAGCGCCGCAGCTAACAGCTGACTGGCTAACAGTAGGCCCAACCTATGTAGGCCACGCAGTGATCACAGCAGGCTAACGCCGCAGCTAACAGCTGACTGGCTAACCGTAAGCTAAGCAGCTATCACCTGAACTTGTACACAATGATATAACACTCACCCAGACAGGCCGCCGTTCTGAAACCCTCCTCACTTTTTAAGAGAAAAGAGAAACAAGATGTCAACACAGCTTTACAACGGTGATTTTACCAACACCCGACGGAGCCAGCACAATACCCAAACTGGCCTGTGTAGCTGACTTGAACATAGATCTTCCGCTATCGAACATCTATGCCCATATCTCCTCGTGAAGGAATACTCTCATTTGGATATGAAAGAAGGGGCTACACGGTGACAGAGAGATATCCACTCGTCCAGAAAACACAGGGATCACCAGTGTTAATGGTCGCGGCCCACTAGTTAAAACTATAATGGCTTCAGACCAAGGTCTTCTGTCGCCTAAGAGGCTGAACAAAGGACCCTAGCCTGGGGCCGGTTTTCATAAACATTGTCAATTAGCCCCCATAGCACTAACAGACAAGTGGAGCCTGCCAGCAAACATAACTCACCAAAACCAGGAACCCACCGCTTCTCACAACAGCGGCGCGTCCTACAGCCCAGCTGTGCCTTTACCGCAACCAGCACACAGCAAGGACTGCAGTTGGAAAAGCATGTAGCGGTGCGAACTCCCAATACGAAAACCGGTGGAGGATTTTTAGAATGATCATCATCTTCCAGACACTCCAGTACGAAGACAATATCGCCGTATTTTCTCGAAAATAGTGAGAGAGAAAATAAAGATATGATGTCAACGTATCCTTGCTTTCCAACTCTTCTCCTACCATCACATCACTTCAAGTGTGGGGATCTACCGAGGCACTTCCTTGTGGTGAAAGCGAGAAGGAGGCGAGTGGGTGGCCCCACCCCTGCTTATATGGGTAAGCTGATAGGGGTGTGGTCAGACAAATATTGGGATTAAAGGTACATTGTGGTCTTTATTCAGTGCGTGTGCACGTGTGCGAGGACAGTGCAGAGAGTGACGCCGAGCGAGAGCTAATACGATACAGAACAGACCTTATAACAGACGTTTCATTAACAATACTATATATAGCCACTGCCAGAATAGTGACACACGTATCGTGTGTGGTGAGCACACGCATTCATGCACAACGAAGACAAGATTGCGTTGTCTCAATCATTTTAACTATAAATTTATGAGCTCAAAGTATGAGCTCACTGACTGAAATGTCCAACAAAAAGCATCAATTGTCAAATAATATTGATCACATTAACTAGACTAGATGTTTTTGAGGAAATTAGAAAGGGAACAACAACTTAACCCTTGTGTCTGATCAGATTCTTATTTGTTTGATAACTTTGCAGTGATTATGTTTGTAGCCAATATAATATGTGGCATAATCTTTAAATTATCTTGTTTTTTTTTTTTTACTCTCTTTCATAAATTGTTTATTCAACTTCAGCCCGATCATAACCACCACATATTGTTTTTTTGTCATATTTAACAACTCTTTCAGAAAAGTGGGAGTATTTCATTACAAAAAATATATAAAAAAATGTTATGATCAGGGCTGAAGTTGAATAAAATATTTATGGAAAAGAACGTGGGAAATTATTTCAACATAATCTTTTATGGAGTTTTTCAATTATGTCCCCTAATAAGAGTATAATACTTTAGTTTTCAGACACAAGGGTTAAATAACAATGGCAGAAGATTTGAATTTAAACACAGTGGAGCTCAGATGATCTACAGTTGTCCACGATTTATCCTCCAAGGCATCTGCTATATAATAATCTTCAGATTTACTTAAGTGTTATTAGTAGGTTACAGCAGTAAGCATTAGTTTGCTCAGTCAATTATGGCCAATTCGTTTTATATTGTTTAATACAGTTAAATAAATAGATAAATGAAAAGCAATTTTTTTTGTATTCCCCCCCCCCCCCCCCCCCCCCCCCCACTGTACCGAAGATAATACCGAACCGTGACTTCAAAACCGAGGTACGTACCGAACCGTAGATTTTGTGTACCGTTACACCCCTAATGTTTCTATAACTCTCTCCCATATAACTCTCTCCCATACCCTTAACACCAACCGCTGAAGTGCCCTTGAGCAAGGCACTAAACCCCCAACTGCTCCAGTGGAGTTTCTCAGTGGCCAATGTCAGACTGTGGTTGTACTGGGCAGCTCCCAGGTGTGAATGGAACTCTGTGAATGTGAAGCAGGGCGTAGCTGAAAAAGAGCATCCGTGCTCAGCGAACCTACCCTGGGTAAATAAAGGTTCAAATAAAAAATAAAAAAATAAACACTGCAAGAACAGGCTGAAGCAGCAAGTCATTCAAGTAGATGCCGTCCATGGAATAACAGTGTCCATGAGGGTAATTCCTTGTACTGTATGAACCAGGGAAACAGTGTGTGCTGGGGTACCCTAAGTTTGACTCTGGTTCGCTTGACTTAAGTTTGGGTCACTTCGGTTCCAAGAACAGGCTGAAGCAGCAAGTCATTCAAGTAGATGCCGTCCATGGAAGAACAGTGTCCATGAGGGTAATTCCTTGTACTGTATGAACCAGGGAAACAGTGTGTGCTGGGGTACCCTAAGTTTGACTCTGGTTCGCTTGACTTAAGTTTGGGTCACTTCGGTTCCAAGAACAGGCTGAAGCAGCAAGTCATTCAAGTAGATGCCGTCCATGGAAGAACAGTGTCCATGAGGGTAATTCCTTGTACTGTATGAACCAGGGAAACAGTGTGTGCTGGGGTACCCTAAGTTTGACTCTGGTTCGCTTGACTTAAGTTTGGGTCACTTCGGTTCCTTGAGATGCCTCCCTCCCGGTCTGGCGCATAACGAAGCCACTTCTTGACAGTTTCGCTGTAGTCCTGGTCGGTCAGCTTGGGGTCAAACTGTCGAGCAGCAGCTGATAGACACAAAAATAAAAAAGTGAGGAAGAGAGGTGAGATGATGTACGATGATAAGAGCACCCCTCACTTCACACGAGTGTGATTTTTTTTAATCACTCAATTACTCACTCTGTAGGTCTACAGTAACACGCTGGACAGGAAAGAGAAGCAATCGCCTAGCCTGACACCATCTAGGCAATACAATGTGTATCCATGCACCTCTAAAGCTCACCAATTACGTTGTCCATTTCTTATAGGTTGCACTTTCATCACTTTATTCCAACATAACACTTTTTTTTAAAGTTTTTGCAACAGCATAATTATATTCTGAATCACCAGCAGACAGTCATGCCTCACTACCTAAACTTAACCTATGAAGTAGTTTGCAGGGGAGGAAGCTCACCAAACATGCAGGCTTGTAGTGTTGTGTGCTTGAATGGCTTCTTGCTTTCTGAACAACGCTTGTCTTTCTTTCCAGCCCAGTTGAACCCACTGGCCAAGGCGTTGGTCATAGCAGTTTTCAACATCAGTCTGATCAGGTTCTCTGAATTGGTGCCTCCTACCAAAGCCAGGCGAGAAATCTAAATCAGAGAGAAGAAAATGAAGGCCCTGCGTTAGAAACAGCATAACATTTATTTTATGAACACAGAGCAACCAACTTGTTTATACACACACTTTATGCATGCACTGATATTCCAGCCCATGCCAGTCATTAGGTTTAACCACATTAACCCTCCTGTCCATATGTAAACAGTATATTTGAACAATTTCAAAACGTTTCATAAATAGCAGATATACAAGCTCTAACACGTTTTGAACTAGAAAGTGCTAAACACATTTTTCCCCTGAACAAGACCACACTGAAATGATCTACATTTGATAAATGAATGCAGTTCAATAAATTACCATCTTTTGACGGACTGATTTCTCCATCAGTAATGATTCTGCCTCATTGAAGTCTTGTTCACTGGCGATTGGCAGCTGGAAGGGGAGCATAGTGGTTGTGGTGGCCACCCCGTGTCCCCTGGTCCCACCAGATATGTTGTCCTCAGCCAACTCGGTCTTGATGAACTGCACATCTCTGGACAGATCCTTCACCACGACAAGTAATTCAGCAAGCATTGAATTCATCTTCTGGATGGTAAGGTCTTCAGAAGAAGAGTTAAAATCATTAAGTGAGAAATAAAAATAAGCAGCAAATCACACAAGGAATTACACCATGTCCAATAGACTTGCCTTTCATAAGCTGCCCGTCATCGCCGGCCATCTGTCTACGCTGTGAAACACCAGATGGGGTGTTGTAGTGCCCTGAGCTGTATCCTGACATCCCTGTAGAAACAAAATCATAGTTATATATTTCACTATAGTTTGACTGCATTGGATCAAACTGGTGGTAGTTCCCTCTAAAATGGCATACCATTTTGTGCATGTTGTGAGAGACCACGGGGACTGTTGTATTGCCCCGAGCTGCATCCCGACATCCCTGTAGAAACAAATCATTATATTTAAAAATAAATACAAAATCTGACTTGTCAGTCAAACTAACATACATGTCATAATCACTAACACCGGTTCCTGACAGGCAGCAAGCGAGCGAACTGGAGACAAAATCGCACACGACACTGTCCTGATATGACGCAGCGCGTGTCAGAGTGTGTGTTACCTGGAACAGGGGGCAAAGCAGCCTGCGATTCTCGACCAATAAAAAGTGTTTAGGGGCGGGACTCGGCCGCGTAATCGCTCAACTAGAGACACAGCGAGCAAATATTTGAGGGGTGAACGACATCGCTGCTCAGTTCACTGTCGCTCGCGGCAGGTCAGGATAGTCTGATTGAAACGAATACATTTTAATCACTTTTTCTCGCTCGCTCGCGTCGCTCTATGTCAGGAAGGGGTGTAAGGAGTTGTATCCCCGTCTCTCAAAACACTGTTACTGAAAGAGTACAGTATCATACCACTACTTGCACTTTGTCGATCTTGCAGCTGCTGGACATGTGAGGCCTGCTGGAGCTGGTGGTACTGTACAATATCAAATCCTGGCATCTCGGCTGAAACACAGTAGGAAATACACAAAGTTATTAGCAAATGACGCTATTGTAATCCCCCATGTGAGAAAATGTTTGATTTCCATTCAGCTGATTTCACGTGCACTGCCAAATACTACTTTAATAAAAATATCAAAGACAATGCGAGACAATACAGATATTTTAAACATGCCAGAATATTATGTTATGAGACTGCTTGATAACTCACCATTATGTTGAGTTAGCGATTGCCGGTAGTTGCTAGTAACCAGATCTACAAAGGGGAAATGTAAAATAAGTTGCGACTCAAACATTGTGCTCAATATAAAAGCATTATGTACAACTACACATTTTTATTGTGACATTGCTTGCAAGTTGTGAAGGCTTTGAATTTTTGTCGTGGGCTGGCATGCATACATTGTAAACATGTATTCTGTTGCATGCATGATGCCAGCGAGCTCCTGCCAGCAAGCTCCTCACAAGAACACAGATATGGGTTCACTTACTGTTATTTGGATCAGGAGTCTGCAACAAATCTAAATAGCTGTAGATCATGCCACCATCCAAATAATCTAAAAAAGGTAAGCCAGGGTGAGAATTGAAGATGCTACAAATCATGTTTAAACAGTCATCTAGTTGGCATTTTAACATTCATAGCAACATACCATTCATTGTAGGCTCTTGGCCTAGTGGCCACACAACTGGAGGCTTGCCGGATCTTAGCGCCTTACGAGACCGGCTCGATTTTGGAGTCTGTCCTACAACATATTTTAGTTGGCATGTTATTCACAATGTATATATTTTGGGCCAACTATAGAATAACTGCAAGAAACGCAGAAGTCCAATCAAATTAAAATGCTCAATTTGTCAGTACATGGTCAGACTAATTTGTTTAACTGTATTATTATTATTATTATTATTATTATTATTATTATTATTATTATTATTATTATTATTATTATTATTATTATTATTATTATTATTATTATTATTATTATTATTATTATTATTATTATTATTATTATTATTATTATTATTATTATTATTATTATTATTATTATTATTATTATTATTATTAACTGTAGCAGTGATCATTTCCAAAGTGCCTATATAAAATAAACTCATTGCATCAATACCTGGGAAACCCACATCAGGTGCTTTGGCAAAACGTTTTCTTTTGGCGTCGCCACTCGAGTGGTCATCAGAGTCCGAGTGCACATACTGCTGATTTGGCCTAAAAAAAATTATATATATACACACATGTAATAAATGTAGTTATGATACTACGCTTATTAGTCAAGGCTAAAGTCTGAATACATAGTGTGTTATCCTTTTAGCACTACTTGCAACTACAACATCAGTGCAATTATTTACTACACCCTAGGGAGAGTTGTCCCTTTAACAAAGTGAACACTGTACCTGGATCTTCTTTTCTGGCGGAGATCTCCTTCGTCCTCAGATTCAATTTCAGAGGTTGGACACATAGTTGAGGTGTACTTGGTCTCTTGTTTTTTGGCCTCATCATGGGTCTCTGGAAAGAGGAGAGAGAAAATGACAATTAACATATCTGCAGTCCAGTGTTTAATGAAAAAATATATATAACACCTCTTATCATATCGTGCATCGTCACAATTTGCGTCCTCACTTTTTGTGTATGTGTTGCACAAATTACTCACCACACGTAGTAAGCTCACGTACATCCTTATAGGTGATCCATTTATTATCTGGTTGCAGTCCATCTCGAAGGGCTTTTGTGAGCTTTATGTGTTTAGGGGGCCATAACACAGTCTGGTCTTTAGCATTAAACCAGCTCTCTAGAACTACTGCTGTCCCACCATTTGGGAACTGTACAACTGACCACAGCACCACCTCACCATTCATCTTCAAAGGGCTGAAATGAGAATTTACGGTACTCATAATGATCTCTCCTTACAAGCCATTCCCATACCGTCCTACAAAGCCAAAGTGCACTACACACATTGCATTTTTGAAGCATTTAAAGGAAAACTCCAACATTTTGTGAAATTAGCTTATTTGACATCTTCCCTGGAGTTATAAGAAGATACATACCTTTTTCGTCTCTCTGCATGCATTGGGCTTAGGGAACGCCTGGACCGTTAGCCTAGCTTAACTTCATCACTGGAAGTGGGGCAGACATCTAACCCAGTTCACTACAGTCAGGAAATATACTCCAAATACAATCAAAATACAACTCCCAAACATTCCCGTAAAAATGTTGTGACCTGTGTATTTACCACATCTCCCAGTCACACAAGTCACACAAGTCTCCCAGTCACACAAGTCACACAAGTCTCCAAGTCACACAAGTCTCCAAGTCACACAAGTCTCCAAGTCACACAAGTCTCCCAGTCACACAAGTCTCCCAGTCACACAAGTCTCCAAGTCACATGAGTCACACAAGTCTCCAAGTCACACAAGTCTCCAAGTCACACGAGTCACACAAGTCTCCAAGTCACACAAGTCACACAAGTCTCCAAGTCACACAAGTCTCCAAGTCACACAAGTCACACAAGTCACACAAGTCCAAGTCACACAAGTCACACAAGTCACACAAGTCTCCAAGTCACACAAGTCACACAAGTCTCCAAGTCACACAAGTCTCCAAGTCACACGAGTCACACAAGTCTCCAAGTCACACAAGTCACACGAGTCTCCAAGTCACACAAGTCACACAAGTCTCCAAGTCACACAAGTCTCCAAGTCACATGAGTCACACAAGTCTCCAAGTCACACAAGTCACACAAGTCACACAAGTCCAAGTCACACGAGTCACACAAGTCACACAAGTCTCCAAATCACACAAGTCACACAAGTATCCAAGTCACACAAGTCTCCAAGTCACACGAGTCACACAAGTCTCCAAGTCACACAAGTCACACGAGTCTCCAAGTCACACAAGTCTCCAAGTCACATGAGTCACACAAGTCTCCAAGTCACACAAGTCACACGAGTCTCTAAGTCACACAAGTCTCCAAGTCACATGAGTCACACAAGTCTCCAAGTCACACAAGTCTCCAAGTCACATGAGTCACACAAGTCTCCAAGTCACACAAGTCTCCAAGTCACACGAGTCACACAAGTCTCCAAGTCACACAAGTCACACGAGTCTCCAAGTCACACAAGTCTCCAAGTCACACAAGTCACACAAGTCACACAAGTCCAAGTCACACAAGTCACACAAGTCACACAAGTCTCCAAGTCACACAAGTCACACAAGTCTCCAAGTCACACAAGTCTCCAAGTCACACGAGTCACACAAGTCTCCAAGTCACACAAGTCACACGAGTCTCCAAGTCACACAAGTCTCCAAGTCACATGAGTCACACAAGTCTCCAAGTCACACAAGTATCCAAGTCACACAAGTCACACAAGTCACACAAGTCTCCAAGTCACACAAGTCACACAAGTCACACAAGTCTCCAAGTCACACAAGTCACACAAGTCTCCAAGTCACCCAAGTCTCCAAGTCACACGAGTCACACAAGTCTCCAAGTCACACAAGTCACACGAGTCTCCAAGTCACACAAGTCTCCAAGTCACATGAGTCACACAAGTCTCCAAGTCACACAAGTCTCCAAGTCACATGAGTCACACAAGTCTCCAAGTCACACAAGTCTCCAAGTCACACGAGTCACACAAGTCTCCAAGTCACACAAGTCACACGAGTCTCCAAGTCACACAAGTCTCCAAGTCACATGAGTCACACAAGTCTCCAAGTCACACAAGTCTCCAAGTCACACAAGTCACACAAGTCACACAAGTCCAAGTCACACGAGTCACACGAGTCACACAAGTCTCCAAGTCACATGAGTCACACAAGTCTCCAAGTCACACAAGTCTCCCAGTCACACAAGTCTCCCAGTCACACAAGTCACACAAGTCACACAAGTCTCCCAGTCACACAAGTCTCCCAGTCACACAAGTCTCCAAGTCACACAAGTCTCCAAGTCACACAAGTCACACAAGTCACACGAGTCACACAAGTCTCCAAGTCACATGAGTCACACAAGTCACACAAGTCTCCAAGTCACACAAGTCACACAAGTCTCCAAGTCACACAAGTCTCCAAGTCACACGAGTCACACAAGTCTCCAAGTCACACAAGTCACACAAGTCTCCAAGTCACACAAGTCTCCAAGTCACATGAGTCACACAAGTCTCCAAGTCACACAAGTCTCCAAGTCACACAAGTCACACAAGTCACACAAGTCCAAGTCACACGAGTCACACGAGTCACACAAGTCTCCAAGTCACATGAGTCACACAAGTCTCCAAGTCACACAAGTCCAAGTCACACGAGTCACACGAGTCACACAAGTCTCCAAGTCACATGAGTCACACAAGTCTCCAAGTCACACAAGTCTCCCAGTCACACAAGTCTCCCAGTCACACAAGTCACACAAGTCACACAAGTCTCCCAGTCACACAAGTCTCCCAGTCACACAAGTCTCCAAGTCACACAAGTCACACAAGTCTCCAAGTCACACAAGTCACACAAGTCTCCAAGTCACACAAGTCTCCAAGTCACACGAGTCACACAAGTCTCCAAGTCACACAAGTCACACGAGTCTCCAAGTCACACAAGTCTCCCAGTCACACGAGACTCATGTGACTGGGAGACTTGTGTGATTTGTGTGACTGGGAGACGTGGTAAACACACAGGTCACAACATGTTTACAGGAACGTTTGGGAGTTGTATTTGGAGTATATTTCCTGACTGTAGTGAACTAGGCTAGATGTCTGCCCCACTTCCAGTGATGAAGTTAAGCTAGGCTAATGGTCCAGGCGTTCCCTAAGCCCAATGCATGCAGAGAGATGAAAAAGGTATGTATCTTCTTGTCCAACTCCAGGGAAGATGTTAAATAAGCTAATTTCACAAAATGTTGGAGTTTTCCTTTAAGCGTTTCAATTGGCCAGCCAAACATGTTATCTGTGTACATGTAATATTGTACTAATTGTGTATTTATTAATAAGGTAAGTTATGCCCCGAATTCCGACGTTAGAGTCAGTGTGTCAATATAGTTACTGCACTTTAGCTTTGTAGGGCAGTATGGTTATGCTGTTAAATGAAGTAGTGGTATTGCAATGGCACCATCTCCGTCTGGAGAGAGAAGACATTTGCGCTTGATATAGCCAAGTTTACCTATCCCTATATCTTCTTGCAAGCCACTGACCTTGTATGTACCAATGTATGATGATTCACAGGGATACATGTAGTATGGCTGTTTGTGTCTGTACTTTCTGTAAATGATATATACCTCTTCCTCTGATTTAAGAATATTCTCTACTAATGCAAATCCATCTCCAACCTCAATACAATTGTCTCCTTTCTTTGTGGACAAAGTAAACCGATGAGTGGAGACCTTCCTGTACTGTTGTGAAGAAGTAAACTGTGTGGGGACAGGCCCATCAGTGTGAATATTACGCAAAATTGGATCATCTGTGGGACATGGGGATCCAACATGTGGAATTTCAGACAACCTTTTCACTACCTGTTGTAGAGGCTTAATTTGTCCAAGATAGTTCTCAAAAGGGAATCCTGAGATATTATCCAGAGTGCCAAACTTCCTGTATTCCTCAGCCAAATGAATAAGCTGGTGTACATTGTACACAATTTCATCTTTTCCATACACTGTCCCAAAGTCTTCAACAAAAGAAACCATCAACTTGTGCGCAAAGGCCAACATTTCCTCAGAAATACTAGGGGACAGCAACAAGTACATTCCAACAGAAAACAACATGAAGTTGTCATACAGCTCACTGGGGAGGGAATCCTTCAAAACAACAGGACCCCAATACAACATGAAGGATCGCAACTCAGTAACTTTCCAGCGATCTAACTCTGACAGTTCCCTTGGTTTACGGTTAAATTCACAAGGCATGTAGGAACGTAGCTTTAGCAGTTTACCTGAAATGGCTTGTACAGTTTTGGAAGGGACCCTTGTTGCCAAATTCTTCCCCTTTAACCATATATTAAGCAGTTTCCTTGTAACTCCGAGACAACAGAGATGCATGTAATCAGTTGGAAACATAGAAACCATCTTAACTAAACCTGTTAAAGGGCTCGTCCCATTGTGATGTGCCTCATCAACCATGTCTGAGAAACTGGAGTCTGTCCTAAGTCTGACTTTTGTTTCAGGATATGTCATTTTATTTCTCAATACACCCTCCTGAAAACACTTGTCACAACCAGAATAGCCATTAAATGCCTTGGTCTGCTTAATATAAGCTCTAGCCGGGGCATCACAAATGAAAGAAGAAATCTGTACATCAAATTGCTTGTCATTATAAATAATGCCATTAGACAGTACATTCTGAAGATCTTTGACAAACTGCTCTAGGTACTCAAAAACACTCTTTGGCTTACTTAGACCACAAAAAATGCCAACAACAAATGGGGACTTTGTGTAGTCACATTTGAGACTTCCAAGTATGGGCCACAACTGAAGTTTATAACTTTTGAATAAAGGTAAACCATCTATATTAAACTGTAAATTAAGAGTTGTCAGAGTTGCCGGTAAAATCAAACATGCCAACCGTGAAAGCACCCCTTTGACTAAACCAAAATGATAGTATTCTCCCCCTTCAATCTTAGTGGTAGGCACATGTTTTTGTGTTCCTAGCAATGTTCTTCCATCTTTAGGAAGGGTGGGGTGAAACATCTTCAAAATGGACAGCAAAGATGATAGTGCAACCAGAGAGACTGAATAGGATGTTGCCCAATATTTTAAACTTGTCATGAGGAAATCACTGTCAAAGACATGTTCAGGTTCAATTTCGTCATCCCCAGCTATACTTTCAAAATGTGCATTTGACTCACCTGGTGAGTCAATATTTTCACTTTGATCACTGATAGTTAGTGGTCTGTTTAGTGGCAAGTCTGAAGTTGATACATCTAGTGGCAAGTCTGATCTAGTTGTTAAATCTAGTGGCAAGTCTGTCTTTGGTAAATCTAGCAGGCACTCAGTAGAGGCTGTGACAGGATCTGTGTTCTCTAAAGAGTGATGGTTTGTCCTTGAATTAGCAGCAACAATTAACTTATAATCAGTGAGGATAGCCTGCTCTGTCTCTCTCAGAAATTTGTTGACTCTACGTCTTTTAGCCAGAGAATAAGATGACATAGTGATGAGGTGCTGTAGTCAATGTAATGGTACATAAATTGTGGTATTTACTTGGCTAGAACAGGTCTTTGCTTCAATTGCTGCAACGTGCAGCTTCTTGAAACTGGTACGTGATTCTGGAAAAAGAAAGAAAAAAGGGAGGAGGGTCCTGATTAATGTGCTGCATTGCAATGTGCAGGGTGAAACGCTTGCATAATTCTACATTTTGATCAATATCAAGAGAGTTCATTATTATATTATTGTTATATTGTTCATTAGAAAATACCATGCATATAACCAAACGTCTAACTATATACTATCTGTATGTCATGTATGTCCCTCCCTATGCCATAAATGTCATCATGTGTATGTCATAAATGTCACTATGAATTGAAAATGGGGGACCCTGATGTAAACGAGACAAAAACGTCTTTCTCTGGTCTGCATCCCCTTAACAATTGTGTGTATTGAGCCATACTGTATTGTACCCCTTCTGCAATCTGTTAAATAAAGTTTTCATTCATTCATTCAACATTAGCAGGACCAGTGGCACGCCAAACAGCCTGCAAACTACCAGGCGTTCTATCGCCATGCTCTAAGACAAACTCTAACCTTAACCAACTTCGAAAGAGTGCTAGCTTAAAGGGGAGATGAAGCATATAGCGATATAAACATAGTCATAGCATCAAATTAGTATTTAGATAAGCCACAGAAAAAATCACGTTATAAAAATAAGCAGTTTCTAAGAAAAAATGATTTGTTATGTGAAGCGCTTTATCAACATGGACGCCGCCATTTTGTTTGGTGACATCGCCGTCGCGGGGCATTTAGCTAGCTGGCTACCTAGCCGCAGCCGGGATTCAATGCCAACTAGCCGGCTAACCCAGCTCGCTAAATGCTGCATGTAGCTAGCAGAACTGTAAAATTAGTTTGAACAGCCAGGAGCAATACAAAGAACCACGCGGTCCCGTTGTCTGGTAGGCAACGTTGCATTTACGGATCCACGTGTTTACTAGGCCAGCTAGCGCGTGCTTCCTTGACTACTTCCTGTTCACCCAATAAGCATGCTTTTGATTGGCTGAGTCGCACAACGTCATTCAGTACCAACGCACGCAATTGGAGCACGCAATTTTCTGTTCGTTTGGCGCTAGAATAATTACATCGAAATAATAAATAACTGGTTATAGGTCTTAAACAACCGTACGATTCCACTTGCACACTCTCCAGAGTTATATTAAGTACACGCTAACGAATATTCATGAATATTTATCTTAGTTGACGTATATATATATTTACCTACCAAACTGCAGCATGCACATGCACAACGCCATCAAGAGTACACCGGTCACACTCACAATAATGTTATTTTTCACTGAACACAGTTAAGATAAAAGTAATATAGCCAAAACTTACTGTAAAGCACTCAGTAGAATCAAATCCGGGGGATGTCGACGTTGCTGTTCTGTTGCCAGTTCACAATGAGAGAGCGCTGCATAGAGGAAGCTAGTATGTGGCTGGGACGTACCATATCTGTTTAAATTGGGGGGGGCATTCGGATCGGTCCAACTTAATGACGACAAACAGCATACGTTGAACAGCATACGTTGATTCAACATTTATTAGATATTGGCATTTCAATCATTAAAATGCAACCACAAAACAATATTGATTCAATGACATGTTTTCAACATTGGTTAATTGGTTCATCGGTTAATGGGTGATCCACCATCAATCGTCGACCTTAACCAAAAATCAAGCATTTTGACCATAAATCAACATTGAATTAACACCTTTTGCTATCTGGGGATACATACCTTTTTCGTCTCTCTGCATGCATTAGGCTTAGGGAACGCCTGTACCGTTAGCCTAGCTTAGCTTCATCACTGGAAGTGGGTCAAACATTTACCAGAGTTCCCTACAGTCACGAAATACACATTCCAAATACAATCAAAATACAACTCCAAAACGTTCCTGTAAACATGTTGTGACCTGTGTATTTACCACGTCTCCCAGTCACACAAGTCACACAAGTCTCCCAGCTAAGCTAAGCTAGGCTAACGGTCCAGGCGTTCCCTAAGCCTAATGCATGCAGAGAGAGAAAAAATGTATGTATCTTCTTGTCTAACTCCAGGGAAGATGTTAAATAAGCAAATTTCCCAAAATGTTGGCGTTTTCCTTTAAAGGGGATATGAAGCATAGCGATATAAACATAGTCATAGCATCAAATTAGTATTTAGATAAGCCACAGAAAAAATCACGTTATAAAAATAAGCAGTTTCTAAGATTTTTTTTTTGTTATGTCCTTTTTTGAAGCATTTATCAACAGGGAAGATGTTAAATAAGCTAATTTCCCAAAATGTTGGAGTTTTCCTTTAAAAAAAATAGAATAGAATGGTCCTCATTCGACATTACGTACTTATTCGGCATTCTAAAACAGCTTCGTATTGTAAATTCTTTGTAGGATTTACGCAGGATTTACGTACTTGAAAAACAGCTTTGTCATTGGGGATTGCCGATACTACAAACGTGGAATTAACCTCTTAAGCCCGACGGGGTCCGGTACCAGACCCAAAATGACATCACGTCATAAATCAATGTCTACAGACTGTATGAATATAAGTAGCGTTTTATTTTTCAACTGTATCCAAGAGTAAAGACCCTAACCATGTCACAACCAGGGGTGCAGTGGTAATTTCAGAAGTGCCTGTACTCTGTTTATAATGACGTCACGTGCACACGCGCTCCCGCACACGCGCGCATGCGCATACATGTTCCCTCGCGTGCGCACAGAACAGATGATTATTATGCATAAATAGTAGGAAACATGTTTGTATAGGAAATTACTAGTTTTAGTTTAGTTTTTGTAAATATTGCCTTGAAATAGAGAAGCTGAAAAAGGTAGCAGGATGTAGCATTCAAATTATTAAGAAATTATATTATCAACAGATATGGTTGAAAAACAAACAATGTTTTAAATGTAATTGTAGATACAATATTGTAGTTACAATTTCTTTAATTGAATTAACTTAAACTAGAAAAGTAAATACAAACTAAATTAACAATGTAACTTACAGTTTACAGAAGGACAGTTTCCTTCTGAAACACAACTTAAGAAATGTCTCATCCTTCCAGTCGGGACCATTGACACATAGTGAGAGCTCCACAGCTCAAGCAAACCCCCACAGGGCTTGTATTTTGGTTTGGCTCTTCTCGTTCTTTGTTATGCTATTGGTATCCTATTGTTATGCAAAGACAAGTAGCTAGATAAGTACCGGTACTTGGCACACGACACGACGGGTCGAGTGAAAGTTGTGAACGCATTTTTGTGCTTATGCTCAGAAAAGTGGTGGAACACAGTGGTACTGCATGGCATGAGCACTGCACCGCTGGTTGCGTGAATACATTCTACAACAGAACTTCGATTGGCCACTGACCCCACGTGACCCTGCGCTATTACGCTTCCCTTATCGATGCCAGTTATCTGACGCTCTACAGCTCTAAGTTAATAACAACATTAACGAGACTCTCGTTGTGTCTACTTCCAAGAACAGCTGTTCGCCTCCATGTGCGCTAAAGTTCGCGTAAGTTAATAACAACATTAACGAGACTCTTGTTGTGTCTATTCTGCTAACGCTAATGTTTAACGTTACCTAGGCTCTCGTGTCTATCTGCTAACGTTACGTTAGCATTAGCATTAGGCTGATTGATTGATTGATTGAAAACTTTATTAACAGATTGCAGAATGGGTACAATACAGTACAGCTCAATACACACAATTGTTAAGGGGATGCAGACCAGAGAAAGACTTTCGTCTTGTTTACATCAGGGTCCCCCATTTAGCTAACAACAAGCTGTAAAGTTACCAGTCTTGCGTCTATCTGCTAACGTTAGCATTAGGTAGTAACCGGTTTAAAATGGATGGTGATTGCCTCACGTTGTGTCTATTCTACTAGCATTAACGTTACTAGTACAAACAATCAAACCAAAATATTGACATCTAACTTATCTTTAGATATTTACTCAACCTCTAATGTCTAACTATGAATGAATACAACACTCTAACTTAACATCTTTAGCTAATAAAGTACTCAACCTGTGAGGTTTGGTTCGTTCCCCGCCACACGCTCTCCTGAGGTACGGTGCTGATTGGTGCATTCCCCGCCACACGATTGCCACTTTCATCACGCAGCTGTCATAGTTTGTGATTAGCGCCCCAGAGGGCTTTATATACCTGGACCTTCCTTCTATCGTTGTCGGGTCGTTCTGGAATACAACTGCATTTGCCTGCTTTTTCCCCGTTGCTGTTCCTGGTCTACTTCTCTCCAGGACCTTTCTGTGGAGAACCGCTGTTGAGAACCTTGTTCCCCGTTTGGAGCTGCGCCTCGTTTTCCCGCTTTACGCGTTGCGCTTGGGTGAGTGGAACCAAACCCCTCTGGATTATTCTGATTGTGTGTTTTAGAAGAGACACTGAAGATTTCGTTACCCCTCTGGATTATTCTGATTGTGTGTTTTAGAAGAGACACTGAAGATTTCGTTACCCCTCTGGATTATTCTGATTGTGTGTTTTTGAAGAGACACTGAAGATTTCGTTTTGTTTGCACTGACTCAGCTAATTGTGTGTTGTGGGGAACACTGAAGACTGTCACTGTCAATTGGTTCTGGACACAGCTAAGGGAGGAGGGAACCACACTGCCTCTGTGTTTCGTTGGACTGTTTCTGATACCTCTCTCTCTCTCTCTCCGTTTTCCACCTTGAGTGGAGGCTGGGAGTATCTGCAGAGCCGCTACAACGTCACATGCCATTTCCCCACCGCTATCACCAGGAGGATTCTGCAGAGCCGCAGATGACTCTGCCGAAGGCAGTCTCCCTGTTTGTTTGATAATTGTACTTTACCCTTTTTTTGACTCTGTAAATAAATACGCCCTAGTATTTGGCTAACTCTGAACTACCTGTCTGTGCCGTTGCGTTTGAGGTCGGTTACAAACCATAACATTACGACCCGACCATGACGACCTCAGCCGACACAGACAGGGTCAGAACAGCGTTGGCGGTCCAGATTGAATTAACCAACGACCACAGCCTACAGCTAGGTGCGGCTGCGGCTGCTGTACAGGAGCTCCGAGACCAGGTCCTGCCTATTCAGGAGTCCCTTGGCTCTCTGGCTAGCCTGCAGACAGCCCAGGGTAATCAGCAGACTAGTATTCTCCACCAATTACAAGCGCTGAGTGAAGCCGTTAACACCTTGCTTGTAACCCCACCTACTACAGGAGCCTCGGCCGGAGCATCACCCGCAGCCGTGGCAGGCCCCGCGCCTCCCAATCCCGCACCTCGGGAGCCCCGTCTCTCCGAACCACGGTTGTTCAATGGTAACTTCGAGGATTGTGCCACATTCATCATGCAATGTGAGTTGGTTTTTCGGCATCAACCCAGCCGATTCACTTCAAGGGGAGCCCGAGTGGCTTACATGACTAACCTGCTCTCAGGCCGGGCAGCACAGTGGGTTACTGCCTCCTGGGCAATGGGGGCTGATTTCTGTTTTTCCTACCCAGACTTCGTGGCTGAGCTCCGCAGGGTTTTCCACCACCCAGCCCGTGGCCAGGACCCTGGAGCTCGGTTGGGCACCTTCCGGCAGGGCAGTGGCGGGGTCACTGACTACGCGCTGGAGTTCAGACTGGCGGCAACGGAGAGCGGTTGGAACGATCAAGCGCTTCGTCTCACCTTCATGAGGGGGCTCAACGACACTGTCAGGGACCAGCTCGCGACCCGTGAGGAACCTGAGTCCCTCGAGGACCTATTCAGCCTCGCCATTCGCATCGACGGACGCCTCCAGGAGAGAAGACGTGAGAGAACCCGACCGGGAGAGGTTCCCCAGACCCCCCGTACTCGTGACGGTACTGCGGTCCGCCCTGCTCCCAACACAACTGGTGGTTCCTTCCCCTCCCGTTCGGTGCCCGGGAAGGAACCCATGCAGCTGGGACGTTCACATCTTAGCCTAGCTGAACGGGAGGCAAGGTTCAGGTCCGGCCTTTGCCTCTACTGCGGTCGGGATGGACACCGTATCTCCAACTGCCCCACCCGGCCAAAAGACCAGGCTCGCCGGGACCCCGGGAGATCCTGGTGAGCCGTTTTTCTCGTTCCCAGAGCCGTGCACCACCTAGCCGTCTGATAGCGTCACCCTGGCCTGGGCGGACCAACGGGCCACGGTGGAGGCACTCATTGACTCGGGTGCTGACGAGAGTTTCCTAGACTTCGAGTTTGCTACCCGGGCCAACATTCCACTAGAGGACCTCGTGAGGCAATTGGAGGTGTTCGCATTGGACCAACACCGCCTGGCTGACATCACTCAACGCACCTGTCCTGTCCTGCTCACCATTGCTGGTAACCACGTTGAGACACTCCAGTTTTTTATCACCAGATCCCCTCTTGTCCCAGTAGTCCTGGGCCGGCCCTGGCTCGCGCTGCACGAGCCCCACATCGCCTGGTCCTCCGGTACCATCAGGGGGTGGAGCTCCTCCTGTCATGCCCAGTGTCTTCAGGCGGCGTCCTGTCCCTCGCCCCGGAGATCCGTTTGTGAGCCGCCTCCGGACCTCTCGACCATACCCCCCGAGTACCACGACCTCGAGGAGGTTTTCAGTAAGTCCAGGGCTCAGGCCCTTCCGCCTCACCGGCCTTACGACTGTGCCATCGACCTCCGCTCAGGGGCTCCCCTTCCCGGCAGCCGCCTCTACAGTCTGACCGTCCCTGAGAAGGCAGCGATGGATCAATATATCTCTGAGTCCTTGGAAGCAGGACTCATTCGGCCTTCCTCCTCCCCTGTGGCGGCCGGTTTCTTCTTTGTTGGGAAGAAGGACGGAGACCTTCGACCCTGCATCGACTATCGCCAGCTCAACGAGATCACCATTAAGAACAAGTACCCTCTTCCTCTCATGAACTCCACCTTCGAGCCTCTCACCCAGGCTACCGTCTTTACCAAGCTGGACCTCCGGAGTGCCTACCATCTGGTCCGTATCCGAGAGGGCGATGAGTGGAAGACCGCCTTCAAGACTCCCAGGGGCCACTACGAGTACCTGGTAATGCCGTTCGGCCTCACCAACGCTCCGGCGGTATTCCAGGCGCTCATGAACGACGTCCTTCGTGACATGCTGGAGGAGTTTGTGGTAGTATACCTAGACAACATCCTCATTTTCTCCAAGACCCTTGACGAACACATCCAGCATGTCCGCCGTGTGCTGGAGCGCCTCCTCCACAATCGGCTCTTCGTCAAGGCAGAGAAGTGCTGATTCCACTCCGACTCCGTCGATTACCTGGGCTTCATCGTGGAGAGAGGCTTGACCCGAGCTGACCCTCGCAAGATCCGGGCCGTGGAGGAATGGCCGGAACCCACCTCTCGGAAGGAGTTACAGAGCTTCCTCGGGTTCGCCAACTTCTACCGAAGATTCATCCGGAACTACAGTCAGGTAGCGGAACCACTTACCAGGCTGACCTCTCCCGCCCTGCCGTTCGACTGGTCCTCAGCGGCGTGTGCTGCGTTCCGCTCCCTCAAGAAGAGGTTCATCTCCGCCCCGGTCTTGCTCCATCCAGACCCCAAGAGACAGTTCATCGTAGAGGTGGACGCCTCGGTTACTGGACTAGGAGCTATCTTATCCCAGCGGTCGGCAACGGACCAGAAGGTACATCCGTGCGCCTTCTACTCGCGTCGTTTCCTCCCTGCCGAGAAGAACTACGACATCGGCAATCGGGAGCTGCTGGCGGTTGTGGCTGCCTTGGAGGAGTGGCGTCATTGGCTAGAGGGGGCCGAGGAGCCATTTACCATTTGGACGGACCACAAGAACCTGACGTACATCCGTGCTTCCAAGCGCCTCAATGGCCGGCAGGCAAGATGGGCCAGCTTCCTCAGTCGGTTCGACTTCTCGCTGACGTTTCGCCCTGGTTCCCGCAACACGAAGGCCGACTCCCTGTCCCGGTTACACTCCAAGGGGGCTCCAACCACTGAGGACCCGACTCCCATCCTCCCAGAGGCCAGGGTGGTAGGAGTAGTCACCTTGGGCATCAAGGGGGTGGTAAGGCGTGCCCTACGCTTCCATCGCGCTCCAGGCAATGTACCGGTTCATCGTCTCTTCGTCCCCGACTCAGTCCGGTCCCGGGTCCTCCAGTGGGGCCATACCAGCCGGTTCGCCTGCCACCCAGGCGTTCATCGCACGTTCTCCTTCCTGGATCGTCGATTCTGGTGGCCCACCATGAGGAACGACGTCAAGGAGTTCGTACTGGCCTGCGCAGTCTGCGCCCGCAGCAAGGCCTCCCACCAGGCACCCTCCAGGCTATTGCAGCCGCTTCCCATTCCGAGCCGCCCTTGGTCCCATGTGGCGTTGGACTTCGTCACGGGTCTTCCTTCTTCCCAGGGGAACACGTGCCTACTGACCGTGGTGGATCGGTTCAGCAAGGGGGTTCACCTCGTGGCCCTTCCCAAGCTTCCCTCGGCGGCCGAGACGGCGGACCTCCTGACACGCCACGTGTTTCGCCTCCATGGGTTTCCCCAGGACGTCGTCTCGGACCGGGGGCCCCAGTTCACTTCCCAGGTATGGCGGGCTTTTTGCAAGGGATTGGGGGCAACGGTCAGTCTTTCCTCTGGTTATCATCCCCAGACTAACGGACAAACGGAGAGGATGAACCAGAGTGTGGAGTCTGCTCTTCGGTGTGTGGCTGCCGAGAAACCCGCTTCTTGGAGCCGTTTCCTTCCCTGGGTCGAGTACTCCATCAACTCCATGGTCAGTTCCGCCACCGGCCTCTCTCCTTTTGAGGTATCCCTGGGCTACCAACCCCCTCTTTTCCCTGCACAGGAGTCGGAGGTGGCAGTTCCCTCCGTACAGGACCACCTCGACCGGTGCCGTCGGGTCTGGGAGATCACCAGGACTGCGCTGCTCCGGTCATCGGAGCGCGCCAGTCGTGGGGCTGACCGGCGCCGGGTCCCTGCGCCGACGTACCACCCTGGGCAGAGGGTGTGGCTTTCCGCAAAGGACCTTCCGCTTCGGTCCTCGGCCAAGAAGCTTAACCCCCGGTTCGTCGGTCCTTTTGAGGTTCTGAAGGTACTCAGTCCGGCGGCGGTGAGTCTTAAGCTTCCTGTGTCCATGCACATTCACCCCGTTTTCCATGTGTCCCGGGTTAAGCCTGTCTCTCTCAGTCCCCTGATGCCTCCTGCTCCGGAACCACCTCCTCCCGTGATGGTGGACGGTCACCCCCAGTGGCAGGTCTGCCGGTTGATGGGCGTTCGACGGCGGGGTCGGGGGTTCCAGTACCTGGTGGACTGGGAGGGGTACGGCCCGGAGGAACGGAGCTGGGTCTCCCGCCAGCTCATCGTGGATCCCGGCCTAATCACCGACTTCCATCGTGCCCATCCGGGCGAGCCGGGTCGGGCTGGTCGCCGGGTGACTCCCGTGGAGGGGGGGGTACTGTGAGGTTTGGTTCGTTCCCCGCCACACACTCTCCTGAGGTACGGTGCTGATTGGTGCATTCCCCGCCACACGCTTTTTGAGCGATTGCCACTTTCATCACGCAGCTGTCATAGTTTGTGATTAGCGCCCCAGAGGGCTTTATATACCTGGACCTTCCTTCTATCGTTGTCGGGTCGTTCTGGAATACAACTGCATTTGCCTGCTTTTTCCCCGTTGCTGTTCCTGGTCTACTTCTCTCCAGGACCTTTCTGTGGAGAACCGCTGTTGAGAACCTTGTTCCCCGTTTGGAGATGCGCCTCGTTTTCCCGCTTTACGCGTTGCGCTTGGGTGAGTGGAACCAAACCCCTCTGGATTATTCTGATTGTGTGTTTTAGAAGAGACACTGAAGATTTCGTTACCCCTCTGGATTATTCTGATTGTGTGTTTTAGAAGAGACACTGAAGATTTCGTTACCCCTCTGGATTATTCTGATTGTGTGTTTTTGAAGAGACACTGAAGATTTCGTTTTGTTTGCACTGACTCAGCTAATTGTGTGTTGTGGGGAACACTGAAGACTGTCACTGTCAATTGGTTCTGGACACAGCTAAGGGAGGAGGGAACCACACTGCCTCTGTGTTTCGTTGGACTGTTTCTGATACCTCTCTCTCTCTCTCCGTTTTCCACCTTGAGTGGAGGCTGGGAGTATCTGCAGAGCCGCTACAACGTCACATGCCATTTCCCCACCGCTATCACCAGGAGGATTCTGCAGAGCCGCAGATGACTCTGCCAAAGGCAGTCTCCCTGTTTGTTTGATAATTGTACTTTACCCTTTTTTTGATTCTGTAAATAAATACGCCCTAGTATTTGGCTAACTCTGAACTACCTGTCTGTGCCGTTGCGTTTGAGGTCAGTTACAAACCACACAACCTCTACTGTCTTTAACTATGAATGAACACAACACTCTTAACTTACTTTAGATAATAAAGTACTCAACCTCTACCGTCTTTAACTATGAACAAACACAACACTCTAACTTACCATCTTTAGATAATAAAGTACTCAACCTCTACTGTCTTTAACTATGAACAAACACAACACTCTAACTTACCATCTTTAGACAATAAAGTAACACGGGTAACACACACACACACACCATAAGATGTGAGATACTGTAGTTGTTGATAGTTCTCCTTGGTTCAGCTGAGAGCAATGTGCATAATGGTAATTATTACCTATTCTATACTGCATGTACAATACCAGCATACACATTCAAAATAAACCTATTCCCTTCTTATTGTCACACATTCAGATGATGACGACTGTGATATCGTGGCGGTGATGTCAGAGATGATGCGATTCAGTCGGGACCCCCTCCACACTTCTGGATTCAAGGCCATGTCAAAACAGTTTCTGCTGCTGAAGAGAAACCCTTCCGCATTGTCATCAGCCCTCCACATATTTGGCAAGTCCGGAAGCCTGTCGACGAGGAGGGCTGCCACATTACGGCGGGCTGCAAGGCGTCAAGGTCCGATCATTGGCTGTCAGCCAACTGCAGTGGCAGGCAGGAAGTTGACAGCCGGTTCAAGGAGGCGAGTTCAAGCTGGGCGACCTGCGAAGCAACACAACCTGAGCGCGTCGGTGGCTTTGAACACTAGTGGGGCAAAAAAACATTGAAGCTCATAGTGTAACGGTCTGTATCAGACAAAGTCTGCCACCGCCCTCTACAACAAACAGCCATCAGTCGTTAATTGACTTTTAAATTTTTTTTTATTAAACCTTTATTTTACATGGGGCACGTATAATCTACAGGGCACATTTACGCACACTGTGACATAGCATTACACGACAAACAAATCACACCCCAAGCAGGGCACAGACACCAGAAATGCATGTCGGCATACACTTCTAATAGGCTGGGTGCATGACTAGGGACAAGAACCCAATATTGTCATTGTATGTGTGTAGACCTATAGGCTACATACAGGCTGTTATAGAGGTCGGCAGATTATTCATTACGGTTCTGCATGGAGGCTCCACACACAAAGTCATGGTGACGTCACTGTGTCCCCCTGACATCAGTTACAGTCGGGTCCATAAACATTTGGGCATTGACACAATTTTCACAATTCTGGCTCTCTAGTCTACACCACCACAATGGACTTGAAATGAAACAATCAAGATGTGCTTTAATAAAGTTTTCAATCAATGAATATTTCTTCTCCAGTCAAATCTACCTTAACACCTTTTTACCCCCTTGATGCCACGGTCCACTTCAATGTTAACGTTAATATCGCCTAATCTATGTTTTAAATTATGGCTATGTGTCTAATCTGCCCGTCGCTTATCAAAGAATACTTTTCCAGTCTGTGCTGTCAAGGCAGATTGTTTTTTTATCGCTTCATTTCCGTTTCAGAGCATTTTGAAAAGCACCCGTTTTGAGGTAAAAAACCTTCCATTCTGGGGCATTCTATGATAATCGTCTTTTACTGGAATATTCCAGAACGTTGATATTTGTCGGCCTATTTATGAATCGTTTTCAAATAAACGCTAGATGATCAATATTATACATACACGCACGCCCATTCGAGGCGCGCACGGATAATCGGCGTGTTCATTTCCTCATGGATTTTTTCAGTAAAACCGAAAGAGCCCATTTCACAAAACAGCCTATATCTTCATCAAAATTAGTCTGATTATCCTAACACTGATAACATAGATTCCTTACCTGACATCAGATGGTATCCAACTGGTATATTCCAATTCCTGATCACCATTCGAAAAAATCGATAAGTGTATGGATCCAACGTGATACAGTAGTACACATGATTCCGCGGGGCTGAGAGGCTCCAGAATGAACTGTGGTAACCCCGGCTGGATCAGTGGACTGGAAAATGTGGAGTACCGGATTTTTTTCCCCATCCATTTTCATTGAGTCCATTCCAAAATCCCTTATGTCATCTGGGAGACGATAGGGGGCGCTTTTTTCCACATATGATCGCCGGCGGCGCTCGGGTATACTCGGGTAGGCTCGCCTGATGCAATATGATTTCAGATCGCTAAAAAAAAAAATCAGAGAAATCTTGTGAGTGGCTTTCAACATAACTATCGGAAACCCGAGATATCTCGTGTGTGGCAGTGAAAGTGTTAACAACTGCTCTAATCCTACCTGACGTTGTGCTTTGCCACACCATTTAGAAAAGTGCAGAATAAAAGTATTGCTTTCCCCCAAAAATATACAAGATACAAGATACTTTAATGCCACACATTAATATATTGATGAATGAATGTATCATTTAAAAATCATTCCGGATCCTAAATGAATGTTGTTGTTTACATGTTGTGTGCATGTATCCCTTCCCTACTTTCCATTTCCCCACGTGGAACACACCTAATAGGATAAATTACATGCTGGTGCTCTAGTGCAACATTGAGTGGCTGAATGTTATCTATAGCACATTTAAGTCCAAACCTAAGAAAACTCTCCCTTTCAGTGTCTCTTTTGACATGATATGATTCTTGTACCGGATCTCCTCTCTGGTAAACAAGAATACCCTGAAGACTCTGGCAGGAGCACTCATTCAAGGGTACTATGACTATGCTTGCACCTCATGGTACAAAAGCACCTCAAAGGCACTAAAAACAAAATACTCCTATACTTCCTGAGTAACTTGCCCAACATTGCTTAATGGTTGTTTAAATATTTTATATTTGTGTTTGTTCATAGTTAAAGACAGTAGAGGTTGAGTACTTTATTATCTAAAGATGGTAAGTTAGAGTGTTGTATTTGTTCATAGTTAAAGACAGTAGAGGTTGAGTACTTTATTATCTAAAGATGGTAAGTTCGAGTGTTGTGTTTGTTCATAGTTAAAGACAGTAGAGCTTGAGTACTTTATTATCTAAAGATGGTAAGTTAGAGTGTTGTGTTTGCTCATAGTTAACTTTAGACAGTAGAGGTTGAGTACTTTATTATCTAAAGATGGTAAGTTAGAGTGTTATGTTTGTTCATAGTTAAAGACGGTAGAGGTTGAGTACTTTATTATCTAAAGATGGTAAGTTAGAGTGTTGTGTTTGTTCATAGTTAAAGACGGTAGAGGTTGAGTACTTTATTATCTAAAGTAAGTTAAGAGTGTTGTGTTCATTCATATAAAGACAGTAGAGGTTGAGTAAATATCTAAAGATAAGTTAGATGTCAATGTTTTGGTTTGATTGTTTGTACTAGTAACGTTAACACTTTCTATGCCACTCACAAGTTTTCTCGGAATTATTAATATTACGTTGAAAGCCACTCACGAGATTTCTCCGATATTTTTTTTTTTTAGCGATCTGAAATCATATTGCATCACGCAAGCCTACCCTAGTCTACCCGAGAGCCGCCGGCGATCAGATGTGGAAAAAAGCGCCCCCTATCGTCTCCCAGATGACATAAGGGATTTTGGAATGGACTCAATGAAAATGGAGACGGTTTCACTGTAAAATCCATGAGGAAATGAACACGTCTATTATCAGCGCGCGGCTCGAATGGGCGTGCGTGTACGTATAATATTGATTATCTAGCGTTTATTTGAAAACGATTCATAAATAGGCCGACAAATATCAACGTTCTGGAATATTCCAGTAAAAGACGATTATCACAGAATGGCCCAGAATGGGCTGTTTTTTACCTCAAAACGGGTGCTTTTCAAAATGCTCTCAAACGGAAATGAAGCGATAAAAAACCAATCTGCCTTGACAGCACTGACTGGAAAATGATTCTTTGATAAGCGACGGGCAGATTAGACACATAGCCATAATTTAAAACATAGATTAGGCGATATTAACGTTAACATTAAAGTGGATGGTGGCATTCAAGCGCTAACTCTGGCGCCACCTGGTGGCACTGAAAGTGTTAATGTTAGTAGAATAGACACAACGTGAGGTAATCACCATCCATTTTAAACCGGTTATTACCTAATGCTAACGTTAGCATATAGATGCGAGACTGGTAACGTTACAGCTTGTTGTTAGCCTAATGCTAATGCTAACGTTAACGTTAGCAGATAGACACGAGAGCCTAGGTAACGTTAAAGCTTGTAGAATAGACACAATGAGAGGTAACGTTAGCATTAGCAGAATAGACACAACGAGAGTCTCGTTAATGTTGTTATTGATTGATTGATGAGTCGGCATTTAATACATAGGAGCTGTTCTGCGAGGAAGTCACGGAAAGAGCTGTAGAGCGTCAGATAACTGGCGGCGATAAGGGGGGCGTAATAGCATAGGGTCAGTGGCCAATCAGAGCGCAAAACTCGAACACGGAAACAAACATTTGTTGTTGAAAGTATTCACGCGTCCCGGCGGGTGGTGTCTCGGGAGACAGCATAGACCGAACGGCAGGCGATCCTGGCCACAAAGAGACAGGGTTAGAGCAAGGCAGGTGTGGTAACCATAATTCAGCTTATCTCATGAAGTATAGTATTATATTAATAGTAGAGTACTTTGCCGTTGTTCTGTACCTATGTTGCTTGCTGCATTACCCATAAGAGAATAGTGAGGTGATGGAAGAATCATCAGGCAGGATGCGGCGCTCTCGTCAGAAGGGTTGCATTTATTGCATATAAACACAACATATACTTCTATACTAAAAGGGTTGAAATCCAACAAAGCTCAAGCATGTACCGACCCCTGCCTGGACACTGACCACTCTATTAACTAACTTCTTCCGCCCGTGCGGTCCGCCTCTTGCAAGAATAAGAAACCTACTGTACATACAGTAGATTTCATTCTCTGTTCTTCATGCACGCCTGGTGATACTAAATCCAAATTGAACTCGCTCAGTATGGCTTGAAGATGCTCATCAGTCAGTTTGGACCTGTACTTTGACTTATTAAAAGTTCATGGTGGAGAAGAGCTTTTCACACAGATATGTGCTCCCAAAAAGGCACATGGTCCGCTTGAACATCCTGGAAAGCTCAGGGAAGGTGGGGGGCAATTCTCTCAAAAAATGTCCAAGCTTGTCTGCTTGTCCACTCACCTCCTTGAACTTGGCTTTGAGTTCAGAATTGCACTGCATGTCAATGAGCTCCATTTGAAGCACAGGAGGGGCATCTTGCACATCGAAGGAGAAGGGGTCAGCAAACATTTGAAAGCCCAGTTTTATAGTGTTCTAATTATTTCTTTTTAACTTACTCAATCATCTATGCTAACAGTTCTTCTTAGTATGTCCAACTTGGTTCAGACAAGGCTTGATTGTAAAACTCAATGACTCCGTATCCTAACCACAGCATTTTTCATATTATTATGTTCAGCATCATCAGTCCAACATAACAGTAATATTTGCAGTTTAATTGGAGCTTCATTGAGGATATAAACATACTTTAGTTACAGAAATAGTAAACCTAAGTTCCTCCTCTTTCCAGCTGTCTATCTCTGTGTGTCACGAGAGACCCACAGCAATTTAACAGAGTTCTGTGACCTACTCAGATCCTTTGTTCCAGCTGCTGGCCAACTACTATATGTAAATCGACCTCTGTTGTGACCCCAGTATCAACACCATCTGTAAACACTATGCACTCTTGTGGAAACCAGATGTCTTCCTTAGTCTTAATCTAGGTCACCAATATATTTGATTGCCAACTGTTACACTTTGACTGTTTAAGATTAAAAGTATAAAGCATTCATTTTTGCACACAAATTCAATAGTATTTACTAACTAAATGACTATATTACTTACAAAGTTTTCTCTTATCTGCAACAAAGATCTGTTTTCCTGTTCTAACACGGTAGAAGCCAGCCTCCAAGCTTTGACCCCCTGTGGCTTTCCTGGGCCTGCAGATGACATCTGTTTATCACCATTCATTGGTTTGCTTTCAGGGACATATTTCAGCACCTTATATAGAGTTTTATGAGCTATATTTATCATAATATACGACACAGGGAAACAGACTGAGTAGCAAGTAGGTTACGTCCTCGTACCTAGGTAGGTGTAGCAACCCTCGGACAGTGAGTGGCAGGAAACGTAGGGCTCATATCAGAGCCGGTTATGAGCAGACGAGTCCCAGGTGACAGCGTGTGGAAGCTGGAGTAGGAAGCTGCCCATATAAGGGTGTGGAAGTAACAGGAGAGAGAGGCCCTGGCCGTGGTTGTAACAAAAACAAACATTTGTCTGTTTTATTGAAATCTTCACAGCAGTAGTTTGTTTATGCTTCAGAAGTATGATAAGACTATAGGTCCCCAAAAGGAATATAATTGAATCAGTAGCCTGACACCTGGGAGGAATGGTGTTGTTGACAGCGGATGACGGGGACTAGTGGTCACACGTTTACTTGTAGATGAGACTGATGCTTTTTGACAAGTTCTACTGAAGTGAAATATCCATTAACTACTGTACATTCCTCTCTATCTTTAGCTGTGACCAGCTGCTCTATAGGTTGCTCTGTCGTCGGTTGGTCCACAAAGAAATCCCCACCCTCGAGGAGCCACAGGTTTCGCCCTAGGAGGCTGAAATTGGGCATGGAGGTCAAGTGTGTGTGTGTGTTAGGGCTGACCTCGACTAGTCGAATAGTCGACTAATCGTTCGAAGGAGTCGTAGTCGACCCGCTTGCCTCAACGACTACCGCCCTGTAGCCCTCACCTCCATAGCCATGAAGTGCTTTGAGAAGCTAGTGAAGGGCTACATCTGTTCCTCCCTCCCCATCAACCTGGACCCCCTGCAATTTGCATATCGCCCCAACAGGTCCACAGAGAGTGCACACAGCAGCATCACACCTGGACAACTATGTGAGAATGCTGTTCATCGACTACAGCTCAGCATTCAATACCATAGTCCCCTCCAAACTCATAGCCAAGCTCAGGGACCTGGGCTTGAACTATGACCTCTGCCAGTGGGTCTTGGACTTCCTGACGGGCAGACCCCAGGTGGTAAGAGCAGGCAACTGCACCTCCTCATCCATCACGCTCAACATAGGGGCCCCCCAGGGCTGTGTTCTGAGCCCCCTCCTCTACTCCCTGTACACACATGACTGCGTGGCACAGCGGAACAACAACACAATCATCAAATTTGCTGATGACACAGTAGTGGTGGGCCTGATCTCTGCCAACGACGAGAGGGCCTACCTGGAAGAGGTAGAGAATCTGTCATAGTGGTGTCAGGAGAACTGCCTCTCCCTGAACGTCAGCAAAACAAAAGAGATGATTGTGGACTTCAGGAGGTCGGGGGTCAAGGAATACAGCCCCCTCAGCATCGACGGGGCACCGGTTGAGAGAGTGAACAGTTTCAAGTACCTCGGAGCCCACATATCCGAGGACTTGACATGGACCACACACATTGACAGTGTTGTGAAGAAGGCACGACAACGCCTCTACTTCCTCAGGCGCCTAAGGAAGTTCCAAGTCAGTCAGAAGATCCTTAGGAACTTCTACTCATGTACAATAGAGAGCATCCTGACTGGCAACATCACCTCCTGGTTTGGGAATAGCACTGCACAAGACCGTAGCAGACTACAAAGAGTGACACGTTCAGCCGAACGCACAATTGGAGGGGGGCTTTCCACCCTCCAGAACATTTACAACAAGCGGTGCAGGGGGAAGGCTAAGATAATCATCAAGGACTCCAGCCACCCGAACAACTGCCTCTTTGAACTGCTGCGGTCAGGCAAGCGATACCGGAGTCTTAAGGCGAGCACAGAAAGACTCAGAAGAAGCTTCTATCCCCAGGCCATCAGGCTGCTAAACGAACAATAAACACTATGCAACAACCATCAAATGCACACATCACACACACCCACACGCACACACTCACTTAAACAAACAACACACTGCAGCACCCACTCTCCACACTTTAGATCACACAAACACACTTTATATTTATTGATAAAGGATTTGCACTACAACTTGTACACCTACTGTAAATTGTACCTAAATTGCACCTCATCCCATTTCTGCCTTGCACTATATAGTATTGTATATTAGTACACTGCATAGTATTGTATATTATATGGTAACTCAGTTACGTCTATTCTGCATCGAACATTGTACATATGTCTATACTGAACACTGTGACCTCATTTTTTTTACTTCTAATTTACATGCTATACTATGTTATTTTATTTCATACTTATCTTGTCTTGCACAGTCTCTGGAGCGTAACAGTAAGAAGCATTTTGTATAAAAGTATTCTGTACTTCTGTATGACAACTATTAAAGAAACTTGAAACTTGAACTGCCAATCTCTCAGTTGAATGCAAAAAGCAAAGAGGCCTAGAAGCGTGGCTAACGCTAATGGCGCATATACCAGAGAGGCTAACTGCCTAAGAAATCGGGCACAGAGGCACTGAAAGAGGATTTCACTCGTCTAATGAACACACTAAATAGCAAGATGTATCCAACAGTGGACCAATTGCATGCTTTCGCAGAGGACAAGAAGCGTGCCTAAACACTTTTCTTGTTTAACCAGGTTAGCTGATTAAGAACATTCTTATTTAACCAGGTTAGCTGACTAAGGGGGAGGGGTTACACACACACACAAATATACTCTCAAACTCACACCTGGAAATGGTCCAGTACTACCAGAGTCGTCTACTGTACTGTCAGTCACTGAGCAGTTGTTAGTAAAGTGCCTTGCTCAAGCACTCTTTTGGTGGAGAGCCTTTCCTCTTTACAATCCCCCCACCCAGATCATAATTGTGTGGTACCGCACTTCTATTAAAAAAAAAAAAAAATTATCCATTTATTTTATTATTATTATTATTTTTATATACCTGTATATATATTTTTTTATTATTAAGACATGCGAGTTTACCTGCGACCGTGATTAGAAAAAAATTCTAAGGTCATAGGAGTCCCGAAACTATTTTAAACATGTTTGCTAATCTATCCATTTGTCCCTCAACGTTCTGAAATGTGATAAAAGTAGTAGGGTGTTGCTTGCTCCTTTAAGAGTGATGCATTGTGGGATATGTATGCCCTTCTCCAACTTAACTAACGTTATTTGAGCGAACATTTAACGTTATTATAACACTATTTTAACGTTAGTGAATTTGAATGCACTGTGCACATACATAGCTAGTTAAATATCACAACTTGTGTCATCATTGTTCATCATTGGGGGAAACTAAGTGCTGCCTCTCTCCGCCGTCCCCGCCACAGTCGGGACCACACCACAACGTTATAGATAGCTAGCCTATAGCTAACGTCGGGACCACACCAACGTTATAGATAGCTAGCCTATAGCTAACGTCAGGACCACACCACAATGTTATAGATAGCTAGCCTATAGCTAACGTCGGGACCACACCACAACGTTATAGATAGCTAGCCTATAGCTAACGTCAGGTCACATCAACGTTATAGATAGCTAGCCTATAGCTAACATCGGGACCACACCACAACGTTATAGATAGTTAGCCTATAGCTAACGTCGGGACCACATCAACGTTATAGATAGCTAGCCTATAGCTAACGTCGGGACCGCACCAACGTTATAGATAGCTAGCCTATAGCTAACATCGGGACCACACCAACCCTTATAGATACACTGAAAAAAAAGGTTTGTTGGATTTACTTGATTGTGTACATTGGTTCCACATGATCAGAATATGTCCAACTGACATACTTTTCCTCGTTCTCCTTACTTACTTATTGCTTGTGAAAGATTACTTAAAATAAACATGTTGATTCAACATATTTGTCGTTACAGTAAACACAATTTAATTGTGTAATGTTAACATATTTTAATGATGTTCAACACTAACTCCAACTTGATTTCTTAATGTAAATCTAACTTGATTTGTTCAAAACACAACTTGATTTCTTAATGTAAATCTAACTTGATTTGTTCAAAACACAACTTGATTTCTTAATGTAAATCTAACTTGATTTGTTCAAAACACAACTTGATTTCTTAATGTAAATCTAACTTGATTTGTTCAAAACACAACTTGATTTCTTTTTTTTATCCACTTTTTTCTCCCATTTTCTATATTTTTCTCCCATCCCTAAAGTGAATCTAACTTGATTTGTTCAAGTTCATACAATCTTACATGTTTTGGCATTGACAAAAAAGGCAAAGAGTCAGAGTTATGTACCAAATTTTTTTAACATTTTATTGAACATGAGGTAGGTGAACAACAGCAGTGGCTATATATAATCAATATATAATAATAGATAGTCAATGTTTCTAAAACTGTTCGGGACAGTTGACTATCAAAGTTGAAATACAAAATACAACAAGTAAACCCTGCATCGACAGCATATAAATACTGCTGGGAATGTAACAGAAACTATCAAGTAGGTCCAAGCTTTTACATCACTACGATTAAGGCATCATAACACATTCAAACACATTTTGCTGGTTAGTGTTTGTCCTTTAAAGATATTTAAAGATATATCCATTAATTATGAATTGATAGCACTAGTACATTTCCATAATGTTTTGAATTATTAGTGTTTTAATTCTCTTTTAATTTAGTTGTTTAAGAACTCCTGGTACGTTAGTGTGATAGAAATGTGTGTGTATTTTGTGTGTATGTGTCTTGGTGTGTTACAAATGTGTGTGTATGTTGTGTGTATGTGTCTTGGTGTGTTTGAAGCTCCGCAATGTAGTTTTGGGAACAAAAACATGACCTGTAGTATAATGTTTCAGTGGTTCTCTATAAAGTGCATATGCTCACTGTAAAAGGCAAATACAAAATACTGTGAACTGTTACCACAAACAAATGAAAATAAGGGAAGAAAACTACTGTTGATATACATCTGGTGTAAGATTAAGTAATGGATGAAGAGAAATACAAAATACAACAAGTAAACCCTGCATCGACAGCATATAGTCAATGTTTCTAAAACTGTTCGGGACAGTTGACTATCAAAGTTGAAATACAAAATATAACAAGTAAACCCTGCATCGACAGCATATAAATACTGCTGGGAATGTAACAGAAACTATCAAGTAGGTCCAAGCTTTTGCATCACTACAGATTAAGGCATTCTTTAACAGCATCATAACACATTAAAACACATTTTGCTGGTTAGTGTTTGTCCTTGTATTTAAAGATATATCCATTAATTATGAATTGATAGCACTAGTACATTTCCATAATGTTTTGAATTGGTTAGTGCAGTAGATATTTTTATTATAATTATAGATCAGAGCTTTAATAATGTAACTAATGGACTTGATTTGTCACTCATGTGCTCAGTGATGCACAGTGATCAGACTATATATGCATCACTGTGCCTCACTGCATCACAGAGCACAGAGTGACGGTTACCATCTTCCTGGACTTTTACTTTTAAAACAACATTGTCAATATTACACTTATAAACTTAATGTAGATCTCTATTTTTTACTGTATTTATATTAGCATGTACATACATTACATAGGAAATGTGAATCCCGGACCGTATTTTATTTTATTTTTTATTCTTAGGAAATTTTTTGTTCTTATTTGTGATTTGTTTTGTCTACCTAAATGTTTACTGTGAACAATTTGTAGTGCCAAATTTCCCTCGGGATGATTAAAGTATTTCTATTCTATTCTATTTATGTTACAGGGTTAGGTGCTGGGAATGTAACAGAAACTATCAAGTAGGTCCAAGCTTTTGCATCACTACAGATTAAGGCATTCTTTAACAGCATAAACAGGATTTAAAAGGCAAATACAAAATACTGTGAACTGTTACCACAAACAAATGAAAATAAGGAAAAAAAACTACTGTTGATACACATCTGGTGTAAGATTAAGTAATGGATGAAGAGAAATACAAAATACAACAAGTAACTTGAACTTACTTGAACAACAAGTAAACCCTGCATCGACAGCATATAGGTAAATACTACTTCACCTACAAACATAATACTGTTCTGACAGCACAACAGTATTGGTGTAATGAAGAGATTTGCTGAAAAATAGAAATACTTTAAGTGCGTATGTTTATAAAAAGCAATGAAATAAATTATGTAATAACAACAGACGGCGAGGTGGTGCAGGTTTGATTGAGACATTTTGATAGCAGGTGATTTTAAAGGAAAACTCAAACATTTTGGGAAATTAGCTTATTTAACATCTTCCCTCGAGTTAGACAAGAAGATATATACCTTTTTCGTCTCTCTGCATGCATTGGGCTTAGGGAACGCCTAGCCGTTAGCCTAGCTTAGCTTCATCACTGGAAGTGGGGCAGACATCTAGCCTAGTTCACTACAGTCAGGAAATATACTCCAAATACAATCAAAATACAACTCCCAAACGTTCCTGTAAACATGTTGTGACCTGTGTATTTACCACGTCTCCCAGTCACACTAGTCACACAAGTCTCCCAGTCACACAAGTCTCCAAGTCTCCAAGTCTCCAAGTCACACAAGTCTCCCAGTCACACAAGTCTGCCAGTCACACAAGTCTCCCAGTCACACAAGTCTCCCAGTCACACAAGTCTCCAAGTCACACAAGTCACACGAGTCTCCCAGTCACACAAGTCTCCAAGTCGCACAAGTCACACGAGTCTCCAAGTCACACAAGTCACACAAGTCTCCAAGTCGCACAAGTCACATGAGTCTCCAAGTCACACAAGTCACACAAGTCTCCAAGTCACACAAGTCTCCAAGTCACACAAGTCACACAAGTCTCCAAGTCACACAAGTCTCCAAGTCACACAAGTCACACAAGTCTCCAAGTCACACAAGTCTCCAAGTCACACAAGTCACACAAGTCTCCAAGTCACACAAGTCTCCCAGTCACACAAGTCTCCCAGTCACACAAGTCTCCAAGTCACACAAGTCACACGAGTCTCCCAGTCACACAAGTCTCCAAGTCGCACAAGTCACATGAGTCTCCAAGTCACACAAGTCACACAAGTCTCCAAGTCACACAAGTCACACAAGTCTCCAAGTCACACAAGTCTCCCAGTCACACAAGTCTCCAAGTCACACAAGTCACACGAGTCTCCCAGTTACACAAGTCTCCAAGTAATACAAGTCACACAAGTCACACAAGTCTCCAAGTCACACAAGTCTCCAAGTCACACAAGTCTCCCAGTCACACGAGTCTCCAAGTCACACAAGTCACACGAGTCTCCCAGTCACACAAGTCTTCAAGTCACACAAGTCTCCCAGTCACACGAGTCTCCAAGTCACACAAGTCTCCCAGTCACATGAGTCTCCAAGTCACACAAGTCACACGAGTCTCCAAGTCACACAAGTCACACAAGTCTCCAAGTCACACAAGTCTCCCAGTCACACAAGTGACTTGGAGACTTGTGTGACTGGGAGACTCGTGTGACTTGTGTGACTGGGAGACGTGGTAAATACACAGGTCACAACATGTTTACAGGAACATTTGGGAGTTGTATTTGGAGTATATTTCCTGACTGTAGTGAACTAGGCTATGTCTGCCCCACTTCCAGTGATGAAGCTAAGCTAGGCTAACGGTCCAGGCGTTCCCTAAGCCCAATGCATGCAGAGAGACGAAAAAGGTATGTATCTTCTTGTCCAACTCCAGGGAAGATGTTGGAGTTTTCCTTTAAGATGCCTCGGCGGCGCATAGAACAAGTGGGCCCAATGTCTATCACTGTCTGTCTGTCTCTGTTTGTTTCTCTCCGTCGGTCAACAAGTTTTTAGCTAATTAACATTTTCAACATGCTTTCACTGAAAGAGCCTGTTTTTTAGAGCGAGTGCCTTGTTTGAAAGTTTACCTCCATCCAGTTCCATGAAAAATCTTTTGGATTACCTCAAAGGTGTAGCGGAGCTGCGAAGGGTAGCTGAGGTTTAAGGCATACATCAGTCCGAACAGCATTGCAACAGCTAATGCGCCATTATCCAGACCTTCCAATATCTTGGTGCCTTCGAGGATAATTCCTATGTTCTCTGGTTCGTCACTTGAAGCATGATCTTTAAGAACATAAATCCCCACAGTGGTGTCTTCGATGGCCTTGTTGATGACGTCTTCATCCATACCCTGTAGAAAACAGACAAAGGTTAAACAAGGGCTAACACCTTATATTGATTGAAAACCTTTATTTATCCCTGAGGGGAGATTCAGATGTCCATTACAGCATAACAGCAATTTAAAAACAGTAAAAACAGTTCATACATAACATACACTTATTAGTATGTGTTAAAAACAAGATGGACAAATACATAGGGATAAAAAGAGCTAAAATAGGGCTAAAATAGAGCTATAAGTGGTGAAAAGAAAAATAAACAAGTCCAATCATGATGTTAAATAATTAAATAAAATTAATTGGTTACAGTCCACAACCCAGCTCCTCCAGTCCACAGCAGTTAGCCCGTCCTGGCCCTGCCTGGTTGTGGAGCCTGATTGCCACCGGCACAAACGACTGCCCGAAGCGCTTTGTGGTATGTCGGGGGTGGGGGGGGGTGGGGGGGGATAAGTCTGTGGCTAAATATGTCTCAGCCCTGACAAACAGACAGTGGCATCAATATAAACATAAAAGTGAAGATACTTTCTGTTACAATTAGTCATGGGTCAGACCTTACTCTGCATGGACTACAAGGCCAAATGAGAAAAGAAATAAGCACCGATTCATGTAGGCCTACATACCACATATTCTCGCACAAGGCTTTCTGGATCTTTACCCATGTAGATAGTGATACACAGTCCCTTCAGCATACACTCACGTCCAGCATCCACGTCATCACACTGAAGGGAACATTTCTTGATTAGTGTCTTAATTCAGCCATTGTGTTTTATTTTAAAGTCAACTACTGGTTCAAACTGTTATATGACTACATATTTCTCTGAGAATATAACAGTAGGATTCCTACGATGGCACAAGCCTTGCTGTGAGTAGTGTTGCACGGTATACCAGTATTGAAAAATTAACGCGGCACTAGAGGTTTGAAAGCGGTACTACTGTATACCTCATTTTAGAGGAAAGGTTCAAACAGAGACAAAAAGATGCAAATAGTGAAAGGAAAAAGATGAAAAATAAAGCACTCATGGCCTCCTGTACAATTTGATTGCCCTCTTTACCAATAATTTGTGGTAACTAAAAAATTAATTTCCATAGCCTTTCCTCCAATAAAAAAAATCTTAATTCCCCCAAAACAGCCATAATTCAAAACTTTTTAGGTTTTTCATGACAGTGGGACCAGTTAGCACTTACGTCAGCCATTTGTGCCATTTGCCTTTTGAGCTTTTCCCCTAGCTGTCCTCCCCTCTTTTGGAACAGCTTCGTCAGGTTGTCAGAGTGGAGATCAAGCTGAGACAGGAACTTGGACTGAAGTGGCATGGTGGTGATTCTCTTGAATTCAGCATTGATCTGAAGACAGGTAAAAAGCACAGGAATCAGAATAAAATGGTTAGAGGGTAGTTATATATACAGCCGATCAGGAAGGGGGAGATATAGCACAACGAAATATAAAATCATATTAGCAGTTTGACAATGGACCCAACACTTCCCTTGTAACGTTATCAACAGCAAATCCAAGATGAGATAAGCCATACATACCTCACTGACTTCAAAGAGAGCTGGCCACCTTGCCATGAAAGGCTCCACCATTGGTGCATCACGGACGACTTCAAGTCTTCTATGTGCGAAAGTCTTCTCCATCTTCAGTTTCACAACATCTCTGTTGTTCCTCTTCTTCACATCCAAGAGTAGATCTTTCTGCATGGCCTCCAGACTTTCCTCCGTTTCTGCTGATGGGTATGGTGGGCAGAAGTTAACCTCTGCTCTCGTGGCCTTTTTGACACCGAAGGCTGCACGCTTTCCTGTTGGTTTGTTTCTTAAAGAGTTCACCGTCACCTCTGGGCAGCCCAGATGTCTCAGCTCTCTGCGGTAGTTACCCAATTTATATTTTAAACTCATCTTCCATGCGCCATATCCAGTGCTGGACCCCTTCTCAGTTAAACATGGATGTGCCTTGATAAGACTCTGGGCTGTTTGTTCTATCTCCGTATCACTGACATAGACTTTATACAGAACAATTTCCTGCACTAAACCATCAAGGATGGCTGACTTCAACTTGGGATCAGGGGTAAGTACAGTGCCATTTTGACTATAAGCTAAATTTGCCTGCTCAAGTTTTATTTCAGCATCATAGGGGAACTTAGGCACGTGGAAAACAGCAGGCCAAGAGGACCGTGAGCTCCTAAAATCAATTGATGGCAGTACATCTGGATCCACAGATTCAGGCACTTGAGAAGAAGTAGGCCAAGAGGACATTGTAGACCCACTCGATGACAGTATATCTGTATCCATAGATCCATCCGACGAGAGCAGAGAAGTATTTCCAGAGAAAGGATCGAGAGCTTGGGGGTTTAGGACTGGATAGAGAATAATGGGCCTTGACATATCCACAACTTTAAGAGTACCTTTGTCTTCTAGTTCTGAAATGGAGGTAAGGTTAAGGAAATCATTTCCAAACAAGGAGTCCTTAAATTGAAGTCTGAAGCTGCCCTGAAGTCCACACTGTTTCATCACTTCAATAAGAAGGCCATCAACGGATGCAGGGAATCCATGGGAGAGAGTCAATCTCTGAGAGCTGCCATCAGTCAAGATGATCTTAAGGACCACAGGAGTCGCCATCTTCAAAGTCTTTTACTCTGTAGAGACACAAAAAAAGTTATTAGACATCAGACATCCATACATTTCAGATTTCAAATTAAGTGGTAAAAGCCTACCTTTCAAGTATTGAGTACAGTAAGTTTGTGAATGGAAACCAGACCTCTCTCCACTAACGTGAGACTACCTTTTCCCCAATAACCCCCATTCCCCCCTGATAGCACACCTTTTATGACAGACCATGACAGTAACAGACAGTGAGTGAGTGACAAACAGACAGAGATAGACCGTGACAGAGAGTGAGTGACAGTGACAAAGAGTGAGTGACAGACAGACAGTGACGTGACAGACAGTGACGGTGACAGACAGACAGACCTTTTATTTCAATATGCCTTTTTAATGTCACCATGCGGGCTGATCCAATCTTGTAGTCAACCAGTGGATAAGTATCCAGGAGTTCACAGAGTGCCACAAAAGTGAATGTTCTTGTGGGTGCTGGGCTGAGTTCGAAGGCTCTATAATGCTCTCTGTACCAACCACAAAGTTCTTGGACAATGTAGAATACACTCTCTTGTAAAATGCAGATTTGATCAATTTCACTAAATTCAGGCAATCCCCCTTCTGCTCTGTGGCCACTATCATTCCCTTCCTATAGGTTATGCCATTGGTTGTCACACACTGTGCAAGTTGAACCTCAGTCGTGTCAGGGAACTTTTGCCTGATGACTTGTGCTATTTCCTCTTTTAGTAAGTCTACTGGTAGAGTGGATACAGCTGAGACCTCTAGCTTAGGCTTGCTCAGACATGGAGAGCTCAGATGGTAAGCGATCATCATCTGATGCTTTGAGGCTAAAGAGAGGGGCACATTCTTGAAACAGCTTGTGTGTCTGATAACCTGTTTAAAAAAGCTATGCTTAGCCTCAAATCGCATTGTCCACTGTCCGACAAGTGGACCAAACAGCCTAAACATCTGGGAGTAGTGCTCCAGATAATGGTGTTTTGGTAGCAGCCTGATGGCAGGGAACAACTCCTGATATCTCTGCCTGTGCTCTAGGATTTTACTTTCTAAAAAAGCCAGCGAGTCATCACTATGTACAGGGGCAACTACAAGCTCAGTGATGTCCTTCAGATCTATAAGAACAAGCCATGCAGGCTCATCTTCAGGTACAAGTGAACCAACCAAAAAAGGTAAGAACCGGAGCAAACTCCAATTTTCATGAGCGTTTCCTCCCACTGTTTTTCTGCTGGAGAAACTTTGTGACACTACATGAGGTTTGTTTGTCCTGTCGACCCATTTGTAGGGAAACTTCAGAATGGCGCTGTTCAGATCAGCCAATGTGAAAAGCTTTCTGGATATAAGCACTCTTAAGCAATGAGCTAGCTCTGCAGGGATTATACCCTCCAAAAGGTCATGGGCAAGATCAGGTGGATAGCCAAAGATGACGTGAAAATGAGAGACATTATTTGTGAAGACGCATTCCCTTTTCACTCCACAACAAAATGTCCCTGTATCTTGGGCTTGTTTGACATGGGCCTGATGGAGCTCCTTGGTTCTCAGACTGAAAGCACCAGATGCAACGGAATGTTGCTGAATATCACTGCTCTTTCCTGTGCAAAATCTGCAGTAGTATTCCCCTGAAAAACTCTCCAAAAATCCAGCGACACTGTGTGCTCCTAGGTTGTCAGCCACTACACTGAATATTGTACCTTTAACTGACTCACCCAACAGTGGGACATAAACACCCAGCTCCTCCAAAGTTTTCAGATCTTGTAGAAGCGGTTCAAAGATTTTTGCATAACCATAGATTTTAACATCATCGGTTTTGCACAAAACTGACAAGTAGATCGATGTTAACGAGGAATGAGAACCCGGAGGCAAGTTAGCCAACACCCAATAAACACCACAAAGCTTATGCTTCTTTCGCGAGGTGCCAAGGGGGTTACAGGTTTCAAAGTCATCCACATACAAATTTAGGATGATAGTTGGCTTTTCTCCAGCAAGGAAACTATTACCCTTAAATAGGGAACCATCTCTTGAGGACTTGTACTGATATGTGCCTTCCTGTCTTTGATGGCACTCAACAACGTTATCAATGATATCCCTTCGACCCAACAGTTGCTGCAGGGACTTCAATAATGGGACATATTGGAAACTGTGCTTGTTTTTACGATCTAGAATGTATTCCACTGGCTCTACAACACTGAAGTTCTCCTTGTAATACTGCTTACGCAGATGTGCTGTACTTAGGGGGCCACCTTTTTGTATGGACCTTTGCACAGGATTACCAGAATAAATTGCATTAACAGTTTCTCTAATTGTACATTCATCAACAGTGAGGTTTTTCTGATGAAAGATGTCACTCACAATGTCACAAGATAATGGAACAGGTGCAGAAGAAATCAAATGATGGAGTTCCCCTAAAAACACATCAAGAGCAGTGCTTGGTACATGGACCAAATGCTCCAACTTCAGCAAAGCAGCTGCAAATCCTTGCTCTATGACCTCCTGCAAGTCCTCAGTATGAGAATGACTACTTGAAGGAATGGCAGTATCTGACTGCTCTACACACTCCTGACTATTTGCCTCCAATTCATTCAGAGATGCTATCGTAGTTATATGCCGTATTTGCTATCGCGTTCCGCTCTGAGCCGTATGAGATATTCTATCTCCTATGATACCTATTGTATCTCCCTACGAACAAAAAAATACATGCACCACACCTGTATGGGGCTCCGCCCCCATGGTGGCACCGCCCATATAGCAGTGACGGTAGTCACCACACACCCTTCCTCTATTTTCGTCCCAGCGTACTCGGATGCGTGCACCGTACGATAACTAGTAGGATGAAAATATCAAAGTCATAATGTTGGAAGCTTACCGGAGGTTGCTGGCCCCTGGCATCTTCGACGCATGTTTTCGGCGACACGACGGGCCTATGTTGATGTTCCTCATTGATGACAGCACATCGAGGTTCAGCTGTACAAGGCTGGCTGTCGGGCCAGCTTGTACTCAGGTAGGCCCTGTGTCTTCAGGCATGGGTATTAGTGTTAGTAATGCTGGTTTGTTTTGTTAACACAACCATGTTGTGTGTTGGCGCCGGGGGCAGGATGGTTTGGTGAACGTTCTCTGCAGGGAACGGTTTCCAAGCTGTCTTGGGCGTGCTGCTAAAACATCTAAAGCTATGCTACATGCTATCGCTAATGCCGCATGCTATTACTACTGCTAATTGCTATGCTGTTTTAATGTCTCCGCCGTGATATGTTGTCACTCTCCCTCCTCTTGCCCGGTTCATCAATGAAGGTCAGTCGGTAGCTGTTGTGGTTTTTTTTGCTGAGTTCTATTTACCTTTTTCGGGTAAATGGGTTGACAACGGGGTAGGTCGTGGCTAGGTTTCCTAGCCAGGTATTTTACCTTGTGTTCCGGCGGGGTTTGTTGAACGGTGTTCCCATCTGGGTTGGCGTCGGGTAGTGGGGCTATGGGTCCAGCCGACATGGTAAACATGTTGCGTGTCTGTGCACAGGCAATTGTTGTCTTGGGTCCCACATTGCCTGGCGCTAGGCTGCAGTAGTATAAGGGCAGGGCCGCCTGGGAGAAATGTGAGGCCCTGTGCGTTTTTAGACGCGAGGCCCCCCACCTCCTGGGGCGGCCCTGTGTAGGGGGCTATTGTTTCGTTTTGTCACTCTGCTATGAGAAGGTCTGTCTTGCTACAGTTTTCTCTCCTCTCAAACCATTCATACTGACGGTCAATCGGTATACTGGGGGAGTAGTGCGGGGGGGGGGGCTTTGTTTACCTTTTTTGGTAAATGGGCTAAACTAGGGCTGGTGTCCTGTTGTGAATATTTTTAATGAAGACGGGTCTGGTCCGTCTCCCCTTAAACTTTGTGTGTATGGGTTTGCTCATTCTACAGTTTTTTGTGGTTTAGCTTTTTTATTCATTTAACCCTTTCATGGTGCACACCACAGTGGAGGGTGCTGTTTGCAATCACCACTGGTGCTCCATGTTAACATCAGTCCTTTGTTTTTGATATATTGAAACAATGCCCCGCCCGGCCGACACCATGGGTGGGTCGGCCTGGCGAGTGGCTGGTGGGCTGTTAAGGCTTGTACCGCCATGGTATGGAATTGGCAACGATTAGAACTGTGTTCGAATTGCTGTTTTTTTCTATTAGAAAAATGGTGTCTGGTGGAGGGGCCTTGAGGGCCAGCCGACGTCGACACATCGCGCGAGGTTGTTGACGTTATTAGCTTTGACCCAGCCGCAAGCTATAACCGCTCAGGGTTCCCCTCTCCGCAGGGGATTTTGGTCTTCTGCTGGAGCGCGGGCGGTATTGTCCTAGGCCCTACACCGCCTCACACCGCGCAGCCAGAAGAAGAGAGAGCACGGCCTCGTCAGCGGCGATGACGAGGCCCTCGACAGGCGGCCATGTTTTCCCCCGCCGGAGGTATCCTGGGCGTTGATTCGACAGGTGTCCACAAGGCCGACAGCCTTGGCGGCGGAGGGATCGGCCATGTAGGATGGGTTCGGCTTGAACAAACAAGCCGTCACCGTCCTGCCGCGAGCAGCCCGCTCTCCGATCGCTCCCTTCCCCAACACCAGCGGAAGAAGTGGGCTCTGATTGTTTCCTTTGGCTGCGGGCCGCGTGCCTTCGTTGATGCGCGGGCGGCCCCCCTTTTCGCTTCTCATGGGGACAGGGGCTGACACCCAGTTGATGGCTGAGCCTGGGTCTGTCCGTGAGAATGTTGTGCTGTCAAGCGGCTCCCACACCTTGATCTGTGTTGGTTGAGCCTGGTGTTACGTCTGTCAACTTGAGTGTTGTCAGCAGGGGGGCTCGAAACCTTTTGAGGCACACAGTGCGGGCTTCCCCGGCCTCGCCTTCGCCAGGCCTGGTATCATGTTGGTGCCTCCCACTCCTGGAATATTGGCAAGTGGTCGCAGCTCACATGATTTGGGGTGGTAGTAATATCACTGCAGGGCTACGGTGTGTAGGAACCCATGGGGGCCTTACACCTTGCATGTCCGGCTGCAGAACAACTCCTTCAGCATGTTCTGGAGGGGTGTTCAGTGGGGGGGCTTTTTTCATCGGAAGCCCCCCGTATCAGACCGGCCCTTTCTGTCGGGGTTCCCCCTTGGGTGCGGTTGCCTCGTGGGTGGTGCCAGGGTCAGGTGTTCCGACACGGAACGCGCTCCTCGCACGGTTCCAGGTTTGGCTACGCACAGCGGGGGGACCGGGCCAACTATCTACGGTTCCTAGCGGACCTGCGCCACGTGACGGCGGGTGCGTTGGGAGTGTCGTCACATATGACTACGGCAGTATCATATGTCGAGGTGGATGGAGAGAACGCTGAGGCGGGGACTTGTGTTTACACAACCCCACCCGTTTTCAGGTTTGGTACAGACCCTATTGTCGGGGTCTCCAGCTGTGACAGCTCTGGTCAACGAGATCCAATCTCTGTGGACGAAGCAAGCCATCGTCGTGGCGTTCTCCTCCCGGTGTTCTCTGCCCAAGAAGTCGGGAGGGAGGGGTGTAAGACCCAGGCTGGACCTGTCCCATGGGAAGGTTCAGCATTTTTTTGGATCGTCTCCTACCTGTTGAACACTGTCAGGTGGGGGTCTGGTTCTCCTCCATAGACCTGTAGGATGCGTATGCGCATCTCCGATCTTCCATCCTAGGGCTTACCTACGCTTCCTTTGCAGGGTTAGCGTATGAGTACCAGAGGCTGCCGTTCGGTTTTCTCTGGCTCCCCGCATCTTCACCAAGTGCGTGGAGGCCGCACTGGGGCCTCTGCGTCGTCCGGGGTTACGGAGTGTTCTGCCCTGATGACGTTCTGGTCCTTCGCGGTCAAGGTGGATCATCAGGTCTCGTACCAGGCAGGTCTCTACCAGCCTGGGGTTGCTGTAGACTGGTTGTAGAGTATTCCTCTTCCCAGTCAACGGTTGGAGGGCTATGGGCATCCATCTCAGAGCGTGTTGTCAACACGCTCGGGAGGTTCCGTCCTAGGACGGTTACGGCGCTGTCTCACGTCGCGTTTTCACCGACGCCTCCCTCGCTGGTGATGCGTCGGGCCAACGCAGTAGGGGGCAGCTGGAAAACCATGCTGCCCGGTCTGCGCTACGTTCAATGTGTTGGTGTTGAAAGCGGTCCTTCTGGTCCACAAATGGTGTTGATCAGGACGGACGATACGACGTCAGTGTCGTGTATCGACAGACAGGGAGGAGTACGCTTCCCCTGTCTGCACCAGGCGGCGGGCGGCTGGCTATGGGCGTCCTCCATCTGCGCGGCCTGAGGGCTCCCCACATCCCCGGCAGGGAGAATGTGGGTGCAGGTTACTGTCGCGGGGCGGCCCTCATCCTGACGGGTGAGGATTGCGTCTGGACATGGCCAGGCGGGTCTGGGACCGATGCCGTGCCGCCAGGGATTCTTCCCCTTGCATCTGTTAGGTCAGTTGTTGGGACGGGTACGTTGAGGGGCGCAGGTTCTTGATCCTGATGGTGTTACCATCTGGAATGCGCATGCTCCCTCCACTGTCGCGCTTACGCGGGCAGATGACGTATGTTCCAAGTGTGGTGTAAGGCGGGGGGCCGGGACTCAGTCTCCTGCCCCCTGGATGCTGTCCTTAGTTACCTCCGGTCTCTCCTTGATAGACTGTCGGCTTCAACGGTGAGGGTATATGCAGCAGCTATATCCTCCTATCATGAGGGGTTTGAGGGGATGTCTTGTTCAGCCACCCTCTTGTGAAGCGTTTCCTGCTTGGCGCTCGACGCGTTAAGCCGGTGCAACGCTCCTTGGCTCCGACTTGGGATCTTCAATTGGTCCTCGGTCGGTTGTCCTTGGCCCCGTTTGAGCCGCTCGAGCAGGCGCCGTTGGGACAGCTGTCCTTCAGGACCGCGTTCCTTCTGGCTGTCACTTCCGCTAAACGCGTAGGTGAGCTCTGTGCTCTCTCGGTACGTCCAGAGTGCCTGTCTTTTCGGACCGATTGCGGTGTCACTCTGCGACCTGATCCTGCTTTCGTGCCTAAGAATATCCGGAGTTCCTTCCGCTCCCGGGATATTGTGGTTCAGGCGTTTCGTCCTCCTCCTCACACTAGTGAGTTAGATGCGGGCCTTCACCTGTCATGTCCAGTCCGTGCTTGGGGATTTACCTCAGCCGTACTCAGGATTTCAGGGTTACCGTCCAGCTTTTTGTCTGTTACGGTGGGGCTCGTGCTGGTAAGGCACTGTCGGAGCAGCGCCTGTCCCATTGGTTGTGCGAGGGTGTTACCCTCTGCTACACGTTGGCTGGGCAGGATCCCCCTGGGGGCGTCAGGGCGCACTCCACTTGTGGGGTGGCTGCCTCTGCCGCTCTCCTGGGTGGGGCCTCGGTGGAGGCCATCTGTGCTGCAGCTTCATGGTCCTCCCCGGGCTCCTTTGTAAGGTTTTTCCTCATGGACATGACCGGGGGTTCTGTCTCCCAGGCGGTTCTGGGGTCTGTGGCCTTTCCTGCTTCCCGTCCTTTGGTCGGGTAGCAGGAGTGTATGGGTATGGGCCACAGTGTGTTGAGTCACACGTGGTTCCGCCTGTACGGTGTGTTCAAGGGGTTCTAGTTTCCCTCTTGTTCGCATTCAGGTGGAGTTGACTGCGCCCCCCCTTCATTAGGGAGGATGGGGTGACAGGGCTCCCCGCACCCCTTGATGTGGGCTTACGGGTCCTCAGGGGGTACATTTGTCGGGCTTCGCGTCCGCTCTTCCCCATATCTCATACGGCTCAGAGCGGAACGCGATAGCAAATACGGCATATAACGGTAGGTTATGTAGATAACCTAGTTATATTAGTATTGGCTGAGCGTTCCGCTCTGCGCGGCCCTGAGTTCCCTCTTGAGGAATCTTTTCCTGGGACGGGTTTTTGGCGAGGAAGGGTGTGTGGTGACTACCGTCACTGCTATATGGGCGGTGCCACCATGGGGGCGGAGCCCCATACAGGTGTGGTGCATGTATTTTTTTGTTCGTAGGGAGATACAATAGGTATCATAGGAGATCGAATATCTCATACGGCTCAGAGCGGAACGCTCAGCCAATACTAATATAACTAGGTTATCTACATAACCTACCGTTACAATCACTCCAGGTTTAAAATCAACCAATGTGTGATGGCAGTGTTTTCTGTTTTTCTGTGACTTAAATGTGCCAGAAATTATTTCCAAGTGACCCCAGTGGAATGGGTTTTATTGTGGTGGACAATAAGGGCATTCCACGTCTTAAATGTACATGGGCAGTGCAGGTACGTACATGGAAAGGGATAACTACTTCCAAATCGTGGATGCCTTAACCTGTAGTGATGCAAAAGCTTGAACCTACTTGATACAGTTTCTGTGCACCCCTTACATCTCCACATTTCCAGCACCTAACCCTGTAACATAAATCAAGACCATCATTAGTTACATTATTAAAGCTCTGATCTCTAGGCCTAATTATAATAAAAAGGTCTACTGCACTAACAATTCAAAACATTATGGAAATGTACTAGTGCTATCAATTCATAAATAATGGATATATCTTTAAATACAAGGACAAACACTAACCAGCTAAATGTGTTTTAATGTGTTATGATGCTGTTAAAGAATGCCTTAATAGTGATGCAAAAGCTTGGGACCTACTTGATAATTTCTGTTACATTCCCAGCACCTGTAACATAAATCAAGACCATCATTAGTTACATTATTAAAGCTCTGATCTCTAGGCCTAATTATAATAAAAAGGTCTACTGCACTAACAATTCAAAACATTATGGAAATGTACTAGTGCTATCAATTCATAAATAATGGATATATCTTTAAATACAAGGACAAACACTAACCAGCTAAATGTGTTTTAATGTGTTATGATGCTGTTAAAGAATGCCTTAATAGTGATGCAAAAGCTTGGGACCTACTTGATAATTTCTGTTACATTCCCAGCACCTGTAACATAAATCAAGACCATCATTAGTTACATTATTAAAGCTCTGATCTCTAGGCCTAATTATAATAAAAATGTCTACTGCACTAACAATTCAAAACCTTATGGAAATGTACTAGTGCTATCAATTCATAAATAATGGATTTATCTTTAAATACAAGGACAAACACTAACCAGCTAAATGTGTTTTAATGTGTTATGATGCTGTTAAAGAATGCCTTAATAGTGATGGGACTTACTTGATCATTTCTGTTACATTCCCAGCACCTGTAACATAAATCAAGACCATCATTAGTTACATTATTAAAGCTCTGATCTCTAGGCCTAATTATAATAAAAAGGTCTACTGCACTAACAATTCAAAACATTATGGAAATGTACTAGTGCTATCAATTCATAAATAATGGATATATCTTTAAATACAAGGAGACAATTTGACCGTAGACACCATGAACCTGAAACAAACAATAATTTCACTGATCACTGCAGTGTTGAGCTTATTTCTATTCATCAATGGGACTTCATTTAGCTAGCTAGTAGTTAGACAATATAACACAGCTAAGTAACGTTAGGGCCCAGTCACACATTCACAAAATTATTGTGACCGGGCCCCTAATTAACCATAGCTAACGTTAGCTAGCTTAGAGCACTAACTAACGTTAGCTAGCTTGTCTATAGCTAACGTTAGCTAGCTACCCAGCTATAAGCATACCTTAGGCTTATAGGGACTAAATAACGTTAGCTAGCTTGTCTATAGCTAACGTTAGCTAGCTACCCAGCTATAAGCATACCTTAGGCTTAGAGGGACTAACTAACGTTAGCTAGCTTGTCTATAGCTAACATTAGCTAGCTTGTCTATTGTAGCTAACACAAGCTGTACGTTAGACAATATAACACAGTGAGCTAGCTAGCTAGCTAAGTAACGTTAGGGCCCCAGGCATCACACATTCACAAAATTATTGCGGGAAGAAATGCGCCTCCCATTCTATTTTTCGCACATGTGTGACCGGGCCCTAATTAACCATAGCTAACGTTAGCTAGCTTGTCTATAGCTAACGTTAGCTAGCTACCCAGCTATAAGCATATAGAGGCACTAACTAACGTTAGCTAGCTTGTCTATAGCTGACGTTAGCTAGCTACCCAGCTATAATCATACCTTAGAGGTAACTAACGTTAGCTAGCTTGTCTAAAGCTAACGTTAGCTAGCTTGTCTATTGTAGCTAACGTTAGCTAGCTTGTCTATAGCTAACGCAAGCTGTCCAAACATTTTATGCTGTGTAGCTAGCCAGTGGCTAACCCAACGCTTGTCTGATAGACAGACTAATAGAGGAAATGTCGCCCAGTGCCCACTTGAACACTAACATAAATCAATTTGATTAACTTACTTTCAATTCGGGAGTTCTTTCTCAAAAGACGAATTTTCAGTTCTTCTCTCAGAGTCCATCAGACTTTCTGGCGGTCGAATACTATTTCCGGTATACTATTTCCGGTTGGTGACTCTACTCAATTTAACTGAGTTGTCAGTTTTCAATCAACGCGAGAGAAACCATTAAACTCAACATTCTCCATAAACAACAGAAGTTTTACTTGATTAAAACATGATCACAAAAGGATTATAAATTAATTAGTTGAATGCACTAACTGTATTCGTGTAAATTCAAAGACCTGCTCTTTCCCTTTTTTTCAGTCTAGCTAGCCTATAGCTAACGTCGGGACCACGGCAGAGAGAAGCAGCACCCAATCTGCGTGTAACGTTAGTCACTAACATGAAGAATAGAGAGCTGCAAACGGAAATAAACGCCCAGTCCTTGAGAGAACGGTTTCCTGGTTTACTGTCACCACCTTACAGAGGGAATTACCCCGAAAGTCCGGCTAGTTATAAGCACGTTACATGACCGGCACTTCGGCCCTAGAGTGTTAGGAGAACACTCCCCTATACTCTACTGTGGTTCAGATTAATACAGGAAAAGGTATACATTGGGGGCTCGAGTCCGGGATATGAAAATAAATCCTGATTTCATCTGTGAGTTGTAAACTGTATGGAAACGTGAAGTTAGCTCATGCTACTGGAAAACGGACGCACAAGGCAATCTCGTCATTAATGAACTGAGTTAAAATGCCCTTTTTTTTTTTTTACGGTTGATGCGCTTGTCTGTTCTACACCCGCGGGTGCCTTGACACACCGCAGGATCATAATAACAATAATCATAATACCCCCACCTAGATCATAATCTCTCCACCAAGATCATAACCTCTCCACCAACATCATAATATCTCCACCCAGATCATAATCTATCCACCAGGATCATAATCTCTCCACCCAGATCATAATTTCTCCACCCAGATCATAATCTCCCCACCCATATTATAATCTCTCCACCTACAGTAGATCATAATATTTCCACCTAGATCACAATTTCCCCACCTAGATTATCTGGTCTCGGGATTCTAACCAGCAATCTTTCAGTCCAAGCCTTCCTTTCTAACCATTACCCCCCCCCCCCCTCTCTCCTCTCTCCTGTTTTTAGAACATTCCTCCTTTCATTGTGACTGTAATTTTGTGGCTGTGTTTTCTCAGAGTGCGGAGGGAGCCTTAAAGCCGAGGTTAAGACCATAGATCTGTTCTCCCACGCCCAGTTTGGAGATAATAACTATCCTGGAGGTGCGGCCTGCCAGTGGGTGATCTCTACAGAGAAGGGCTATGGCGTGGATATCATCTTCCAGTTCCAGGTCTTTGAAGTGGAAGAAGAAGCCGGCGATGACTGCTATGATTACGTGGAGCTGTACGACCGCACGGACACTAAAGCCCCACGTCTCGGACCACACTGAAGTAACACATAAGATGACGCATAGCTCCTCCACCATCTTGTCACAACACAGCATCAGGTCCAGAAGCGCTAGCATCAGTGGCGGCCGGCCGATAGTGGTTAAAAGAGAGAAGAAGAAGAAAATATTATTATATATTTTTTTAGAGCCCTAAAAATAAAATAAACATGTTTAAAATGAATAATATTTACTCATTTTAAGTATGTTTGTGTTTCCAATGCACAATATAACGTTAATATATCAAATATAAATAATAGTTTTTCATTCACAGGAAGTCACTAGTAACTACCTCTCAGGCCGGGCGAGACATATCGCGCACAGCAGGGCGTGCACTGGTTTCATCGCTGTATCCTCGCAGCCAATCAAATAGGTCAACGCACGTAACGCACTGTGCGTTGAAATATGATATGATGGAAGCCGGGCGCGTTTTCAAGCGATCTATATCATCTAAGCAAGCAGCGTCTATACTTTCTGTAGCCGCATTTCTCGGAGACGCTCTAGCCGCATTTCTCGGAGACGCTCTCTGATTGGCCGACGTCAGTTTCTACACTGGTTAGGCTTAGTTACTCTTCGAAGTTGGTTAAGGTTAGGCAAGTTATTTCGACGGTTAAGCTTAGGCACTCTTTCAAAATTGGTTAAGGTTAGAGTTTGTCTTAGAGCAGGGCGATAGAACGCCAGGTAGTTTGCAGGCTGTTCAATGCGGAAATGGGCAAAGACACAGCTCGTCGTCACAGTACTTGTGTTGGTGTGCCTAACCTGGCTAACAAGAAGCTATTTGGCTAGCTGGATGCAGTCTGGACAGTGGATATACATCAACAGTCTGGGACTGTGGGACAGTGGACATATACACTTTATCAAGCCCTCCTGGACCACGTTTCAACTAAACAAAGTGAGTTAATGCGGTCTCTCAGAGTTGGAGAACTATCTGACTCTCTCTCCCTCACGCGGATCACACACACACAATGGAGCCGTGCTGCCGCTTGTGATTGGTGGAGGCGGGACCAGGCAATACAACTGATTGACAGCGTAGGCGGCGAATGGAATGGCAGATGGCACGCTCCCACTTTTCTGAAAGGAGTTGTTAAATCTGACATTACAAAAAACTATATGTGGTGGTTATGATTGGGGCTGAAGTTGAATAAACAATTTATGAAAGAGAAAGTCAAAATAATTCCAAGATAATTCAAAGATTACACACCTTTGCCACATTGGCTACAAACATAATCACTGCAAAGTTATCAAAAAATAAGAATCTGATCAGACACAAGGGTTAAGTTGTTGTTCCCTTTCTAATTTCCTCAAAAACATATAGTCTAGTTAATGTGATCAATATTATTATTTTGACAATTGATGCTTTTTGTTGGAAATTTCAGTCAGTGAGCTCATACTTTGAGCTAATTTTATAGTTAAAATGATTGAGACAGCGCAATCTTCTGTTTTTGTTGTGCATGAATGCGTGTGCTCACCACACGCGATACATGTGTCACTATTCTGGCAGTGGCTACTGTTATTATAGTATTGTAATGAAAGGTCTGTTATTTAATGTTTGTGTAAAGGGCTATTTAAACTGTTGATGGGTAGTGCATCAGTAAAGTGAATATGGTATTGTGCTCTTGCTCTGTTTGAATAGGTGGAGAGAGTGGTTATAATAGTAAATAGAAAAATATGTTGTGCTCTTGCTTTTTTCTTTTTGAAGGTGGAGAGAGTAGCATTGCTAGTGCCACAACAGTTTTATTTGAGGTTCATAACAGTACATTGTACTAAGCAATTGTTGGCTCATTAGTTTGTGATTCACATGCACTAAAATTCACCAGAATGCAGGAAATTAAGTGTTTGTAACAAAAATTTTCCGGGTGGGGGACCCCCAGACCCCCTGCTTAAAAAGTGGCCTGATTGGGGCTATATTTCGCGCTATATCTCCCGGTATGAATTATTTCCCCAGTCCGGCCCTGCTGGACACAGAGTGAGAGACACCCAAGGATTGCAAATGTCTTGGGAAGGGGAAAAAACTAACAATCAGATTTTTAGGGTAAGACTAGTGTCTGCCAAATGAGCCACACCATTGTCTCCACAGCTATAATACAGAACACACAGAGCTCTGCAAACATCATGAAACACCGCGGAAACAACTATTTTAAGGTGGCCTTCTAGCGGCAGATATGGGGATTAAGCGTGGTGCTGAAAGTGTTAATGATGGCTGGTGGAAACACACATAACAGTTAATAAAAAGACTGGAGACTTAGTTCTGAACCAACACGTTCTACAATGACATGCTCAAAAGGCTCACCAACAGCATGAATGGGGCACAGAGGGGCTGAAGGCACCAGAGTCAGTAATGACATGACCAGGGTTGAGACAGAAAAAACATTGTTTCTCACTTGACGAAGGTATATTGGCCTGTGTGACATGCATATCACCAGTTCTCTGGGAGAAACCACAGGGGCAGGAAGAGTCAGACTTCTGGGTAGATGCTTTCTGCTCATTTAGGTACACTACCTACCACTACAATAGCAGCAGCAGGCATACCGTTTTTGAACTCCTCCAACAACATCAGCTCACGCACTGAAGCCAGGTCTTCAGCCTTACATGACGAACGCCATCTATGGAAGAGGATCCCTTTCGCCCTGGCAAAGTCTGGTTTGAGGCTTTTCTGAGACCTCAGAAACACTGTTGATAGGCCTCTGGCATCAGCTCATAGACTCTCAAAATAGCAGAGCTTTTTACCCTCTTGTACACAAGACTGTCTTCCACAGAGAGAGACCAGTCAGTTTACACTGCAATACAAGTATTTCCCACACTTCTCTTGGTCAACGTGGAGCAGCGGCAATGTGCCAAAATATGACTCAACCTCTCGAGGAACAGGGACAAATTAAATGTTTTTACTCACGTCAAAGGCAACAGCAGAATCCGGCGTTGACCGCGCACCAGCTGCACTGGGGGCAATTGGTGATACACAAAAACCTTCCCTATAGCGCTAAACTCTAGTTGCCACAGCTGTGTCTGTGTCTGCCTCCAACCTTTTCAGCTTCAAACTCCCTCCGGAGGTGAAGCTCTCGCTCCTCTCTACCTTTTTTCCTCACTCTCCATATGAAGATGCACTAAATGCACCTTTTAACCTCTTAAACAGTCTTGGAATTGCATACATTGGGTATGGGTGGACATCTGAGATCCAAGAAGCCCACCTGTAATCATGTGTGATGATGTTAGTCCACATTATAGCCACCATATCATTTTAGTGAAACCATTTTTTTTAACTTGAACTAAATCAATCACAAAAACTAGAGATTGGAGATCATACATTCAGATGATGTGTGGCTTTATAGGTACCGGTATGTTGACAATAAGAGGGGTTTCTGAACTAGAACAGAAGTGCTCGCCATCCAATCGCTGAAAAATGCAATTCTCCAAATGTCAAAGTGTTTTGATACAAAATCACTGAATGCATTTTTCTATAGTGTTCTTCAAGGTCTTTGTGTGTTAATGTGGTATTTTGGAGAGATCTTTTGTTAAAGTTAGAGGTTCTATGTAGGATTGCAAGTAACTGTCTAACTGTATTTAACTGTCTCCACTGACTGTACATAACTGTTTCCACTAGAGGGCGCTATAGGCGGAGCCACTAATGCTACCACCAGGTGGCGAGTATTTAAGCAGATGTCTCCTCCCCCTCTATCTCTTTCCGACCTGCCTCTCACAGAGAGGAGAACTCATGTACTGCTGCTTTACCATGCAAATAATAAACCACGCTGATTAATGGCTGAAGGTAGAAACCATGCCTCTTGACCACATTATTGTCGCCCCATAGCCAGACTCTGTTAACAGGTTATGGGCCCAGATCACGCAGGGGCGAAATAATAAGGGTAGCAAGTTTAGCTGAAGTATAGGCTAGGTTAGCGCCGGGAGCACCGCGTGGCTAGACGCTAGGCCAACAAGAGCTAAAGCTACGCCCACCATCAAATCCAACACGACGATCCTGCGTGTCAAGAGGAAGCGGGGCACCGCCCCACCGACGCGCTGCTGCTAGAGTGCAAGCGGACCCGCCCGGAGAGCAGCGCGCAGAGCCCCGGGGAGGCGGCACCGGGGAGACGGAACCTGCTGAGCCCAACGGAGGTGAGGAGGAGAACCCCGTCTTAAAACTCATGGCGACCAGGGGAAGGAGCAAATGGCCCTCATTTAATGGAAAGGCAGAGGATTATGAGCTCTGGGAAGAGCGCATGTTATGCTGCATGCACGGTGTGGGACTGAAGACGACGATCTTGACGGCCCCCACGGGAGACCTGACGGCGGAAGCACAAGCCCTGGACGACAAGCGTAATGCAGATGCATACTGTGAGTTAGCACCACTGCTCGACGACACAAGCTTGGGGCCAGTGGCGGACTGGGACACAAATTCAGCCCGGGACATTCAGACGCACCAGCCCACACACCGGCCCACCTACCGGCCCACGCACCGGCCCACGCACCGGCCCCGAAACCGGCCCACACAACGGCCGTTATGAAACACTTAGTATTAAACAACCCAAGGCTGTGGCTAAGGAGTCAACATCAGGGAGACCAAATCTACACCCCGCCCCTAGATGTGCACTCGTGCACAGTGCACACACACACACACACACACACACACACACACACACACACACACACACACACACACACACACACACACACACACACACACACACTGCATCTTAAAGGTGACATGTACTGCTATTCCTAGCACTATTTGGGAAACTTTACACAATTCCTGTTAGTCTATTGAAGACATCTGTAAGGTTTTTTTTCAAAAAAATTCATTGTTTTATATTTCTAATCAAGTACTCAAAACCATCATTTTCCAGCTTCAAGATTTCAGGCTGTTATGGCCTGGCTCCGCCCATAAGCACTTTGAGTGACAGTCAGCCCACACAGCGACTGGTAGACAGAGAGAGATAGAGAGAGAGAGAGAGAGAGAGAGAGAGAGAGAGAGAGAGAGAGGGGGGGTGGGAGAGAGAGAGAGAGAGAGAGAGAGAGAGAGAGAGAGAGAGAGAGAGAGAGAGAGAGAGAGGGGGGGGGGTGGGAGAGAGAGAGAGAGAGAGAGAGAGAGAGAGAGAGAGAGAGAGAGAGAGAGAGAGAGAGAGAGAGAGAGAGAGCTTCTTCCAGAGCGAAACCCGACACCTCTGCACACACTCCGGAGGGAGAGAGAGAGAGAGAGAGAGAGAGAGAGAGAGAGAGAGAGAGAGAGAGAGAGGGGGGGGTGGGAGAGAGAGAGAGAGCTTCTTCCAGAGCGAAACCCGACACCTCAGCTTGTGGGCCTCCCTTCCTCCCCTCTCCCGTGTGCCAAGCAGCAGGTCCCCCCCCCCCAAGTGCTCCCTCTCTCTCCATCTCTCTCTCCCTCTCTCCCTCCAGAGCGCACGCAGAGGCGTAGGGCCCCACTCCGCCTCGCAGCATGAGGAAGTGGCTTCCACTCACTGTCTAGTCTAGGTAGAATGGGGGCGGGCATTAGCTCTAACCACAGAGCCAATCGCATCACTGTGCGCTACCCAGCGTCCGAATGACGTGACTCAGTCGTTCAAATCAAAATGGCCTGATTTACTGGAGGAGGAAAGGGGCTGAGCTGAATCAGAGCAATCCGCCAATATGGTATTTAGACACTAAAACACATTGATACGAACTCCTATTACTATAATACAATGCTAGAGACTGAAAAATGACATTTATAGTACATGTCACCTTTAAGGCAAACCAGAACTGTGATCATTTTTAATCTGATTTAGTTTATGCAACTTGTTTATTATTTTATTGCCGGCCCACACACTGGCCCACACACCGGCCCACATACGGCCCACACACTGGCCCACACACTACACCAGCCCACACACTACACCGGCCCACACACCGGCCCACACACCGGCCCACATTAGTGGCCCACACACTGGCCCACACACTGGCCCACACACTGGCCCACACACTGGCCCACACACTGGCCCACATACTGGCCCACACACCGGCCCACATACTGGCCCACACACCGGCCCACACACTGGCCCACATTAGTGGCCCACACACCAACTCACACACTGGCTCACACACCGGCCCACATACTGGCCCACACACTGGCCCACACACCGGCCCACATACTGGCCCACACACTGGCACACACACCGACTCACACACTGGCCCACACACCGGCCCACACACTGGCCCACATTAGTGGCCCACACACCGACTCACACACTGGCCCACACACTGGCCCACACACTGGCCCACACACCGGCCCACACAATGGCCCACATACTGGCCCACACACCGGCCCACACACCGGCCCACATACTGGCCCACACACTGGCCCACACACCGGCCCACACACTGGCCCACACACTGGCCACAAAAAAAAAAAAAAATATATATATATATATATATATTTTTTTTTTTTTTTTTTTTCATTACATGTCTCATTGAAGATCACTTCCTACAGAACCCAGTAGACCCCTGTGTTTACTCAAGGGAGTCAAAAGAGTCAGGAAAAGTGGGCGGCTAGGTGGTGCAGTGGGCAAGGCACTCACCACCAATGCAGGAGACGCTGGGTTCGAGCCCAGCTCTCCGCATTGCTTTCAGCTTGGCTGGTCGTTCATACTAATACAATTGGCAGTATTAGGGGGAGGGAAGCTGATGGATGGGGATTGGACGTTGTGGACAGCGACTCCTACAGGTCGGTTGGTGCGCCTGCGCAGCAGAATCAGGAAGTGACGGGGCCCTCCAAATGCAGACCCCCGACGCTGAGAGATCACGCTGTGCAGGTGAAAAGATGCGACTGCTGCTTCCTCGAGTACCGGAGGGGACACGTGATGTAAGACTTAGTCGACATTGCAGCCGGCTTGTGGGAGGCATGACCTAACAGCGTTCGAGACAGGGGAGGGTAGAATTGGACGATACGAAATTGGGATGGGAGAAAAATAGAAAATGGGAGAAAAAGTAGATAAAAAAAAGGCAGGAAAAGTGATCATCGTCATTTGGGTGGATGATTTGATCATCGCAGCAGACGACACTAGAAACCTAGAACAGGTGAAAGGTATGCTCTCCACCAGATTCAAAATGAAAGACCTTGGAAGGTTAAAGCATTTTCTAGGCATGGACTTTGAACAGTCTGCCAATTGTGTAAAAATATCCCAGAAGAGATATGTGGAAAAGATCCTGAAACGTTTTGACATGCAAGAATGTAGATCAAGGAAAACACCATGCGATAAAAAATTAGACTACCAGGAGGATGCTCAGAAACTGACAGATGTAAAAATGTACAGAGAAGCTGTCGGTAGCCTCATTTATTTGACAACATGTACTCGCCCTGACCTATGTTTTGTAGTGAGCAAATTGTCACAGCATTTTGCTGACCCCACAGAAGAGCACTGGATTACAGCAAAACATGTTTTTCGTTATCACAAAGGTACAGCAGATAAACAGCTGTGTTTCAGAAAGAGCAGCGAGGGCTTAGGGCTTAAAGTCTACAGTGATGCAGACTGGACAGCTGACACCACAGATAGAAGAAGTACGACAGGATATTGTGTGAGTTTGAACACAAACAGCTCACTGGTTTCGTGGAAAACAAAGAAGCAGCCCACAGTGGCACTATCAACTTGTGAAGCCTAATATACGGCTCTAGCTATGACACTACAGGAATGTATTTATCTAGAACAACTGCTTGAAGGGATGGATACCTATGTATATAAGAAGACTGTTGTTTACGAGGACAACCAGGGAACCATTGCGATTGCTAGAAACCCTGTGTGCCGGCAGAGATGTAAACATGTCGATATAAAATATAATTTCATCAGATCTGTCATCAGAGAAGAAAGATGACACTGATTTATTGTCCAACGGACGACATGGTAGCAGACGCTATGACGAAACCTGCTTCCAAACTGAAATTGAAGAGATTTGCAGAGGTCATGTTTGGTGTGTAAATATTGACTGCCATATTATTTTTGATGTTCTGAATTGTATTATTTTCTTTGTAAATTGTTTTTGAAGAAGTTATACAGTGTGCTATAGTGCTATACAACCCTAAGTGGGAGTGTTAAAGTTAGAGGTTCTATGTAGGATTGCAAGTAACTGTCTAACTGTATTTAACTGTTTCCACTGACTGTACATAACTGTTTCCACTAGAGGGTGCTATAGGCGGAGCCACTAATGCTACCACCAGGTGGAGAGTATTTAAGGAGATGTCTCCTCCCCCTCTATCTCTTTCCCACCTGCCTCTCACGGAGAGGAGAACTCATGTACTGCTGCTTTACCATGCAAATAATAAACCACGCTGATTAATGGCTGAAGGTATAAACCATGCATGGGCCCTCATTTATCAACAATTCTTAGAAAGTGTTCTATCTTTGTTCTTAAGCACATAATTTAAGCACAAAAATGGGATTTATCACACGTGCGTACACAGGTCGTACGCACACCTGTCTTGATAAATATCACTTTGATCCTACGCTGCAGCTCGTGCACGCTTTTACGTATTTGCATATAGCACCGCCCGTAATTAACCATATACGGTAATGGAACACCCCCATGAAATGTGGAAAAGTGGACTAAGCCGAGGAGAGCGTGTTATGGAGAAATACGTGACAGGCTGACAGACATGTACACGTACGGTGATGTCGGATATGATATCTATTAACTTAAAGACCATATTAACTAATAAAGACCGTGCTGGAATATGACTGCCTTTTTCCGTTTTGTTTGATTAATACCCAGGGATTAAAGTTCTCCTCAACTTTATTCCAAATCGCGACGGATTTTCCGTAAATTTTCTACCTGCTGCATATGATTTCTAGAGGCATACAATCTATTTTGATGTCGGTATTGGGTAGCCTATATAAACAATAATACGAGAGCATATACAAGAACAATGAATCTCACTGCCATGTATGATGTAGCCTATACGATGCATGTGTAGCCTGCCTATATGTGATCAATACAAACATGAACTTGAATTCCATCATGTCTGTGTGCGGGAGCTCACAAGGCTGTTGTCACAATGTAAATAAGAACGTGCACTGAAAAGTTACAGTATGTAGTTCAAGTTTCAAGTTTCTTTAATAGTTGTCATACAGAAGTACAGAATACTTTTATACAAAATGCTTCTTACTGTTACGCTCCAGAGACTGTGCTAGACAAGATAAGTATGAAATAACATAGTATAGCATGTAAATTAGAAGTAAAAAATGAGGTCACAGTGTTCAGTATAGACATATGTACAATGTTCGATGCAGAATAGACGTAACTGAGTTACCATATAATATACAATATACTATGCAGTGTACTAATATACAATACTATATAGTGCAAAGCAGAAATGGGATGAGGTACAATTTAGGTACAATTTAGAGTAAGGTGTACGAGTTGTAGTGCAAATACTTTATCAATAAATATAAAGTGTGTTTAGGTGATCTAAGGTGTGGAGAGTGGGTGCTGCAGTGTGTTGTTTGTTTAAAGTGAGTGTGTGCAGGTGGATGTGTGTGCTGTGTGCATTTGATGGTTGTTGTATAGTGTTTATTGTTCGTTGAGCAGCCTGATGGCCTGGGGATAGAAGCTTCTTCTGAGTCTTTCTGTGCTCGCCTTGAGACTCCGGTATCGCTTGCCTGACCGCAGCAGTTCAATGAGGCAGTTGTTCGGGTGGCTGGAGTCCTTGATGATTCTCTTAGCCTTACCCCTGCACCGCTTGTTGTAAATGTTCTGGAGGGTGGGGAGCCCCCCTCCAATTGTGCGTTCGGCTGAACGTGTCACTCTTTGTAGTCTGCTTCGGTCTTGCACAGTGCTATTCCCAAACCAGGAGGTGATGTTGCCAGTCAGGATGCTCTCTATTGTACATGAGTAGAAGTTCTTAAGGATCTTCTGACTGACTTGGAACTTCCTTAGGCGCCTGAGGAAGTAGAGGCGTTGTCGTGCCTTCTTCACAACACTGTCAATGTGTGTGGTCCATGTCAAGTCCATGTGGGCTCCGAGGTACTTAAAGCTGTTCACTCACTCAACCGGTGCCCCGTCGATGCTGAGGGGGCTGTAGTCCTTGACCCCCGACCTCCTGAAGTCCATAATCATCTCCTTTGTTTTGCTGACGTTCAGGGAGAGGCTGTTCTCCTGGCACCATCCCGCCAGGACCTTGACCTCTTCCAGGTAGGCCCTCTCGTCGTTTGCAGAGATCAGGCCCACCACTACTGTGTCGTCAGCAAATTTGATGATTGTGTTGTTACTCCGCTGAGCCACACAGTCGTGTGTGTACAGGGAGTAGAGGAGGGGACTCAGAACACAGCCCTGGGGGGCCCCTATGTTGAGGGTGATTGATGAGGAGGTGCAGTTGCCTGCTCTCAATACCTGGGGTCTGCCCGTCAGGAAGTCCAAGACCCACTGGCAGAGGTCATAGTTCAAGCCCAGGTCCCTGAGCTTGGCTATGAGTTTGGAGGGGACTATGGTATTGAATGCCGAGCTGTAGTCGATGAATAGCATTCTCACATAGTTCCCCTTCCTCTTGTCCAGGTGTGATGCTGCTGTGTGCAGCACATGGGCTATGGCGTCCTCCGTGGACCTGTTAGGGCGGTATGCAAATTGCAGGGGGTCCAGGTTGATGGGGAGGGAGGAGCAGATGTAGCCCTTTACTAGCTTGAATGAATGAATGAATGAAAACTTTATTTAACAGATTGCAGAATGGGTACAATACAGTACGGCTCAATACATACAATTGTTAAGGGGATGCAGACCTGAGAAAGACGTTTGTCTTGTTTCCATCAGGGTCCCCCATTTTCAATTCATATAGACATATATGACATACATGACATACAGATAGTCAGTACTGCTACATCTATACATTTATGACATACCAGATTTGCAAATACAGTACTTTTTGTGATACAGAAGGAGTCAAGAAAAGGGAGTATATACATTTGACGTAGAAACTGTACATTGGAGGAGGTTGGGTGGGGGGGGTTGGGTACATTGGGATATTGACAACCATACTGGGTAATTTACATTGGAGGTGGTTGGGGGGGGGGGGGGCACACTGTATAAACAAGTAACACTGTACATTGAGGGGGGGGGGGAGGAGACACTGTACAAACAAACACAATTGTACATTGAACTATTGACAAAACCATACTAGGTAAATGACTGTACATTGGAGGGGGTTGGGTTAGGATATTTACAGGGGCCAGTGTTGAATTGCAGTCTCCCGTAGGTGTCCCTTGAGAGAGGTTTTGAAAGTGGGTAGTGATCCACATTCCTTTACAGCTTTGGGTAGGGCGTTCCACATTGATGTGGCATAATTGCGAAACGTGTTTAGTCCCTTATTTGAGCCGAATCTGGGTTTAACATGATTTGTGGAGCTCCCTCTGGTGTTGTGATCGTGGTATTCACTGACCTTTGGGAAGTATTTTGACATGTACATGGGTACCTTGGTCGTGTAGTGTATCTTGTAGACCAGGCCCATTGCAAGTTGTTGTACTCTGTCGTCTACTCTAAGCCATCCTAGGTTGTCAAAGTGGGCAGGGGTGAGGTGGGTTCTAGGAGTAAGGTCAAGCAGTAGTCTGACCAGTTTGTTTTGAGATGTTTGTAATTTTGTTTTTAGCGCCTTTGAGGTGCTTTGGTACCATGAGGTGCAAGCATAGTCGTAGTACCCCTGAATGAGTGCTCCTGCCAGAGTCTTCAGGGTGTTCTTGTTTACCAGAGAGGAGATCCGGTACAAGAATCGAGTTCGTTGGTTGACTTTTTTTATTACATTGGATGCCATTTTGTCACAGGAGAGATTAGCCTCTAGGATGGAACCCAGGTAGGTAATTTCATCTTTCCTTGTGACAATATTGTCACCCACTGTAACTGAGAAGCCGTCGGTCTTGCTGAGTTTGTTATTTGAACCGAAGAGAATGGACTCTGTTTTGCCCATGTGTAATGATAGTTTGTTATCAGCGAGCCATATGCAGATTCTGCCTAGTTCCGAGCTGAGGGTTTTTTCAACCTGTAACTTGTTCTTGTCAGAGACCAGCAGGGCTGAGTCGTCCGCAAACAGGAACAAGTTGCAGTCACAAGCTGACGACATGTCATTTGCATAAATTAGGAACAGTAGCGGTCCTAGTATGCTTCCTTGTGGAACACCACAGCTCACTGTGAGGGGGGGGGATAGAGTACCGTTTACCTCCACCATCTGTTCCCTCCCCTCAAGGTAGGATTGCATCCAGCTCACTGATAGACTATCAAAACCAATTGCTTTTAGCTTGTCAATCAGAATGGAGTGATTGACCGTGTCAAAGGCCTTTTGTAGGTCCAGCATGACCATGCCGCAGTATTTGCCTGCGTCCACCTCTTGTTTGATGTGGTCATTCAAATAGAGAAGGCATGTGTCAGTGGAGTGGGATGTTCTGAAGCCAGATTGGAATTCGTAGATTAGATTTTTTTCCGCTAGGTACTTTTCGACCTGTTCGTAGACTATTTTTTCCATGACTTTCGAGATGGAGGTGAGAATAGAAACAGGGCGGTAGTTGCCTGGGTCTAATTTGCTGCCCTTTTTGTGCAGAGGGGTCACCCTCGCAATTTTGAAGTCCTTGGGGACGTGTCCCTGTTTTATGGAGAGGTTTATTATGTGTGTGATGATTGGTGTGATGGCGGCTGCTGAGTCTCTGAGGAATTTGGAGGGGATGTTGTCATGGCCAGTGGCCTTGTTAGGTTGGAGGGCGCTCAGTTTATTGAGTACCTCATCTGTTGTTACCATTTCCAGCTTGAAGTCGTCCTTGCGGACCCCTAGGTTTTTGTAGTAAGCTACTATGTGTTCTACCCCATAAAGCCCTGAGTGGGAGGGTAGTTTGTTTACCAGTGTTGTGGCTATGTTTGTGAAGAAAATGTTTAAGTAATTGGCTACATCCAGCTTGTCTGTGATGAGCGTGTTGTCCGTTTTTATGTTTATGTTTGAGAATCTGGTTTTAAGTTTTTTACTGCATCCTAGTTGATTATTGAGTAATTTCCAAAGTTCACGTGGTTTGTTTTTGTTTTCCTCAGTTTTGTCATTGATGAAATTCTTTTTTGCAGTTTTGATCATGGAGTTTACGTCGTTTCTTAGTCTGTTTCTTTCTAGTTTGAGTTCAGTCACGTGGGCTTGGAGTTCACTGCTCGTGCTTTTAGTAAGCTTTGACTGACTTTTACGAAACTCAGAGCATTTTTTGTCTCTGGTTTTCATAGCGGCCAGTATTTTGGAGTGCATCCACGGCTCAGCGCGATTTTTTACCCTGGTGGTTCTTAGGGGGGCCATGTCGTTTAGTATTGCTGAGAATTTGGTTTTGAAACCTAGCCATGTTTCGTCAACCAGTGTACCATTGAGTTCATCTGACCAGTCCAGACTCTCCAGTTCAAGGTTGAAGGCCTCGCTAGAGTAGGTTTTGAGGTCTCTAGATGTGACTGTTTTGTGGCAGCCAGCCTTTTGTTTTAGTTTTTTTCGGGTACAGAATATCATATAATGATCACTTAACCCACATGCTATAACCCCTTTATTTGAGATCTTGGACTTGTCGGAGGTCAGAATGAGGTCAATGGTAGTCTGAGTTGATTCACATACACGTGTGGGTTGGGTGATTAGCTGGCTGAGGCCGTGCAGATCACAAAACCTACTGAAGGCCTTGAAGACGGGTGCATCTTTTCGTTGCATATCCGTGTTCCAGTCTCCAATAAGAATTTTGTCTACATCCTCAACTCCAGCTAAACACCCATCCAGTGTATCATAAAAGCCACTATGATCTGGCGGCCTGTAGGGATTTCGCCCTTTCGAATAGGATTTCCACCCATACAGTTTCAATTGATTTATGATTCAGGTCATTTCTGTTGATGAATTTGGTGTCCTTGTGTATGTACATACAGACACCACCTCCATGTTTGTTCCTATCATTCCTGATTATTGAGTAGTTCTCAATCTCTATCTCTGGATCTTTTACAGAATCGTCGAGCTTAGTTTCTGAGAAGCACAGTATGTTTGCCTTACCATTTATGAATATTTGTTTGATTTCATCCAATTTGTTTTTTAAGCTGTTAATGTTAATGTGAAAAATGTTCAGTCCATTGGCGTTGGTTATTTCATTGATGTTGGCAGGTTCGAAGTATTGTCCGTTTGTGATCTGTTCCTCTGTGTTGTTGTGGGTGGGAAGGGGGGAGGGGGGGGTCGGGTCCCGCGCCGTGCTGGAACAACAAAGAAGGGGGGAGGGGGGGTCGGGTCCCGCGCCGTGCTGGAACAACAAAGGACTTGTTCCTGGTTGTTTTCGTTGTTAGCTCTGCTAGCTAGCCGGCTATCGGGCGTCGAGATGTTTACATCCCGCGTCGAGATGGTCGTCATGGTTTCGACCCTCGGTTCACCTCCTCTCGTCACTGCCTCACGTGTGCTCGTCTGCTGTGGCGTCATTGGGGGAGCTTCGCCGCCCGCGCTGTGGATGTAGCCACAGGTTGCGTTGTTGATGCTGTTGGTCGCGATGGGAACCTCCATCGCTTCTTGCTGTAGTCTCTGGTTCCGTGTCATTACGGGACCAGGGTTCTGATGTATGTCACCCGACATGAGCAGATATAATAAAAACATTGATCTCTTATTACACTTGCCTGCCGGGGGTAATTTCTTTCGTTCCGGATTTGCAGTAAGTACTGCGTGGATCGCCGTGGCTCCGAAGGCTGGATGTTTCCTCTCCGTGCCCGTTAACAAGTAGAAGTCGCAATGGGACTGTTGATTTACGTTTTCGCTACCCTCCACTTCTGTCTGGAGTTGCTGCTTGAGTTGTGAATTCAGGTACAAATCCATAATCCACAGGAGGGAAAGTAGAAAATGCGCAAAGTACTTTTTTGTTGTTGTTGCTCTGTTGCGTTGGTTACGGGAGCTACGTAAAATGCGACCGTCCATGTTGAAGCCGTATGAGTGCTTCTCAAAGCACTTCATGGCTATGGAGGTGAGAGCTACAGGGCGGTAGTCGTTGAGGCAAGCAGGCTTGGATTTTTTAGGTACAGGGATGATAGTGGACTTCTTCAGGCAGGTGGGGATGACAGCCTGTTCTAAGGACAGGTTAAATATGTCAGTGAATACCGGGGCCAGTTTGTCGGCACAGACTTTTAGGACGCGGCCGGGGATGCCGTCCGGTCCTGCTGCCTTCCTGATATTCACTAAGGTCCGCCTCACCTCATGCTCTGTTACCCTGAACACTGAGTCTCCATCAGCAGACCCCCCCCCCCATTGCCGTGGCTTGTAGGCTGGTGTTGTTATTACCAGCTTCAAACCTCGCATAGAAGGTATTGAGATCATTTGCTAAGGAGATGTCACTGTTCAGTTTGAGGGAGGTGCCTTTGTAGTCTGTCATCGTTTTGAGACCCTGCCACATAGCTCTGGAGTCAGCCTGTTCAAACTGGAGTTAAATTTTATCCCTGTAGCGCCATTTTGCCTCTATTACTGTCCTCCTTACGTTGTATCGCGCCACCTTGTGGTCATTCATGTTGCCTGCCACCAGGCCGTCATTGTATGCTGTGGTGCGTGCTTTCAGAGCTTCACGGACGGATTTGTCTACCCAGGGTTTTTGATTTGGGTAAACTTTAATTGTGGTAGTGGGGATTGTTTCTTCCACCAAAGTACGAACAAAGTCCAGCACTGTCTCTGTGTAGACATTAATGTTATCTGTGTCACGGAATACACTCCAGTCTGTGCATTCAAGCGCAGCTTGGAGCGCCTCCCCTGACTCCACATCCCATTTCTGCACCTCTCGCGAGACTACCGGAGTGCTCTTGATTCTTTGTTTATATTTTGGTGAAAGAAAGATGGCCGCATGATCAGACTTCCCGAAGCCACTAGCAGAATGAGCCTTGTATCCACCCTTGAATTGCGTGTAACAGTGGTCTAAAATGTTACCGCCTCTGGTGTTGCAAGTCACATGCTGATAGAAGTCCGGCAATACCTTTCTCAGATTGGCGCTATTGAAATCACCCACAACCACAATAGCAGCATCAACGTTAGCTGCCTGGAGTTTATTTACCTCATCGTGGAGCCTGGAGAGCGCGTCGCCAGTGTTGGCTTGCGGTGGAATATACACCCCGACCAGGATGATCGACGTTAGCTCCCTCGGGAGGAAGAAAGGTCGACACTTGATGGATGTATATTCCAGGTTGGGGGAGCAGTGGCTCGATAGTTCCTTCACGTTGCCTGGATCGCTCCAATTGTTGTTCAACATGAAGGCTATTCCACCTCCACGCTGTTTGCCGGATTCTGCTGTTCTATCCTTGCGGTGAATGAAGAAGTGATCGGCCGGTTGGATGGCGTGGTCTGGGACTTCTGGCGCCAGCCACGTCTCGATGAAGCAGAGAACGTTACAGTCTCTAACGTCTCTCTGGAATTGAATCCTTGCTCGGATGTCGTCTAATTTATTGTCTATTGATTGTACATTGGCTAGCAATATACTGGGTAGTGGTGTCCTGTGCCACCTGGTTCTCAGCCTGTTACGGACTCCAGCTCTCTTTCCTCGCCGTCTGGGTCCTTTGTCCCTGGGGGCGAGATCTGGTCCTGATGTCCTCAAGATCTCAACAGGCCATTGTTGCGGTTCAGAGAGCTGATCCAGAGAGTAATCCAGTCGGTAAGTTTCCCGTAATCCAATGTCTATAAGTGACTGACGGTCATACACATTAAATGCACCTACTGTTGGTACAGACAAAACTCTTAAAACTATAAATATTAACAAAAGTAAGCACAGTCTCGACGGAGCGCACAGACAGGCAGCCGGTCGTAGCGGCGCCATCTTCCTAGTTGGTTGATTATTTGTATGACAGTCATAAACCCTTGCAAAAAGTATCCATTTTATTTAATGAATTGAAAACATGCAGCATGCCTTTCCTCCCGGCAGCAACAACATTTATCAGGCAAATGCCCATCACTGAGTGGAATCCCTTTCTATTCACATAACTGCATTTGTGATGGAGCTTTGACAGCTACATGGGTGGTACAGTAATAACAGTCTATTACTCGATCCATCTACAATATCACGATGGACCGTGCCATGTAGCCTATGTTATGTATAGCCTGCCATTGTGATCAATAAAAACGCGAACTTGAATCCCATCATCATATTTATATGTTGTGTCTGTCCATGTTTATTACTTTGTTATTTCCCCCCCCTATCTATGTAAAGCGACATTGGGTCTCTTGAAAGGCGCTATATAAAATGAAGCTATTATTATTATTGTTATTATTATTATTATCACGTCTGTGCGCGGAGCTCACAAAAAAAATAAAAAATACTGTCTTTTACTTTTAGTCTCAGTGAAGTTTCAACGGAGCGAGGTAATCTATTGTAACCAACAAATTGAAGTAGAAAGCATTTCGTTGTGGCCAATCTTATTTGGAAACATGACACAAAATAATAGTATGCCGCTTTTTATTTGAAACAATATTTAATCCCGTTTGGAGGTGGGTGTTCTGCGTCTGCCCCCCGTGCCAAACAAGCAGGCAACCTCTTGTTCGTGCGTGAGCCCGTTATAATTACACTACTGTTGCTATTTTACAATGAACTATAATGAATTACGGGTCATACAGAAGTTGAACACGCCAGTGTTGGAAGTAATGCACGGAAGCTTATTTCCGCGTTGCAGACTGCAATAATTCTACCACCGGGCGCCCAGGTACGCATGCTCCGAGCTGTGCGTATATATACGCACAAAGTCAAGCACAAGTTCAATTTGATAAGTCCCACACTTTGCTTAGAAATGATCGTACGCACGGGTTACGCACATATCTGTGCGTACGCAACGTTGATAAATGAGGGCCCATGCCTCTTGACCACATTATTGTCGCCCCATAGCCAGACTCTGTCAACATCTTTGACCATGTTTATAAATTCTCAAGTGGTCAAAAATGGAACAAAACATATATCACAAACAATACAATAATAATACATAAAAAGACTTCCCAAGACAATAACTTAACACCACATGACAAGACAATAACTGATACAGACTGTACAGTGATCATCCTACATGGACACACACTCGCTCGTTCTCCCCCCCCCCCCGCCCCGCTCACCCAAGGACCTCAACATGAGTCACACTCACATTACATTATTCAGTAAAAGAAAAAGAAAAAAACTAAAATCAAAACAAATCAAAACAAATTCCCAAACTTATATGCGTTCTTTTAACTTTGCCACTGCAGCCAACCAAATTGCGATATTAGATTCCTTAACCCTCTACAACACGTGCCGTGGATATCTCCAAATAGATCACATCAAGGTAGGTGAGAAACCATACCTTCGGGCAGAGTTTGTCTGGGTGAAACCAACGTGAGGCAATAAAAAAATGTGCGGCTGTGAGGCCGGCCAAAATGAGTCTTTTCACCTGTATAGAGGTCGGTAATTGAGAGAGATCATTCAATAACAATACAGAAGGAGATACAGGTATGGTTAAAGAGAAAATGTCCGAGAGCTGATATGTAACATTTTCCCAGAAACTCACAACAGGGGGGCATTCCCAGTACATATGCATAAATGTACCTGTGGCGCCGTTTGGACACAAGGTACATAAAGAGTCAGGTCTGAGACCCATTGAATTCAATCGTCTAGGGGTTAAATAAGTCCTGTGAATAAAATGTAGGTGAATCTGTTGGTGATCTGGGTTGTGTGAGGATAACTGAACATTTTCCCAGACTGCATCCCAATCAAAATCTACATCCAACTCCGGGACATCCTTTCTCCAAATCGTATCCAGAGGAAGGTCTTTATACGAGGACATGAGTAAATGGCGATAAAAGTCAGAAACGAAGCCTCTCGATGTCTCTTTGTCATAAAAGAATTTGTGAAAGCGGTGATGCACTAGTGGAGCGTCCCATGGCACTCCATGAGCCTTCAGAGCTGCTCTTATTTGTAAATAAAAGAAAAGGGAGGTTCCGGGGAGATCATATCCGTTGGATATATCCTGAAAAGAGCGGAGACCAGAGTTGTCGAAGATATCCCCCAATGTGTGTATGCCTTTCTTTTCCCATCTAGGGTATCTAATAGGTTGTTGTCCAATAAGGAGAAGATTGTTATTAAATATAGGGGAATGCGTGTGCCATTGTTGGCATTTTTTACCCCCTTTCTGAGTGTCACGCCAAGTCTGGATCACATGTGTGACACTGATAAAAGGGCCAAATCGTAATTGACATTGTTTAATTGATATGTTGGTATACACAATATCCTGAAGTCTATATGGGGACACCAACTTCTCCTCCAATGGTCGCCAAGATACAGCTTCATGATCATTGAGGAAAGTAGTTTGGGTAATCTATTTTATATGCATCAAAAACCTATATACCAAAGATGAAAAACATGATGTAGTTACTAGTTATATATCTTCTTCTTGGTCCTTCATCACCACCTGCCTAGCAGCAGTCTATTTCCATTATTATGGCAGCCTATCTAATAAACAGGTTACTGAGGGTATTTCAACAGACACAGTAATACAATCAAAGTATTTATTGAAAAAGATGTTTTAGCATTTAGCATTGGTCAGTTGTCCCTACGATTGGCAGTGTTCACGGGTGAGAAGCCAGTGTGGGATGAGTCCTGGTCATTACAATAGTGACTCCTACTAGTCGGTCGGGATGCCTGTTCAGCACAGAGGAGATCTGAGGAAGATAGCGTGAACTTCTGAGCATGTTACCTCTCACAGTGAATGTGGTGGTCTACACCCTCCCCAGACCGACAGTGGGGCAGTCTACACCCTCCCCAGACCGACAGTGGAAGTTTGGAAGGTCTTTTTCTTTTTTATTTGTATCATTGACTTCCATTAGCAATGCTAATAAATGCCAATTACTATCTGCTTCTAAGTGACACTCCTTACTGTGTACTACCCAGAAATTCCTAACAGTAACAGTTAGAAACACACAAATTTCCCAACAGCAGTAAGATGTGATAGATGTATCACACAAGAGGCTGGATAATCATGTAGAGAAAGTCTGCTTATTATTAGGCATTGTGTTCGGAACCAGGGTCTCCATTCGATCTCTTGCAGCACCGGCTGATCCCTCACACAAAGAGGCCCTCATACTGTCTTCAATTGTGGCTTGTCAAAGGTTTAAATGTCACAAAGTGTTAATTTGATCCGAGGGCTGGGGGCTTGAATGAAAAAATAAAAAAAATGAAATAAAAGCCACAAAAGAATGAAAAAAAAAAGCCAATGCTATCCAGCCTTTCAAGGCCATTATACAGAACAGTGATACTTTAAAAGACATGAGTGGAACCTTAGCAACACCTCGTCATAGCGTCCTGGGGAGAACCCTCTCACTGCATGTTTGACAGCTTCCTAGCCTTTGGTATCAATTTCTCCAGAACTGCCTTGGTTGAGTACATTGACTGACACGTCCTCACACCACCTGCTGGGGAAGAGAGCTTTAGCACGCTGCTGGTGAGCAAAGCATTGAATCAACGTTGAACTTTAGCTGAAATGTAGTTGTTAACATTGACTCAATGTTGATTCAATGTTGCTTTTCCAACATCAGTCGTCAATATTAATTCAACGTTGATTCAAAATTGCATTTTCAACCTGATGATTCTGATTTCAACATTGAATCAATGTCACTTTGCTATCTGGTTGGCTTATTGGTTGAGTTGGTGTTAGTTTGTCTTGGGTATAGTCTTTGTCATTGCATTTATTTTTTATAAGATTGTCTCTCTTGGTTCAGCACACATAGTGGAATAGTGGAAGCTGGTCGGCGTTCCAGCAGCCAAGAGGCAGCAATCAAGTTATTTCGGCAAATTATGGAAATAAGCTCCAAGGGTAGGTAGGCCAGAACCATGTTGCCTATGGCCTTCAGGTCAAAATAGCCCTGATGTTAATAATAATAAACACAGTAATCAGTGATCTGCAGAGGATTAACCCTCGCCAGCTTAGTTCCATCCCTTGTTATCACCAGAAAGTCACGGAGAGGACGTAGTCCACTAAAGTTCTCAACGTAGGGAGCCAGGCCTTAAAAAGACCAAGACTGTGTTTTAATTTGTAACTTCAACTATATTTATCATCCTATCTGCACCCGAATGCATTGACTGGTAGTTCTGGAGGCTCCCAGGTTGGATATTGTGGGCATTGTAATTTGAGAAGCCAGACAATATTCCAAAATCAGGAACACATTAAGATTGGAGCTCTACCCATGTCTGGATGCTGTCACAATGTGTGACCAATGTAAGGACATAATGGAGAAAAAAGGAAGCAAAAGTAATGCAGAAACTTATTTAAAGATGTATGAACTAAGATTTTGATGATTTGAAATGAGGACAGTATAGATTCGACCACACAGTGGTTCAGTGAGTTACCAGACCGCGTCGAAGGCAGACTTTTTAGACTAGACCACTGAATTACATGCATGTTCCACGTAATTTTGTATATGGTTGAGTTTATACATTCTGCATTTCAAACAAATGTTGTTCCATGCGTCTTTAAATAAATAAACAATCACCACAGGCGAGTGGATGCCCAGAGATGTGGTCTCATAGCATTAGATTAGACAGGTGTAACCATGATATTAGCTACTGGCCTTACAGTACATGATAACTTAACACATCCCCTTGGGGGGGGGAAATACTGCTACACGTTCTAGATCCCTTTGAAAGTCTCTTGACTTAAGATAAACCCGACGGCTTAATTTCCGTTATATTATAAAACTCTTCCCATCGTCAAATTGTGAACTCACTTACGACACAACAGGAGGGTCGGTGGGAGACACACCGGACACAAAGCACTGGGAAGAGCAGCCAGTTTGCTTTCCACGCTCATGGTAACTGCTTGGACGCCACGGCCCGCTCACCATCTTCAGCCACAGTTTTGGTGTCTGATCTATTTTCTCTGCGAGCCATGAGTGCTTCTACATTGTACTGTAGTGATTGTAGCAGAGGAGCAGAATCTCTAGCTTCCGGTGCGAACAGCCAACAGCCAGGCTCCTGCTCTTCTGGTGTGAACAGCCAGACTCCTGTTCTTCTGGTGTGAACAGCCAGACTCCTGTTCTTCTGGTGTGAACAGCCAGACTCCTGTTCTTCTGGTGTTAACAGCCAGGCTCCTGCTCTTCTGGTGTGAACAGCCAGACTCCTGTTCTTCTGGTGTGAACAGCCAGGCTCCTGCTCTTCTGGTGTGAACAGCCAGACTCCTGTTCTTCTGGTGTGAACAGCCAGGCTCCTGCTCTTCTGGTGTGAACAGCCAGACTCCTGTTCTTCTGGTGTGAACAGCCAGGCTCCTGCTCTTCTGGTGTGAACAGCCAGACTCCTGTTCTTCTGGTGTGAACAGCCAGACTCCTGTTCTTCTGGTGTGAACAGCCAGACTCCTGTTCTTCTGGTGTGAACAGCCAGGCTCCTGTTCTTCTGGTGTGAACAGCCAGACTCATGCTCTTCGCACGGCTCTTCAGTGTTCTGTGTGTCCCCAGGCTTAGGTGTGTGCCACATGCTCCCAATGTCATGGGTTTGAGTCCAGCTCAAAACCTATGTTGTATGACCCCCCCCCCCCCCCCCTCTCTCTCCCAATCTTCCAGAAAAGCTCCACTGTCTACTTTATAAAGCAGAAATGCATTTAAAAAAATATATATTGAATTAAAAAACACAAACACAAATGATCTTTTCAATAGCAGTAAGATTTGATCTCATTAGTGAAAACCTTAGCATCACCTCATCACAGAGTCCTAGGTGAGAACTCTCTCATTGCATGTTTAACAACTTTTTAGCACCTTAAGAAACATTTGGCCCCTAGTTTCTACAGACCTGCATTGGATGAGTACATTGTATTATTTCATAGCCAAAGAGATTAAAGCTAGTGTGCACTTCCAATCTACACAATACAACCAAAGCATTTCCAGCGCTACTGCACCATTTAAAGGAAAATTCAGAAAACACCTTATTTGAAATTCAGTGGTGTTTGGAACACTGGACCTTCTGCATTACTGGCACTTAGTAGAAAGAGTGGTGGGGCTCTGTAACCTCATTACAGAATAATGTAACACGTCATCTGACACAGGGGTGTAAAAAGTACCCAGAAATTATACTTAAGTGAAAGTATGGGTACTGTCTCAAAATCTTACTCAAGTAAAAGTCAGAGTATCTGGCTAAAAACACACTTGAGTAAAAGTAAAAAAGTTTCAACTTTTAAATGTACTTAAGTACTAAAAAGTAAGAGGTAAAAACTTTTTTTTATTCCGGGGCAATTAAATGTTCTGTGTCGTCCTCTTCATCACTCGTACTATCGTTTGTGGCCATCTTCTGTAGCTTGTCACTCTGACTGTCTATTCTTCTGATAGCAGGTGTTTAATCAAAGATCCCCGCTTTCTAGTCTTGCACAAGGACATGGGCAGCATGGGTATGGGCGGGTTAATTTTCCATTGATGGGGATTTGATTGGCTGTTTTTAAATAAAGTGCGGCAGCAGGATTAATAACGTTAACATTAGTTCGGCCAGAGAAACAAATATACTAATTTAAATGGTTGGACCTGCAAGATTTGTACTTTGTACTTTGTAGGTCTGCATTTTAAATGTAAGGAGTAAAAAGTATGTTTTTCTTTCTCTGAAATGTAATTGAGTAAAAGTACAAGTATACAAACCTAATAATACTTGAGTAAAGTACAAATCCCCCAAAACAGTAACATGCAACGTACCACATGTGGGCCCTTTTTAGGATGATTTGCCCACCGGCACTTTGGTGACCACTAGTGGCTCAGGTTTGCATATTTTGTAATAGAATATATATATCGAATTGAAGGCTTATTTGTTGCCTGTCACCCTTTCAGGTGACAAAATCCGTTCAGCGGTTCTCGAGTTACATGCCGGTACTTGAGGCTTGTACACGGTATTGCGCAAAATACCACTCCCGACTCTTGGGGCTCTAGTTCCGTCAATCATTTGGCGATCTCGAAGATTATTGTGGAGGGTTGTAGCCAATGAGTGTGGCTTTCCAATGATACCCCATCTGGGGATGTACGAATCAGGGATCTAGGTGAAAAACTAATGAGCAAAAACAGGACGAGAAAAACAGCAGAATGAATTGAAATCTGAGAAAACTGAGTTTTTCTTTTGTACACAGTTTACCAAAATCACTCCTAATCACTCATTTCTGAATGGATCTTTACGAAATTCGGACATGTACTACATAAGGCTTCAGGTTATGGATCTCGCCATACCAAGCCATACCACCTTCTGGGGAAATACTACCTCTGGACTACTAACTACTACAGAAAAACTTGAGTAACAAGTTTTTCTACAAATCAAGTTCAGACCTATGTTACTCTATTTCATTACCATTAAAAGTGAATTTTCTGGAATCAGAAACTTCAGAATGTCATCTTTCAAAAGAGACCAGGCTCATGCATGTGCTGCTATAAGTATGTTGTTTTGGTTTGCAAAAAAAGTATGCAGTCCTCAAAAACGAAAACTAAAATGGCCAATTTTGGGGGCGCAGGTTAAGAGGTTAAGTATTGTAATGAAGTACAATTACTCAAGTACTTTACACCCCTGATCTGACAGGAACAGGGTTATTCAGAAGTGCACACTCTATGCATCTCTATAGTCACAACGTGGTCAAGTCTTTAGAATAGAGGAGGTTCCCAGACACACACACACACACTACACACACATCACTTCTTCATGTTTTATACACAACAAAAGTCCATAACTTGACTTGATGAAACATGAACAACTTTGCCTTGATACACTGGAACTCAAATGTGTTGTTTAGAATTCTTTTTTAAATTATTTATGGTTTCCATGGTTACACTGCTGTGCAAACCTTAGAATATAGCTAAACCAAGACTAAAGTGCACCAAGGCCATTGACAATCACGCAGTCTAATGATGATGGATAATAATGGGTGTCTCCAGCAATGATGGCATCACCAATTACATTTCATGAAATTATGTTTGTACTTTCGTTGTGTATTGTGTCGCATTGAAAGAACAATAAGATAACCTGATTTCTTCTGTGTGTCATTCTGCACCACAAGGCTCATGCAGTGGTGTTCATGTTATCTTGTTATTCTCCTATCAAATCTTTGGCAAGAAAACTTTGAGTGGCTCGTTCTCGTGCACCTTATCCAGGAAGCCCAGGTTGAAGTAGGGGTAGAGTGTTTCTGTGAAGGTCTCCCTGAAGGTGTAGAGGTGTGTCATGCTCTCAGCATTGTAGAACGATACCAGACCCCTCTTGTAGTCCAGATAGACTCCGATGCGGGCGAGAGACTCCTCCAGGGACAGCACGGTGGGGGGAGAGGTTCCGGCCATGTACTGGACCCCGTAGGAGAGGGACAGAGTCCAGAACCCGTTGGCTGGCAAGGCTTTGATCACCCCCTTCCTGGCCACCGACTCGCGAGCCACGCCCACCGTCCACACCGTGCTGCTGTAGACCTCGATCTCCCAGTAGTGGCGTCCGTGGGTGAAGCCCTGACTGCCTAGTAACGACAGGGCAGCGTTGAACCTGAGGTTTGAAGACAGGGTCAACGTTACAAACTTTATTAGTTGCTCTACTGGCTTCCTCCACCCTGAACCTCTCTGTCTCTCTCTCTTTGTCTCTCTCTGTCTCTCTCTCTGTGTTTCTCTCTCTCTCTCTCTCTCTCTCTCTCTCTCTCTCTCTCTCTCTCTCTCTCTCTCTCTCTCTTTGTACGCAGGGCCCACCTGTGAATGTGAGCCTTGCTCTCAGTTACATTGTCCTCTTTAGAGAAGAGGAATGAGAGAGCGAATGGATGAACGAGAATGGCATGGTGGTTGGGGGTTAAGTGAATGAATGAGTGCACCTGTGTGGGTTGTCCTGCACAGCGTGATTGAAGGTCTGGTAGCGGACACAGGTGAGTGAGGACGTGAGGCTGAGCCAGGGGTTGGCCGTGCTGGAGTTGAAGGTGATGACAGCCGGTACTGTGGACAAACGGAGAGAAGGAAAGTAGCGACAGTGTCTTGTGGGTTCAGAATATTTAAAGGATAACGTGTCATTTGACAAGCCTCTGAAAAGTCTGAAACCTAGAATGCATTTATTCTACTTAAAAATATAAATAAAGAGAATTACACCAGGTATGGTGATAAACCTATGTTAAATTTATCTCCTGATCACGCTGACAAATTGGTTGCCTCTTGTCAAAGAAATCGATGCGCGTTGAACCAGAAATGCACTACGGAAGCCCTGTTTCTTTCTTACCAATAATGATGTAGATTGGTAGCGTCCTTTCTCAGCACCTGTGTACTAGCTGACTGAGGCCAACTGAAACCTACTTTGTGTTGCACTATGGAGTAGATTTCAGTTGTCTTCAGTCCACTTGTACAGACAGGAGCTTGACCCTATTGACTTTGCATTAGTAGTCTATATAAGTAAATAATAGTATACCAGTGCAGCATGGATTGTGCTGGGAAAGGAGCCTACTGATCACCATCATCTGATCATCTGATCAACTGATGAGGGCTAGGGTTCCAAAAATCACAACTATACCTTTAACTTAGAACTTAGGAGTTCATATTTATAATGGCAGATGGAGTACCTGGGTAGATGCTTGATTTCAGAGACTTCCACACTCTGTACTGCAGGGGACCGGCGAAGCGGCCCTCACACAGGCTGGGGGGGGTGAGGGTGGGCTTCTCAAACTTTAGTGACGGCCTGCCAGAAACATAATACAGTTAGATCTCGACATTTTCTGGACCCTGTGAATGTGTTCTCACATACATTCTGCAAGAGTTTGATTTCTAGATGGATGATAAACTTTGTAGAACTTTATGAATCACAATATAGGTCTGTTTCACTTCCAATGCAAAATATATGTTTTACAGCCACAAAATACAGCAAATACAATTTAAAAACGTATTTGTAGTCTAGTGTAAGTGTTTTCAGTATGTATCTGTTGTATTGTGTATGTATCTTTCTGTATTTATCTGTTGTATAGTGTACGTGTTTTGCAGTGTTTACCTGTAGTCTAGTGTACATGTTTTCCAGTATTTACCTGTAGTCTAGTGTACATGTTTTCCAGTATTTACCTGTAGTCTAGACTCTAGTGTACATGTTTTCCAGTATTTACCTGTAGTCTAGTGTATGTGTTTTCCAGTGTTTACCTGTAGTCTAGTGTACATGTTTTCCAGTATTTACCTGTAGTCTAGTGTACATGTTTTCCAGTATTTACCTGTAGTCTAGTGTACATGTTTTCCAGTATTTACCTGTAGTCTAGTGACTCTAGTGTACATGTTTTCCAGTATTTACCTGTAGTCTAGTGTATGTGTTTTCCAGTGTTTACCTGTAGTCTAGTGTATGTGTTTTCCAGTGTACCTGTAGTCTAGTGTACATGTTTTCCAGTGTGAGCTCAGTCAGTCAACTAGTTCAAGTGGTGGAGCTATCCATCTGTTTTACATTTGAATCATGGATTGGGCCTTTAAAAACAACACAAGGGTCCCTTGAGTCCTGCTGACACAGATATTACAGATCCCTTGAAATGTCACTTATTAACACTTTCAGCGCCAATCACGACTATAGTCAGGTTATCTCGCCATGCGCTGAGTCGGGTTTTCGATCGTTTTCATAGTTTTTTCTTTTATTCTATATCTTTATTCTATACAGTCTCAAGGACCTCTGTGTATCATTGGGACTCATTCTGAGACCCCGAGATTGCAATGCCGGCCGAATCCTGCTAGGTGGCAGTATCGCCTACCCTTTGAAACATTATTTCACACTGTGTGTTACATTTTATATGGCCCGGGCAAGTGAAAGGCTTCATTCGAGCCACTTGGAACGCGTCCAGCACACTTGATGCATAGTTTGTCCCATTTCATGTCAGGGACCCGATGGACATCAATACTGGAAATTGCGATCAGACAATTGGAATATTCATTTTGGAATACCTCCTAGCAAAGGTAAGGACTATATGACATCAATCCTACTTTGAGCCTACAATGATTTCATATAAATCGTAACGATCATATGTCACATATTCCAAAACGTATGCCGTTGCTGACGATCAGAGCATCACAAAACGACCCCCCCCCCCTTTGATGCCTTCATGATGAAACATAATACCTATTATTTACCTTTGATTTGGAAATAGTATCGTGTCCAGGCGAGCAACACAAACGACTTTCGCAAAATGCACATAGCGCTCCATAACTCAGCTTCCAGGAATTAGCCTGGATCACTCTGAAACTATACAATATTCACCACGGGATAACACGCGGACGTATACATGAAAAAATTTACTATTTTTTACATGTTGGACGAGAGATAGTGACTGTCAAATGAGCCATAGTATTGTCTCCATAGCTATAATATAGAATATAGATATAGCTCTGCAAACATCATGACGCACCGTGAAAATGCCTATCTTTTAAAGCGTGGCCCATTGACAGCAGGGATGGGGATACACGCTGGCGCTGAAAGTGTTAACATAGGTCATTTAAAGGTGCAATCTGTAAACTGTCCACCAAATGTAAACACATAGGACAGCCTACCACAGGAAGCCAAAGCCTGGGATTAGAGATATGTTTGACTGACTGAGCTCTTGATAATAACGAAAACCAGTGTTTCCTATGGATCTTGATGCTGTAAAAGATGTGTTTACCTTGGTAATTTCTGAAAACGTACAGGTGTTTTGGTTTATGGTGTTGTGAAAGTTGAAAAAGGCTTATTGCCCATCTATAACTCAAACTCAATAATATATATGCATACAGACAAAATACAAAAAAGTATCATGGTTAGTAGTTCGGTTTTACCGTGGTACAAATTATTTAGCAAGGTACTGCTGTGGTAAAAGTCAACTGTTGCATGTAAACAAATGCCATGGTATAATTTAAATCTTAAGCGGCAACGTCCCTCATATGGGAAGTTTTTCGGATTTTTTGCACCCGGCACTTTGGTGACCCCTAGTGGTTTGCAGTGTTAATTTTGTCAACTAAAATGGTGACGAAAGATCTTCGTCAATGAAGGTTTTTTTCATGACGACAACGAGACGTGACGTCACGTTATTGAAGACCACTTGACACTAACGACACTAAATAGTTTATTAAATATCATTGACCACAACTGAGGACACAAAAATGTAATTTACAAAAACCAGGACGAAATTTCTCTTCATGTATGTTGATATTGTTGACTAAAACAAGACAAGACAAAATAATTATAACTTTTCTTAATGCCCTCGTCCCGAGTTGAGCAGTGTGATGGGGAGCTATGTTATTAGCATTAGCTGGAGCTATTTGAAAAGCTAGTTTTAGCTTAACGTTACCGTGGCTAAAGTTGGGACTATTCATAATCCAGCTGCAGACCTGCAAGCAAAGTACAGCAAGTTGGCAAAGGAGTATTCCAAGGTAAATCACTTTTTCACCAGTAACGTTACATTGTTTGTATTTCCATCTAGCTCGCGTTAGCTAGTGGCTAACCTAGCTCACGCTAATGTGGCTAACTGATCGACCTCTCCCACACAATTAATGACATGTTGCGGACAGCCATACCGGTGACAATGTTTAGCTTTTAGTGCCAAATGATAAGAGTCTGAGGCGGAGTCTCAAAAGAGAATGTTGAATATTTATTGTGCATTTAAAATCGCAACAGAGCCTCTGCTACTACAGTAGCTAACCTAAATGGAGCCTTCTGGATAGGAGGGAGTGCGCATAGTTGAGCATAGAACTTTTAATGATACTAATACTAATCTATACAATCACCTGTTGTTGAATAAATACCATTACTTTCTAGTTATTACTAAAAAACAGTATATATAAAACAGTAGCTGTAAAAAAGAAAAGAAAAAAAAAGTTTTATAATTTATATAATATTTTATATTTTTTTGTACATTAAAGGACGACTCCACTTTTTTTGGAAATTAGCTTATTTAACATCTTCCCTGGAGTTAGACAAGAAGATGCATACCTTTTTTGTCTCTGTGCGTGCATTTTAGCTTTGGGAATAGACGCTCCGTTAGCATAGCTTAGCTTCATCACTGAAAGTGAGGCAGGACAGTAGCCTTACAGTGCCTTACAGTGTATTGCAAGGTCTGACATTGACCAAACTTGATATGCATGACCTTGGTGGGCTCTAGGTCAACTCCTGAAAAGGGGGTCAATGTCAGACTTTGCAATCAAAGTTAGGGGGCTAATAACCCTTGCCATAATTTCAGTGCGCCCCCTAACTTTTGATTGCAAGGTCTGACATTGACCCCCTTTTCAGGAGTTGACCTAGAGCCCACCAAGGTCATGCATATCAAGTTTGGTCAATGTCAGACCTTGCAATACACTGTAAGGCTACTGTCCTGCCTCACTTCCAGTGATGAAGCTAAGCTATGCTAACGGAGCATCTATTCCCAAAGCTAAAATGCACGCACAGAGACAAAAAAGGTATGGATCTTCTTGTCTAACTCCAGGGAAGATGTTAAATAAGCTAATTTCCAAAAAAAAGTGGAGTCGTCCTTTAACTAAAAATAGACAAAAATGTCATCCGTTTTCGTCAACAAAATCTAGACTAAAACGAAAAAAGACAAAATTGAGACAAAAACTGACTAAGACTAAAATGCTTACGACAAAACGAAAAATAAATGAAGATGACTAAATATGATGAAAACGAAAAAGGAGCACTTGACACATGACTAAGACTAAAACTAAAATGAAAATAGCTGCCAAAATTAACACTGGTGGCTCGGGTGTGCATATTTTGTAATACAATATATATAGAATTGAAGGCTTATGTGTTACCTGTCGATAGTGACAAAATCCGACAAAATCCATTCAGCGGTTCTCGAGTTACATGCCGGTATTTGAGGCGTGTGCAAAGTACACGGTATTGCGCAAAATACCACTCCCGACTCAGGCTGCAGTAGTTCCGTCAATCTAGATCCGATCTCGAAAATGATTGTGGATCGTTGTAACCAATGAGTGTGGCTTTCCAATGATACCTCACATGGGGATCTAAATAAAAAAAAATAAAAACACGAAGAAACACGAAAACAGGAAGAGCAAAACAGCCGAATGAATTGAAGTCTACGAGAAAACTGAGTTTTTCTTTGTACACAGTTTACCAAAATCACTCCTAATCACTCATTTCTGAATGGATCTTTATGAAATTTGGTATGTACTACATAAAGCTTCAGGCTATGGCTCCGTCTGGATTTGTAAGCCATACCACCTTCTGGGGAAATACTACCTCTGGACTACTAACTACTACAGAAAAACTTGAGTAACAAGTTGTTTTACAACTCAAGTTCAGACCTATGTAACTCTATTACTTTAGCACTAAAAGTGAATATTTTTTCAAACTTCAGAATGTCATCTTCCAAAAGAGACCAGGCTCATGCATGTGCTATAAGTAGAAAGTATGTTGTTTTGGTTTGCAAAAAAAGTATGCAGTCCTCAAGTTCAAGTAAAAAAATTGCCACTTTTCTGCCCGCTTGTTAAGAAACCATGCAATCAAGGGTAATATTATGGTATTTACCTCATTTTGTGGTCACTAACATGATGGAAATACTGTGATATTCATGAAATCCCCTTTTCCATCAATGAAATCAGTCCTTGAATTCACTATTATTTCTATAATACTGTGTAGAGCTCAGTTTCGATTTGTGTATATGAACGAGTCTCTCCTTGAGCTGGACACCTGAGAGACAAGACTCTAGCAATGATGTATGTCATCAAGAGACAAATCTTGGAGTTGCTCCACAGACAGTGAATATAGTGGAACAACTCCTAGGACACGATGATGGTACCCATGGTGATTTATTACTGGAATATGGGTACATTTTCTGATTCAGAGCTGTAAACCTACACTTAAATAGATAGTCTGACTTGTGGAGCATGCACTGGAGTAGATGCCTTATTCTATGCGTACTGCCAGCCAGCCTTTATGCGACAGATAGATACACTTTACATTTTGACGGAGAGAAGATAATCTCCCGATTCAGATGCAATTTAACACAAACGGTTCCAAAGATATTGTAGCGACCCTGGGATTTGGGTCGGTTGGTCAGCCGAGCTGTTACTCTGTACTCCGCCATCGTGGGGCTGGCGGCGACGCTATTGGTCGCGCAAGCCGTGGGTTGACAGAGTCGAGGGAGCAGGGGCTGACCTGGGGAAGGTATAACCTGCTTTTATCTAATCACGCTCCTATTAATATTGATGGATATGATTTAATTGAATTTTATCAAGTGCTTATTTTTTATTCATGATGCAGACATAACGGGTAATAACTGAATGAGAACGGTCAATGTCTGTATACTGTGTGAGCTGCGAGATACCCTGAATTTCCCCAAGGGGATTAATAAAGTATCTATCTATCTATCTATCTATCTATCTATCTATCTATCTATCTATCTATCTATCTATCTATCTATCTATCTATCTATCTATCGATCTATCGATCTATCGATCTATCGATCTATCGATCTATCTATCTATCTATCTATCTATCTATCTATCTATCTATCTATCTATCTATCTATCTATCTATCTATCTATCTATCTATCTATCTATCTATCAATCTATCAATCTATCTATCTATCTATCTATCTATCTATCTATCTATCTATCTATCTATCTATCTATCTATCTATCTATCTATCTATCTATCTATCTATCTATCTATCTATCTATCTATCTATCTATCTATCTATAAGAGGGTGTGGCACCCAGGGTGCGCTCTCTTGGGGCATGGGAAGTTGTAGAAATGAGTCTTTGGGGGCACTACTGATTATCCTGGTCTACCGCCCCCCCGGCAACTCACTAAGCGACTTTATCTCTGAACTGTCCGTTCTCCTATCACAGACAATGCCCAGCTATGATAAAGTTTTACTGCTCTGCGATTTTAATGTTCACATATGCTGCCCAATTAAACCCCATGTGAAGGAATTGCTGCACTTAATTGAGTCTCTTAATTTTAGCCTACATGTTAATTCCCCAACACACAAACTCTGCCACATTTTAGATTTAGTTTTAACAGCAGGTTTCTCCGTCGACAACATGGAAATAGATGACCCAGTCCTCTCAGACCATTCTGATCTCTTTTGATGCTCTGTGTTTTGTCCCCATTTCCAAAGCTATTGTCTCAGCGCGTTCCTCTCGCCACATTAACCCATCCACTGCCATTAAGTTCCGTGATGCCTATATAGCTGCCCCTAACACCTGCAGTATTGAGGCCTCTCCTGCCCAGCACAGCACTGAGATCCTTATCTCAATGTTCAATTCCTCATGATACCATACTCGACTCTGTCGCCCCCCTTAAACTCAAAAGGCCCAGACCTAGATCTCAGCCCTGGCTTGATGAGAACACCAGAGCTTTACGGAGACAGTGCAGACAGGCCGAGCGCAGGTGGAAACACAATAAACTGCAGATCCACTATGAGATCCTTAAACATCACCTCAAACAGTATCAAGAGGCAGTTAAGGTGGCGAGAGAAAGGCACTTCTCAGAAATAATTGCCAAAAATTGTCACAATCCCAGAATCTTTTTTTTCGACCATTAACTCTTTCACCTCCCCTCCTCCTGCCCCCTGCCCTGATGCCTCCCCCTCCAAATGTGATGAATTCCTAAACTTCTTCATTAGGAAGGTGGAAACCATTAGATTAGCCATCTCATCGTCCTCCTCCACCCCCCCCCTCCTACCCAGCCCCCCTGCCCGGCCCCCCCTCCTGCCCAGCCCCCCTGTTGGACCCCCCCTCCTGCCCAGCCCTCCTGCCCACTTCCCCCTCCCTCCCACCCCTCCTGCCCAGCTCTTTTGAACAACTTCCAACCCATCTCTCCCACTCTCAGAGAGCTGGTGGCAGGCATGCGGACTGTCACATCCCCCCTTGATGCCCTCCCTACCCATCTTCTAAAAGAGTCCATGGACATAGTAGGCCCCAGTATTTTGTCTATCATAAACAGCTCTCTGGAATCTGGCTCTGTTCCCTCCTCCCTTAAGCACGCCATGGTTGAGCCCCTCCTAAAAAAACCTAACCTAGACCCTGCTCTTTTCAATAATTACAGGCCCATATCCAAACTACCCTTCCTATCTAAGATTTTAGAAAAGGCTGTCCTGGCACAGCTCCTCCCCTTCCTACATCACAACAACCTCCTAGACAAATTCCAGTCAGGTTTCAGGGCAGGGCACAGCACTGAGACAGCGCTAGTCAAAATCTACAATGACCTGCTTCTCACCATCGACTCAGGTAGCTGTGCCATGCTCATCCTCCTGGACCTCTCTGCCGTGTTCGACACGGTCGACCACTCCACCCTGGTCGATCGTCTCGAACACAGGCTAGGTATTGGGGGGTCTGCCCTAAACTGGTTCGCATCCTACTTGAGCGGCCGCTCCTTTTCGGTCAGTTTGGGTGGACACTCCTCCCCCACAGCTAGTCTACCGTATGGGGTCCCCCAAGGTTCCATCCTGGCCCCCATACTCTTCTCCATCTACATGCTCCCTCTGGCCGAAATCATCCAGAAACACAACATTTCATATCACTTTTATGCCGATGACTCCCAAATCTACCTTCCCCTCAACCCCTCTGACACAGCTAACCTAGACTCTCTTAAAAACTGTCTTAGGGACATAAAAATCTGGATGACCCTCAACTTCTTACAGCTAAATGAAAATAAAACAGAGATCATTTTGTTTGGCCCCCCCTCTTCCACCAAAACACTCTCCAACAGCCTAGGACAACTCTCCACCCACCTCAAACCCCACGTTAAGAGCCTGGGTGTAATCTTTGACCCAGAGCTCAAATTCGACCGGCAGGTAAATGCCGTAGTCAAGTCATGCTTCTTCCAACTCCGCAACATCAGTAAAATAAAACCAATCCTTTCACCCGTCGACCTGGAAACGGTAGTCAATGCATTCATCACTTCACGCCTTGACTACTGCAATGCCCTCTACACCGGCATCAGTCAGGCAGCCATGTCCCGCCTCAAAATGGTCCAGCACTCTGCAGCTAGGTTCCTTACCGGCACCAGAAAGAGAGAGCACATCACACCAGTCCTAGCCTCCCTACACTGGCTCCCAGTCCCACTTAGAATAGACTTCAAAATCCTCCTCCTCACCTTTAAGGCACTATCGGGTGCAGCACCCCTATACATCACAGAGCTCATCACCCCCTACGCAGCACCCAGGTCACTAAGATCCTCCAACCAGGCTCGGCTGGTCCCCCCCCCCCCCCCCCCCCCGCACCAGACTCAAAAAGAGAGGCGATCGCTCCTTCAAGGCCGTGGCCCCCAAGCTATGGAACCAGCTTCCCCTGGAGATCCGATCTGCCCCCTCGCTGGAGACATTAAAGGCCCGTCTAAAAACCCACTTCTATTCCCTGGCCTTCAATAAACCCTGATTCTCCCACACCCTAACTCACACACTCCCATGTAATTTTATCCTGCCCCCTCCCTCTTGTATCTCTTCTTATGCTCCTCTGTCCCCTGTGTGCTATACTGTACTTTGTGTTCCCCTATCCGTGTGTTGTCCTACTGTCCTATTCTCTGAATGTACTGTCTTGTCCTGCTGTGCCTTTTTGTATTTTTGTATTTGTGTATTTTATATTAGGACATTGATTTTAAGCTTTGATTGTACAGCACTTTGGTTGGCTCTTGTGCTTTTAAACGTGCTATATAAATAAATTACTTGACTTGACTTGACTTTCACACTAGCCATTCGGGGTCGAATCAGAGCGCGATCACACCAAAAAAGGGTGTGATCGTCCCTGATGAGAACGCTCCCCCCCGTCACCGGGGACGCTGATTCGCTCCAAACCTGGACCGCTGGAATAGGTGGTCTCGGGTACCAAAACACGGAAGAGGCTTGCTGTATCAACTTGCTGACACACACAACATCATTACTGTAATGCTTTCATGCTTGCTTGAATTTTGGGCAGATAAAAACATACAGCAACAACTGGACAATACCCACAAAAATGATATTTATGGGCAATTTGGCGAGTTCAGACCTCAACCAAACAAGCATGTTGAGTCTCACGGCTCAGTGGATGAAAACATGAAGCCACGTTACAAGCCCAAGACTTCCTTGGCCATTTTTTTGTCATTGTGTCTATACATTGGTTTCTTGTTCGAATGCATTTATTTCTATAGACCAGTGACATGCAATATAATTGACGCAAGCAATGGGCTAACGTTAGCTGCTAGGTTATCCCATAAATAGGCTAAGCTAACTAGCGTTAGCCGCTAACCCTGGACACGCTCAAAGCGGACTCCACGACACAAGTTCCATTCGTGAGAAAAGGGGGTGGGTTATATTGACGACACTTGACAACAGAGGCTCAAAGATAACTTCATATTTATTGGTTATTCGTTTGTTTATATCGGGCATCCAGTTTCCATCAAGGTGTTCAACTCTTCCTGTGCTGACGTTCGAGTGTGACATCATCGCCTACGGCAGCTTACACGCTCAAAACGCAAACCGTAAACAAAAACCGGAGCGAACCAGACTGCAGTGTGTACACAAACCAGGGGGGGAGAGGGAGGGGGGGAGTTCGCACTGGAGTTCGCACTCAGGACGGAGCGAGGATGGAGCGGAGCACCCGTTCATAATGAGAAAGCCCCCTTATACTGCAACCTGCAATTGGAAGTGTTGTAATAAAGACCTGAACTGAGAACTATCAACCTGCATTGAGAGTCGTGAATAACGTGGTGTTAAACCTAAAAACGTTACAATATTAATGTTTCTCTTCATATTTTCACACCGCCAACAAAGTAGCCTACTGGGTCCGTTGTCATTTCTGCGCGTCTCCATCTCATCTCAGACACTTGAGACCTGAGTACTTAGCCACTCCCCTGCGACACAACTCTAGTTCTTTCTACTGTGTTGGAAATAATACTGTCGGACAATCTAACAAGAATTAACACATTTACAAGTCGTATTACGTTTTGGAAATAAGGAAACAGATAGAGAACATTTCAAAGCACTCACAATTGCCAATATCTCCATTTCGACCAATTTCTGAATTACGGAACATTACATAATTTTCTGACGAATTGTGAGCTCAATACTAAAAAAACTAGAATTATAAAGCCCATAAAGTTGGACATGAATTAATTGTCAGTGGACTAACTCCAAAAAGTGTCACTTTATGACATCACAAATTAGTCTTGATGCTCTGATTTCCAGCCTAGGGTGACAGTTGTCTATGGTTATAGATGTTGACTTATCTGTCACAGATCATTGGAATGGCAAAATGTAGATTGTGTTTTAGGGTGGATTTGGATGTTTTAAAACATTTTGACACCTGTTTCTACAAAGAACCTGTCCTGGTCGCCAAATACAACACTCTCCAGTCTAAACAGGAAATGATGTTGAATCCAAACTTTAATCTCACCTCTGGAGCAGCGCCTTGATGCTCTGAGAACAGACAGGAGGATAAATAAAGGAGAGAGGGATACAGTAAGAGGGAAATGGAGAGAGAGAGACAGAAAGAGGGGAACAGAGAGAGAGGGCTTGATTATCGTTTCTGTGCTGTTTTCCACATGAGGTCAGTGTCTGATCTCACTCCACCCCGCCCTGCTGGGTTCTCCCAGCACGTCGTGTGGCCCGGGGAAAGTCCCTCTCATCACCCTCTTATCCTCCACACATCCACTGCACTGGAGGAGGAGTGAGGTCACTGGCTCACATCCTGTCTGCACTCCACCCTGCATACAGTAACTAGCTGCTTGGCCCCACTGCTCTCAGCATGAATGAATACAGATATGAATGAATTGATGTGACTATTCAAAACCACATAACACTGTACAGCAGTCATTGTGCATTAGAGTAACTGAGGATATACACACACAATAAAAGCTAGTACAATTATTATATTTCTTCCAACATGGCTGCTTTGAACCATTGGTGACTACTTTTGAAAGAAAATGCCTGATTTCTGTGCATTGATAGAGCAGGAAAAACACTGGAAAAACATAGTGATTTGTTTCAGTCATAAAACAGCCATTTCTAACACATCTGTTGCTAATATTTGTCATATATTTGTTTTGCACACAAAATGGGAATTCCAAACATTCTGTGCAAAGTAGGGTCTACTTAGTAGAAGCAGCAAACGGCAGGGTGGATTGTGTTACATGCTCTCTTTGTTGTACTTATATAAAAAGTAAATGTAGGAATGAAAATTGCTGCTGTCGGTTGTAACTGCTTATAAGAAGTCATATTTTACACAAGATCAATTTACACAAGATAAAGTTAACGTTTGTAGTTAGTCTTTCAACATATCTCCCTCAGATAGACATGGTTCACTACAAATACATTCAGGAATGTATTTAGTATCTTTTCAATAATTGTATGACTTCCTTGAATCTGTGGAATATGTTTTTTTTTGTGGTAATTAAAAAAAGTATTGTTTATTTTCCAGCATCTTGTTCTTCCTTCGTATTGAACTGTTTTGGGGGGTGTAGCAGACATTTAATTAATGATTTTCTTCTATTATATGCCTATACTTCCCGCAAGCAAGTTGTCATTCCGCGTTGCTCTGATTGGCCACTGACGTTTCTGGTCATGTGACATGTGCGCTAATCGCATGACGAGCAGTGTCTTAGCCCATTTCCGCGTCGAACAGCCTGCAAACGACCTAACGCTTAGTTTATCACTGGTTAAGCTTAGGCGACTCTTTCGCAGTTGGTTATGGTTAGAGTTTGGAATCAGGGCTGGCGTTCTATCGCCATGCTCTAAGACAAACTCTAACCTTAACCAACTTCGAAAGAGCGCCTACGCTTAACCGTCCAAAGAACTTGCTGTCACACGATTGGGCGCACATTTCACATGACCAGAAACGTCAGTGGCCAATCAGATCGCGCAAAAGGACAACTTGCTTGCAGGAAGTATAGACGCTGCCTGGCTACCCTACACCCAAGAGTAAAATACTTTTACAAACTGAGCAACAGATGAGGTAGGCATTGTTCCTGGCTCCAAAAAGCACAGCTAATAGATTAATGAGAGCAAATGTATTTAATTATGTTATGTCCCCCTTGTGACATCTCAAACTGCAAGAACTTTGAACAGCTTCTTTAGCCTTGTTAATCTAAAGACTTCAAACCATGGCCAAACAGCAGTCCTTTTCCATACAAATCCATAGAAAGAGCCTTTAGAGATGATGCTGAAAGTGATGATCAGTCCATTTGAAGGGATATTCCGGGTGGCTGAAACCGAGCTCTCTAACAGCATATCACCTTCCATCTTCACTGAAACTGCCTGCTGTTGCTAAGAAAAACATTGCTATTAGACAAGACTGCCATGAGTTGTTGCTTAAGGAAACTCAAAGCTAAGCAACTCTTCTGTGAGTCATTTCTGTCGTTTGGGGTTAATTACTTCCAGATGAACATGTTCTCTGGCTGAGATGAGCGGTGTGCAGTGAAGGAGGAACACTGTCTAGCCTCCACTATGTTAAGAAGAGCAGCTCAAGGGAGGTTGGAATGGTCAGTAGGATTCTTTGTTGTTTTTTTTGGGGTGATTTGGGGTCATCTTGGCTTTGGTCTGTCATGCTATACTCTACCGATTCTCATCACAGATCTGGAATAAAACTATAAATAAAAGTATAAAACTTGAAAAAAATTTAATCCCAAGGTGGTTGTGGTTTATTTAGCAGGCTAAAATGACGATGGTTGTATTTTGTGAAGCGATTCCAAATGTTAAGGTATAGACATAGCTTTATACATGATGCTGGATGAGTATAGCCACCTTGGAATCAAATGGTTTGCATTTCAAGCTAACATTTAGAAAAAAGAAATTAGCTGCAGTAGAGCTTAATGGCTCATCCGTGTAGGTAAGCCCCCCCCCCCCCTCTCATGTGCTTTAGCCCCGCCCCTTTCATAACTCATTACCCGCTTGTCCTAGAGACTTGTGGGAGGCATCATTGCACTCAGTAGAGAGCTCCGCTGTAGAGATGCTCTCACGATGCTATTAAGCTCAGTGCTACTTTGAGAGAATGAATGAATGAATGAAAACTTTATTTAACAGATTGCAGAATGGGTACAATACAGTACGGCTCAATAAATACAATTGTAAAGGGGATGCAGACCTGAGAAAGACGTTTGTCTTGTTTCCATCAGGGTCCCCCATTTTCAATTCATATAGCACCTGCACAATGAAGAATCACAGCTTATCATGAAGTATACCTGTTTGAAAATACATCTATGGCAACCCCACTGAACTGAGACTATTCCTGGATTAATTTCCTGGATAGGCTTTCTTGATTGATTGATTGATTGATTGATTGATTGATTGATTGATTGATTGATTGATTGATTGATTGATTGATTGAAAAGTTTATTAACAGATTGCAGAATGGGTACAGTACAGTACAGCTCAATACATACAATTGTGAAGGGGATGCAGACCAGAGAAATACTTTCGTCTTGTTTACATCAGGGTCCCCCATTTTCAATTCATCATATGACACACACGACATACAGATAGACAGTACTGCTACGTCTATACATTTATGACATACCAGATTTGCAAATACAGTACTGTTTGTGATACTAAAAAAATCCAGAAAAAGAGTGTATATACATTTGACATAGAAACTGTACATTGGAGGAGGTTGGGTAGGTGGGGTGGGGTTGGGTGGGGCTGTACATTGGAGGTGGGGGGGGGGGGGGTTGGGTAGGGGGGGGGGACACTGTACACTGTACATTGGAATACTGACATACATTTGACATAGAAACTGTACATTGGAGGAGGTTGGGTAGGTGGGGTGGGGTTGGGTGGGGCTGTACATTGGAGGTGGGGGGGGGTCGGGTTGGGTAGGGGGGGGGGGGGGGGGGGGCACTGTACATTGGAATACTGACAAGGCCATACTTGGTCTTTACTGTACAACTGGGTTAGGACATTTGTAGGGGCCAGTTTCGAATTGCAGTCTCCCGTAGGTATTCTTTGAGAGTGTTTTTGAAAGTGGGTAGTGATTCACATTCCTTTACAGCTTTGGGTAGGGCGTTCCACATTGATGTGGCATAATTGCGAAACGTGTTTAGTCCCTTGTTTGAGCCGAATCTGGGTTTTACATGATTTGTGGAGCTCCCTCTGGTGTTGTGATCGTGGTATTCACTGACCTTTGGGAAGTATTTTGACATGTACATGGGTACCTTGGTCGTGTAGTGTATCTTGTAGACCAGGCAAGTTGCTGTACTCTGTCGTCTACTCTAAGCCATCCTAGGTTGGCAAAGTGGGCAGGGGTGAGGTGGGTTCTAGGAGTCAGGTCAAGCAGTATTCTGACTAGTTTGTTTTGAGATGTTTGTAATTTGGTTTTTAGTGCCTTTGAGGTGCTTTGGTACCATGAGGTGCAAGCATAGTCGTAGTACCCTTGCATGAGTGCTCCTGCCAGAGTCTTCAGGGTATTCTTGTTTACCAGAGAGGAGATCCGGTACAAGAATCGAGTACTTCAGTGTCACTGACTGACACTGTTACCGTGACTGTCCTATATGTATATATGTTTTTGACGTTTTTGATGTTTGATGTCTGTTTCATGTTTGATGTAACCAGTGCTCAACATCTGTACCGAAAACAATTACCACCAACCATCGTTGTGTGGCATTAAAGTATCTTGTATCTTGTATCTTGTATCTTGTATTATCCAGAGCTGTGTGAAAGGGGTCCTGTTGTCTTATAGGCCCTATGTCTTCTATCTCATTAATATCAGTATTAGTATTATTACCTGTAAATGGCTCCTATAGGGGTCATCTCATTCAGGGTTGTCCTTAGTTGTTACTGTAGTACTATCAGGCTATCAGCATTAAGATTAACAATATTACTATTAGTGCCCTTAAGAGGATGAAGGAGTCCTCCTCTCTCAGTATTTCCTCTATCTTGTTCAGAGTTCACTTTAGTTAGTTAGTTAATAGTAGCCTACTGTTGTTGTTGTTGTTGTTGTTGTTGTTGTTGTTGTTGTTGTTGTTGTTGTTGTTGTTGTTGTTGTTGTTGTTGTAGTTGTAGTTGTAGTTGTAGTAGCAGTAGTAGTATAGTAGTAGTAGTAGTAGTAGTAGTAGTAGTAGTAGTAGTAGTAGTAGTAGTAGTAGTAGTAGTAGTAGTAGTAGTAGTAGTAGTAGTAGTAGTAGTAGTAGTAGTAGTAGTAGTAGTAGTAGTAGTAGTAGTGGGAGCATGTCTATGTTCCCCGGGTCCTATGTTCCCCGGGTTCTATGTTCCCCGCTTTGATTGATTGATAGATTGAAAATTTTAGACCACCAGCCCTGATTCCAAACTCTAACCTTAACCAGTTCGAACGAGGGCCTAAGCTTAACCGTTCGAAACAAGGCGGATATTAATAATTAATAAAATAATAAGAATTTATAAAATGTTCAATCTATTAATCAATCAAAGCGGGGAACATAGAACCCGGGGAACATAGAACCCGGGGAACATAGGGATGATCCCGTAGGAGTAGTAGTAGTAGTAGTAGTAGTAGTAGTAGTAGTAGTAGTAGTAGTAGTAGTAGTAGTAGTAGTAGTAGTAGTAGTAGTAGTAGTAGCAGTAGTAGTAGTAGTAGTAGTAGTAGGAGTAGTAGTAGTAGTAGTAGTAGTAGTAGTAGTAGTAGTAGTAGTAGTAGTAGTAGTAGTAGTAGTAGTAGTAGTAGTAGTAGTAGTAGTAGTAGTAGTAGTAGCAGTAGTAGTAGTATAGTAACTTTACACTGAACAGTATGAAGGGGTCCTGTTCTCTCAGTTTGTCCCCTAGATCATTCAGAACTCTCTTTAATTAGTTAGTTAGTTAGTTAGTTTAAGTATAAGTATAAGTCTATATTTGTCATCAGATTAATACCCACACACACACACACACACACACACACACACACACACACACACACACACACACACACACACACACACACACACACACACACACACACACACACACACACACACACACACACACACACACACACACACACACACACACACACACACACACACACACACACACACACACACACACACACATGTGATGGGCGACCCACACAGGAACACACACATGCACTGAGTCACTGACGAAATGTTCTCTGCACTTCCCATCCCGTCGTCCTTCCCCCCAAGGGCAGTTAGTTAGTTAGTTAGTTAGTTAGTTAGTTAGTTAGTTAGTTAGTTAGTTAGTTAGTTAGTTAGTTAGTTAGTTAGTTAGTTAGTTAGTTAGTTTGTTTATTAGTTTGTTTATTAGTTTGTTAGTTAGTTAGTTTGTTCATAGTAGTAATAGTAGTAGTAATAATATCAGTATTACCCTGAGTAGAGTGAAGGGGTCCAGTTCTCTCAGTTTGTCCTCTATTTCATTCAGAGCTCTCTGGAGACGGGAGATCTCCACACAGAGCAGAGCTTTGTGTTCGTCCAGCCTGATCAGCTCCCTGCGTTCCTCCGTCTTCAGTTTGACCTGCAGCAGCTTCTCCTCCTGGTAAAGGAACTGGTGTAGGTCACTGAACTGGGCCTCGATACGCTGCTTCAGGTCCGCAGTGTGCTCCTGGGTCAGTGGACAGGAATGTTTCGATCAACAGAGGCCTTGCATGGAATGTTTGTATAGTAGTCTCTCTTCCAAAATGGCTGCCTATAACTACTGGCAACCAATTTAGAAAGAAAATGCCAAATGTATTTCGTTGTAGAGAAGGTTTACAATTGGAAAGCATGATATTACTGTTCCACTGCAACTTGTTTACAAGATCCAGTAATAAGCCAATCAATTATAATTGTTGTCTATATATTTCTCATACTGTATATCTACACATAATGGTTGTTTCTGCCTACACAGAGGGGAAATGGGCATTTTAAACATGACGTGAAAGGCCTCTTCCCTTTCAATTCAGTGAATTCAGTTAGTGGATTTACTTTATACTGGAAAACATATTTTAGCAGGAAAAGCTTATGTCATCTGAGAAAATTGTGAATGTTCCATCATCAGCAAGTGAAGAGAAATTTCAGTTTACATTTTGAATTGACTGAATCAATTGGATTGATTGAATTGATTCCAAACAAGGGATCAGCAGAGGAGGGGTGCGAGTGCCCACGATCCCTGAAAGGCCCAATCTGTAAACCAAACGTAAAGAAATATGTACAAAAAAGAATGGAGTCAATCTAGTTGATTGACTGAACTCTTGATACCAAGACAAACACGTATTTTTGAAAATGTAGCTTTTTCTCAGCGCTTTGGCCTTTTGTCCACAATTGGGGAAATTCAGGAACTGTGCAAACTCCTGCCAGGGTGGAGATATTTCTTTTTAAACTCTATGTATTCATGTGGACAGAGCTTATGGAAAACGCTGAAATCACTGTTCACACGTAGGCCTATACAGATTTTTTTTTAACATTATATTTTCTCTGCGTTTTTGGCCTCTCATCGATATGGAAATGGTTTTAGTTTTGTTTTTAGTTTTTTTATTAAGTCCTTTATTTTGTACAGGTAAATACTATGAGACCGATTTTCATAAGCAGAGCCTCATAGATAAATAAAATACAATGCAATGGTTGTTTGTTTGTTGTTGGACGGAGAGCTTTTCAAAAACACTGTTGTGGATGGGATTCAAAAAGATTAAATGGGGGAAAACCCCAGTTTTCTAAAATCCCAGTGTGGACAAGGCCTGACACTAGACAATAGTAAATGCTTGAATCATCTCCTATCATCTTTATTTTTTTTACTGATGAGGATTTAGCGTCTGGTGGCAACGCCCAATGTTTTGGAGCTTCCGGTGTAGCTGCTGGCTGCTGACTTTCCGTTCCTACGTTCACACCCCAATATCCCCAAAAGACTTCCTTTTCCGTGCACCGGTCATTGTTTATGGTCCGAATAGAAACAAGAGATGTGAGAAATTTTCCAAAGGCAATTATAATCCAACTATGAAAGCAATTTGTTTATTTTATTACACAAGTTGAATGTTTCTTCACACAATACACAAACATCAATACTTTGTGTAGGCGTTTTAGGTCCAAACAACATTACCTGCATGTAACCAAAGTATGTTCCTCTAGAAATTGCCGCCTACATTTCAAGTGCCATCCCTGCTCAATTGTCATAGGTCAATGCTACTTGGACTACAAACGGAAAGCTATTTTTTTGTACCAAAATTGTGTCACAATTGCCTACAGATACTGCATTCATATGCAGATATCTGTTTAAAGATTAGTGTCTCCTCTACTCTGTCTCCCTCTCAGCCTTTCCACCGTCTCAATAAATAACCTTCTCTCCCTCTCTGCCCATAGTTCCTCCTAGTGTCCCTCCCTTGTATCACTTGGTGTGCTTGCAAATGGTAAATGGTAAATGGTGCCATGCAAGGTGCCAACCTGCTCATTGGGAGCAATTAAGGGTTAAGTGTCTTGCTCAAGGACAGTTTGACAAGCTGCCTGGGAGGAGTGGGAATCGTAGCGGGAACCTTCCGATTACCAGACGACTGCTCTACCTCCTGAGCCATTGTCGCCCCCACACCATGCTTGGAGTGAAACAGAGTGTAAAATCTATGCATGAAACTGTGACTCAATATATTGAGTGTGAAAAGTGAGTAGAATCATATAGAATCCACTGTGTGGATGGTACTTGGCACCCATATTATTTTGTACGTTCCGCCATTTTAGCGACAGCAACTGTGTACTGGCTCTTCAATCCCTGCACTGTGAGGGGTTCCTTTCCTTGTGTAGCTCAATGGGTAGAGCAAGGCACTAACACTACCAGGGTTAGGGGGTTCCATTCCCTGTGTAGCTCAACGGGTAGAGCATGGCACTTAACGCTGCCAGGGTTAGGGGTTCCATTCCCTGTGTAGCTCAATGGGTAGAGCAAGGCACTAACTTATGGGTTCCATTGCCACAGGGACCAAGCAGGTTATAAGTGAATGCAGTCAGATCTGTAAGGCACTTCGGATAAAGGTGTCTACAAAATGGCATAGATAATGACTAAATTAAAGCTTCACTATGGAAGACTGGCACCTTGTGGCCATGAGAGATAACTGTACCTTGTGTAAACATTGAAACTTTCGTTAGACTGTAACCATTTATGGATTTCGCGGCACTCATCGTGCCCGACCAGGTGAGCTTATATGGGGGATTTCACTGTGCTACATGCATTGCTGTTGTGAGGGGTTTCAATCTCTGTGTTAGCTAAATAGGTCATATTCTTTCCCATAGTGCAGGTTTAAAGATAAAACAATCTCACCCTTGAGCTTCTTCACCTCCTCCTCTGCCTCACGGTCACACAGCAGGGCTGTGTTCATCTCCACCCTCAGAGAATCCATAGAACTGTTCAGAGATGCCTGGGAGACATACAGACATGACATCAGACAGAAATACAGGACAGCAGACAGAAAGACAGGACAGCACACAGACAGACAGGACAGCAGACAGACAGACAGATATACGGGACAGCAGACAGACTGACAGACAGATATACAGACAGATATACAGACAGCCAGCCAGACAGACAGACAGCCAGCCAGCCAGCCAGCCAGACAGACAGACAGACAGACAGACAGACAGACAGACAGACAGACAGACAGACAGACAGACAGACAGACAGACAGACAGACAGACAGACAGACAGACAGACAACGACAGGACAGGACAGACAGACAGACAGACAGACAGAATAGCAGAGAGACAGACAGACAGATAGAAAGACAGAATAGCAGAGAGACAGACAGACAGACAGTCAGACATACAGAAAGACAGAATAGCAGACAGACAGACAGACAGACAGACAGACAGACAGACAGACAGACAGACAGACAGACAGACAGACAGACAGACAGACAGACAGACAGACAGACAGACAGACAGACAGACAGACAGACAGACAGACAGACAGACATACATACATACATACATACAGACAGACATTCAATGGTGTGTTGCTGCACAAAAAAGTCACAAATGAAAAAGAGGGACAAGGCCTTAGACACGTACATTCAGTCCACCGAAGTCTTTCAAAATAATGAATTACCACTGTATCTGCCCCTTTATCTATCTGCTCAGATTATTATTTAGCACTTGAGATACAATAGGCTACTGTTCAAAAACCGTTTCACACTTGTTTTTCTTACGAAACCTTTATTTACCCAGGGAAGGTTGACTGAACACACCTTGTACTCAGCAGCTTCCCACCTTCACACTCACACACTGTCAAACATTCACACCTGGGAGCTGCCCAGTGCAACTGTAGTAAGAAGGACAGCAGTTCACAGCCCCTTACAATATATACACACAGACCCTCAACTGCACCTTTTTTCAAATACATTTTTCTACTGTCTTTTTTATTAGGGCTGACCCCTATTAGTCGAATAGTCGACTAATCGGTCCGAAAGGAGCCGTAGTCGACTGCCAACCTCTTAGTCGAATAGAAAAAAAAGTAGTTTTAATTTTTAATTTTATTTTTATTTATTTATTTTTTTATTTGTATCATTCTTTCCAAAAGAAAAAGAGGCCTACTGTAGCAGCGTGGCTAACGCTAATGGCACACATACCAGAGGCTAACTGCTTAAGAAAACAGGCACAGAGGCACTGAAAGAGGATTTCACCCATCTAATGAACAACACTAGACTAGACAATATATCAAGATGTATCCATCAAGTGGACCAATTGCATGCTTTTTCAGAGCACAAGAAGCCTTCCGTCGACTCCTTCAGACAATTAAGCACCCCCACAGTCCAAATGGAATGATAAAAAATATATATATATATTATACTTTTTTCTTTTCTTTTTTTTGTCGACTAATAGTCGACTATCGGCAAATTTCTGCCAATCATAGTCGACTATCCAAATCCTTAGTCGGGGACAGCCCACTCTTTCTATTACCCTGCCTATAAGTGTACCTCCCGCGTGAATACTTTACCCAAGACAGTTGTCCTTCCGCGTTGGGTTTGCGCGCCCTGATTGGCCTCTCAGCGCCCAATCGCGTTAGCCCTACTATCGCCTAACTACTCGCTGGTACTACTATCACCGTGCATCAACATGACAAGACAGTTTGCATCACTTCCCACGGTTCTCGGCACTTATTCTACCGGTAGTGCGGTAGTTGTTGCCACGGGTCTTTGACTCTTTGGGTGAATACTTCATTGGCGGGGAAGAAGAACACTGATAGCGGGGTGGTGGACCGGCTCGCAGGGCGGTGGTCTGGGGCTCGCGGGACGGTCCACACCCCGCTATCAGTGTTCTTCTTCCCCGCCAATGAAGTATTCACCCAAAGACCCAATACCGACCGTAGGCAACAACTACCGCACTACTGGTAGAATAAGTGCCGAGAACCGTGGAAGTGATGCAAACGGTCTTGTCGTGTTTTGAACATTTATGTTGTGTTGATGGATTGGAATCACGTTAATATAGAGAGGATTGATATGAATTGGATAATGCAGGCTGATTAGTAGAGGCAGAACTAGCGAGCCGTTAATAGAGAGATACGTTATTTCTATTTATATGAATTGGATAATGCAGGCTGTTAGTAGAGGCAGAACGAGCGAGTAGTTAGGCGATAGTCGATTGGGCGCTGAGAGGCCAATCAGGGCGCGCAAACCGAACGCGGAAGGACAACTGCCTTGGGTAAAGTATCCACGCGTACCTCCCCTCCCCATGCTGCTATGACACCGGCATTTTCCTCAAGGGGACCAATAAAGGAATATCTTATCTTATCTTAAAGATGCTTAAGAAATCTTTAATTAATCCTCCAAGTCAAGGGGTACTTAAAACATTGCAGACTCCATAAACATGCCTTTATTTCGGTCAGGGGTTAAACACCTTAATCAGTAATGTCAGGGTAAATGAAGGAGATTCATTTAAATTAAGGGTTGTTAGGGGTGGATTTTAAAGGTAAAATCCATTTGACTTATTCCATACACAATTCTATTTAATTTATTTCTTAATTTACCTTAATTCTATATATTTTATATATACATACAAAACACATGGTACACACACGCACAGTTCAGTCATAGATTACCATACAGTAGTCGAACAACAAAACAAACAGACTGGTAGATTAAAGGTGACATGCATTATAAATGTCATTTTTTCAGTCTCTAGCATTGTATTATAGTAATAGGAGTTAGTATCAATGTGTTTTAGTGTCTAAATACCATATTGGCGGATTGCTCTGATTCAGCTCAGATAATTTCCTGCTCCAGTAAATTAGGCCATCCTGATTTGAAGGCCTGAATGACGTTACTCAGGCTCTGGGTAGCAGACAGTGATGTGATTGGCTCTGTGGTTGTAGCTAATGCCCGCCCACAATCTACCTAGACTGACTGTACACAGACTGTCCTCATACTCTGCATGCACTCTGGAGGGAGAGAGAGAGAGATAGAGAGCATTCGGGAGGGGGGGGGGGGGGACCTCCTGCACGGCACACACCCCCAAAAACGGGAGAGTGAGGGAGGGAGGGAGGGGAAGAGAGAGAGAGGAAGGGAGGGCCTCCCCCCCCCCCCCACAAAGCTGCCCGCGCGGCACACCCGAGAGGGAGAGAGAGAGAGAGAGGAAGAGAGAAGGGGAGGGGAGGGAGGGAGGGAGAGAGGGGCCTTATCAATAACGGCCTGTCTTTTTTCTCTCTCTCTCTCTCTCTCTCTCTCTCTCTCTCTCTCTCTCTCTCTCTCTCTCTCTCCCTCTCGGGTGTGTGCCGCGCGGCAGGCCCCCCCCCCCAAGTGCTCCCGAATGCTCTCTATCTCTCTCTCTCTCTCTCCCTCTCTCTCTCTCTCTCTCTCTCTATCTCTCTCTCTCTCATCTCTCTCTCTCTCTCCTCTCACTCTCTCTCTCTCTCTCTCTCTCTCTCTCTCTCTCTCTCTCTCTCTCTCTCTCTCTCTCTCTCTCTCTCTCTCTCTCTCTCTCTCTCTCTGTCTACCAGTCGCAGACTGTGTGGACTGACTGTCACTCAAAGTGCTTATGGGTGGAGCCAGGCCATAACAGCTTGAAATCTTGAGGCTGAAAAATTATGGTTTTGAGTACTTGATTAGAAATATAAAACAATGCATTTTTTGAAAAAAACCTTACAGATATCTTCAATAGACTCACAGGAATTGTGTAAAGTTGCCCAAATAGTGCTAGGAATAGCAACGCATGTCCCCCTTTAAAGGAAACAATTATAAGCAACATTTAGAATATCAGTGTTCAATACTTTAAAATCAGTTAGATATGACTGATCAGTTAGAGATCAGACTGAGTCTGAGTTGAACACAGAGGTTAGACTGAGTTAAGTTTACACTGAGGTCAGACCGTCAGACAGAGTTTAGTTTACACTGAGGTTAGACTGAGTTAAGTTTACACTGAGGTTAGACTGAGTTAAGTTTACACTGAGGTTAGACTGAGTTAAGTTTACACTGAGGTCAGACAGAGTTTAGTTACACTGAGGTCAGACAGAGTTTAGTTTACACTGAGGTCAGACAGAGTTTAGTTTACACTGAGGTCAGACAGAGTTTAGTTTACACTGAGGTCAGACAGAGTTTAGTTTACACTGAGGTCAAACAGAGTTTAGTTTACACTGAGGTCAGACAGAGTTTAGTTTACACTGAGGTCAAACAGAGTTTAGTTTACACTGAGGTCAGACAGAGTTTAGTTTACACTGAGGTTAGACTGAGTTTAGTTTACACTGAGGTTAGGACTGAGTTTAGTTTACACTGAGGGCAGTCTGGGTTGAAGCTGGACTCACTCTATATTTCTGCTCAGCCTCCTGGACGCAGACCATGGTGTGGTTCCGGTGTTCCTGGGAGAGACCGCAGACCAGGCAGAGCAGCTCCTGGTCCTCTTCACAGTACAGCTTCAGCTCCTCCCTGTGTCTGATGCACCGCGGGGTCGGGGCCGGGACCGGGACCACCGCCCCCACGACGACGTCACCCAGCCGCACTCCTGCGGCCTCTCGCTCTCCTCCAGGCCCTGACAGTAGCTCTCCACGATGTTGGCTACGATGCGATTGGGCCTGTAGCTTTGCCCGGGGTACACCTTCCTGCACTGGGGGCAGGAGCCGGTCCCTCCCTGCACGGGGCCCCTGGGGCCAGCCCAGTAGCCAGCGATGCAGGCCTGGCAGAAGGTGTGGTCGCAGGGCAGCGAGACAGGCTGCTTGAAGATGTCCAGACAGATGGAGCAGGTCAGGTCCCGGCTGAGTCTATGGGCCGAGCTTTTAGAGACTTGTCCTATGGCCACGTTAGGCAGGCAAGGCTTCTCCATGGCTTTCTGCTTGGACATGTCCAGCTCCTTGGGTTTCCAACTTTTCTTCTCCGGTCTTAATCCCTGGTTCAGTTTCTCCACGTTCTGCAGATAGACTGACTGCACTTTCTTCACTTCTCTCTGTTTCGTGTTTCATTCCTCCTTCCTGGTGTTCTCTCTTCTTTTGTCCTGGCTCCTTCCTCTCCTCCAGTCTGGGAGTGCGGCTGCTTCTCTCTGCTGGCCCAGGCTTCCTGTTGTTTGTGGGGAAGAAGGAGGAGGAGGAGGATAAGGAGGAGATGAGAAGGAGGCGGCCTCCCACTCCGCCCCCCCCCCCCCCCCCCATCCGCACACTGTAGAAAATAACATGCTTAGCAAGCATTATATTTGATCCTGTATTCAGAATTATGAGGCGTCCGCGTGTTATTATAATGTAAGTAAAATGATCTTAATAAAAGAAGTGTCGAGGACATTTTACTCGTTTCATTATTGTTTTTCATGAGAAAAAAACATGAAACATTCAAATACATCTTTAAACACGAAACCTTAAAGGGCAAGTCAGAATTGTTTAACCCTTTAACCAATGATGTTGTCGATCGGTAGAGTCCTTTCTCAGCACAAGCCATGCTGCGCAGCTCTGGCTAATTTGCCACAAACTAATGTTAAGTCAATGGAGTCGTTATTCATTCTATATGAGCCCTGAAATAAACATTCAAACCTACTCCACTGTTGCCCCTAAAGCAAAGCTGTTTGTTTTCAAGTATCATGCAGTGTGTTTTACAGTAGAACCATTAATGTTGCATTCGTTTTGTGTCTAACTCAGGAGGAGCTGGGTATCCAGTATGAAGCACAGCATGGATTGTGCTAAAAAAAGTACTCAACCTTTCAACAACATTGATGAGTAGGAAATACTCATCAATACTGGGGCAGCGGTGGCCTGAAGGTTAGAGAAAACAGGCTTGTGACTGGAAGGTTGCCGGTTTGATCGGCAGGACAAATCTGGGTGGGGGAAGTGAATGAACAATGCTCTCCTCCAGTCTCAATGCCTTGAGCAAGGCACTTAATTCGCAACAGCTCTAGCTAGTGGAGCTGCTCAGTGGTCAACTGTGTCAGAATTGTGGTTGTACTGGGCACTTGGGCAGCTTCCAGGGCTGTGAATGTATGTATAGTAACTCTGTAGAATGTGAAGCAGGGCGTTGCTGAAAAAGAGCATCCGTGCTCAGTAAACCTAATGTACCTTGGCTTAATAAAGGTTAAAAACAGAACCTATCCTGGTAAATAAAGGTTCAAACATAACCTACCCTGGTAAATAAAGGTACAAAAATAAATAAAGAAATTAAATGAAACTTCCCGTGTCATGTTGCTAACCAGGGTAGTTGTCAGGTAATTTGACTGTCAAGATCATTTGACTTTATTAAACCCCAACCTAGAATATATTTTGAGTTTATAAATGATGGGTTTCCTTGAAAAGTAGGACTTATAGACGTCAGGACTCGTAGATGACAGGATTTGTAGATGACACATAAAATCTCAAATACTTTTGAGTGTATGTACATACTGTACTGTAAACCATCTACAGCTACAGAATGCATGTAAAAGCTACATTCAGCTGTTTCAATCTGTCCATATCAAAACGTCTGGTAATCAACTTCAGATAAGAAAAATACGCCTCACATTTCATGCTGTAGGTTTATGTAGTGGGGCTACCCTTTTTGTGTTTGCAATTAGATTTTCAGATTAGGCCTTTAAAATATCTTGAACTCAACATACAGTGTCAAGTTTGGTAGCAAGACACCGTAAAAACATTTGGTAGGCTTTTTGCAGCATGCTCGTGGGTGACGTGTGTGGCTGGGAGGAAGCGAGGCGGACTGCAGAAATTCTATCCTGGGATTGTTTGTTTGTTAGAGATCAGAGTGGTGACGCCAGGAAGGCCCTGCCTGCTTCCCCGCTAGAGAACTTTAACCTACTTATTACTGTAGTAGCTTTACTAATGCTAATCTACCTCTTTAGAGA